>NC_080189.1:139216775-139535744 GCF_030028045.1 Hippopotamus amphibius kiboko | reverse complement strand
TGACCCCCTGCAGGGAGAAGTGTGACCAGACCAAGCCGACACCCGGTGCCATGAAGCCTTGCCGTGTGGGTTAGCCAGCTGAGGTGGCGTCCTGCCATATGAGGTGTGACCAAGGCTAGGTGACACCCAGTAGCTGTGATGGGCTTGCCACGCAGGTGATCCATGCTAGGTTACACCCCACTGGGTGGGGTTTGACCCAGCCAAGGTGACACAGGGGAGCTGGTATGGCCTGGCCATGGAGTTGAACCAATCGACGTGCCATCCAAAAGTGTGGCGTCGGAATGGGCCAAGGTGAGAGTTGCCAGCTATGATGGCCTAACCATGTGGGTGACCAACATGAGGTGGCATCTTGCTTGCCAGGGTGTGTCCAGGCCTTGATCACACCTGGCTGCCGTGATGGCCCCGCCAAATGCATGACCACACGAGGTTGCATTCCACCTGGCAGATAGTGCCCAGGCCAGATGACACCCAGTGGCCATGAGAGTTTTGCTGCATGGGGGACCCATGTGAGGTGGCACTCCACCAGGCGGGGTGTGACTGAGCCAAGTGGACAGCTGGTGTCTGTGATGGCTTGGCCATGCAGGTGACCAGCACAAGCTGGCACCTGACTGGTCAAGGTGTGACAGGGCTGAGGTGGTTAATGGCAGCCAAGGCAACCTTGTCATTTGGGTGACCCCTGCAATTTGGCACCCCACTGGGCGGGGTGTGAGCAGGCTGAAGTGAAACTTGGCCGCAGTAATGACCTTGCGACGTGGGTGACCCCTACAAGATGCCACTCCACCAGCAGTGTGTGACCGAGGTGAGGTGAACCCACCAGCTGTGATGGCCTTGCCATGTGGATGACACAAACAATCGGAAACCTTGCTGGGTGGGCTGTGACCAGGCTGACTTTAACCCAGCGGCTGTGGTGGCCTCACCATGCAGGTGCCCCGTGCAAGATGCCAACTCGCTGCATCAGGTGTGACTGGGCCGAGGTGAAGCCGGCAGCTGTGATGGCCTCCCAACACAGGTGATGCACGTGAGGTGACAGCTGCTGGGTTGGGTGTAAGTGAGGGAAGGTGACAGGCAGCAGCAGTGACAGCCTTGCCATGAGTCTGCGAGGCAGGAAGTGACAAACCTACGAAGGGGTTGACCAAGGGGAAGTGACACCCACTGGCTGTGATGACCTTGCTACACAGGTGACTCATGGAATGGGACACTCCACCATCCAGAACATGCCTGGGTGGTGGTGACACCCAGTGGCTGATGGCCATGCCACATGAGTGACACACAAGAGTTGAAACAGCAATGGGCAGGCTGTGCCAGGGCTGAGATGACCCTCAGCAGTCAGGATGGCCTTGACATGCAGGTGACCCCTGTCACTGCCATCCCACCAGAAGGCTGTAACGGAGGCAAAGGTACACCTGCTACACATGACAACAACACCATGTGGGTGACACACAGCAGGATACACCCATCGTGCTGGGTGTGAACAAGGGAAGGTGACACCCAGTGGCTCGGATGGCCTCGCCACGCAGGTGACATGTGGGAGGTGACACAGCTGAGGTGGAGTGTGAATCACTTGACGTGACAGCAGGTGGCCTTGAAAGCCTCACCATACAGGTGACACACACGAGCTGACACCCTGTTCGGCTGTGTGTGACTGAGGCGAAGTGATACCTGGCGATCGTGGCGGCACTGTCAGACGGGTAGCATGCATGTGGTGACACTCTGATGGGGGTGTGACGGAAGCCAGGTGACACACTCTGCCTATAATAGCCTCGCCATGTGGGTGACACATATGAGGAGACACCACACAGGGCATGGTGTGACCAAGACAAGGTGATACAGCAGCCATGACGGGCTCCAGATATGGCTAGCTTGTGCATGGTGACATCCCCCAAGTGGGGTGTGACGCAGCTGAGGTGACTCCCGATGACCATGATGTCCTTGCCATGCAGTTGACATGAGTGAGGTGTCACCCTGCTGGGAAGGGTGTGAGCAGGCAGTGGTGACACCCGATGGCCGTGAAGGACCCACTTGGCGGCTGATCCATGTGAGATGACACCCCGCCGGCTGGGTTATGACAAGGCCAAGGTGCCACCTGGTGGCCATGATGGCTTCAACACATGGGACCCATGCGTGATGTGCCACCTCACCTGGAAGGTAGTGCCTGGGCCAATATGTCACCCAGGAGCCATGAAAGCCTCAGCACATGTGTGACCCATGTGAGGTAACAGTGCAATGGACTGGGGGTTCCTGGGCCGACGTGACAACCTGTGGCCATAAGGACCTCCCCACACAGGTGACTTACATGGTGTGGCATCTTGCCAGCAGGGAGTTATGAGGCTGAGGTGGCACCCGGCAGTTAGGAGGCCTCACCACATGGTTGGCACATGCGAGGTCACCCCTGCAGGGTGGGGTGTGAGCATGAAAAGGTGACACCCATTGTCTGTGTTGTTCTCAGCACACGGGTAAACCATGGATGCTAGCAGCCTGCATGGCAGGGTGTGGCAGGGCCTAGGTGTGACACAGGGGCTGTGATGGCCTCACCATGCAGGTGACCCACATGAGGTGACCCCCAGATGGTGGGGTGTGAGCAGGCCAAGATGACTGCTGGCAGCTGTGAGGGCCTTGCCACATGGGAGACCTGTGCAAAGTGGCCCCATGACAGGGGGAGTGTGCCTGGGATGATGTGTCACCCTGCAGCTGTGATGCCCTCACCAAGGGGGTTACCTGCATGATGGGACACCCCACTGGGCAGGATGTGACCGGACCAGGGTGACACCTGGCAGCCATGGTGACCTCGCCACATGGGTGAGCCATGTGATGTGGCACCCCACCAGGCAGATTGGTACCGGGCTGATGTGACACCCAGTGTCCATGATGGCCTCCCCAAGTGGGTAGCCATGTGAGATGGCACGCCCCCTCATGGGGTGTGACTAGGCCAAGGTGACAACCAGAGCCTCTGACAGCCTCAGTGGATGGGTGGCACATGTGTGGTGACCCCCTGCCTGGTGGGATGTGACCATGCCAAAGTGAAACCTAGCAGCCTTAATGGCCTTGCCACATGGGTGACCCATGCATGGTGCCCCCCTGCAGTGCAGGGTGTGTCAGGACCTAGGTGACACCCAGCAACCATGGTGGCCTTGCCATGCAGTTGACCGAAATGAGGTGACACCCTGGCATGCGGGTTGTGACCAAGGATAGGTGACACCCAGTGACTGTTATGGCCTTGCCACATGGGTGGCATGTGACAGGCACCACCCCAGCAGGCAGGGTGTGACAGTGCCAAAGGAACACCCAGTGGCCATAATGGCCTTGCCACATGGGTGAGCCAGTGTGGTGATACCCTGCAGTGCGGGGTGGCACAGCTCCAAGGTGACACCCAGCAGACATGTCAGCCTGGCCATACAGTTGTCCCATGTGAGGTGACCCCCTGCCGGGAGAAGTGTGACCAGACCACGCCGACACCCAGTGCCATGAAGCCTTGCCGTGTGGGTTAGCCAGCTGAGGTGGCGTCCTGCCATATGAGGTGTGACCAAGGCTAGGTGACACCCAGTAGCTGTGATGGGCTTGCCACGCAGGTGACCCATGCTAGGTTACACCCCACTGGGTGGGGTTTGACCCAGCCAAGGTGACAAAGGGGAGCTGGTATGGCCTGGCCATGGAGTTGAACCAATCGACGTGCCATCCAAAAGTGTGGCGTCGGAATGGGCCAAGGTGAGAGTTGCCAGCTATGATGGCCTAACCATGTGGGTGACCAACATGAGGTGGCATCTTGCTTGCCAGGGTGTGTCCAGGCCTTGATCACACCTGGCTGCCGTGATGGCCCCGCCAAATGCATGACCACACGAGGTTGCATTCCACCTGGCAGATAGTGCCCAGGCCAGATGACACCCAGTGGCCATGAGAGTTTTGCTGCATGGGGGACCCATGTGAGGTGGCACTCCACCAGGCGGGGTGTGACTGAGCCAAGTGGACAGCTGGTGTCTGTGATGGCTTGGCCATGCAGGTGACCAGCACAAGCTGGCACCTGACTGGTCAAGGTGTGACAGGGCTGAGGTGGTTAATGGCAGCCAAGGCAACCTTGTCATTTGGGTGACCCCTGCAATTTGGCACCCCACTGGGCGGGGTGTGAGCAGGCTGAAGTGAAACTTGGCCGCAGTAATGACCTTGCGACGTGGGTGACCCCTACAAGATGCCACTCCACCAGCAGTGTGTGACCGAGGTGAGGTGAACCCACCAGCTGTGATGGCCTTGCCATGTGGATGACACAAACAATCGGAAACCTTGCTGGGTGGGCTGTGACCAGGCTGACTTTAACCCAGCGGCTGTGGTGGCCTCACCATGCAGGTGCCCCGTGCAAGATGCCAACTCGCTGCATCAGGTGTGACTGGGCTGAGGTGAAGCCGGCAGCTGTGATGGCCTCCCAACACAGGTGATGCACGTGAGGTGACAGCTGCTGGGTTGGGTGTAAGTGAGGGAAGGTGACAGGCAGCAGCAGTGACAGCCTTGCCATGAGTCTGCGAGGCAGGAAGTGACAAACCTACGAAGGGGTTGACCAAGGGGAAGTGACACCCACTGGCTGTGATGACCTTGCTACACAGGTGACTCATGGAATGGGACACTCCACCATCCAGAACATGCCTGGGTGGTGGTGACACCCAGTGGCTGATGGCCATGCCACATGAGTGACACACAAGAGTTGAAACAGCAATGGGCAGGCTGTGCCAGGGCTGAGATGACCCTCAGCAGTCAGGATGGCCTTGACATGCAGGTGACCCCTGTCACTGCCATCCCACCAGAAGGCTGTAACGGAGGCAAAGGTACACCTGCTACACATGACAACACCACCATGTGGGTGACACACAGCAGGATACACCCATCGTGCTGGGTGTGAACAAGGGAAGGTGACACCCAGTGGCTCGGATGGCCTCGCCACGCAGGTGACATGTGGGAGGTGACACAGCTGAGGTGGAGTGTGAATCACTTGATGTGACAGCAGGTGGCCTTGAAAGCCTCACCATACAGGTGACACACACGAGCTGACACCCTGTTTGGCTGTGTGTGACTGAGGCGAAGTGATACCTGGCGATCGTGGCGGCACTGTCAGACGGGTAGCATGCATGTGGTGACACTCTGATGGGGGTGTGACGGAAGCCAGGTGACACACTCTGCCTATAATAGCCTCACCATGTGGGTGACACATATGAGGAGACACCACACAGGGCATGGTGTGACCAAGACAAGGTGATACAGCAGCCATGACGGGCTCCAGATATGGCTAGCTTGTGCATGGTGACATCCCCCAAGTGGGGTGTGACGCAGCTGAGGTGACTCCCGATGACCATGATGTCCTTGCCATGCAGTTGACATGAGTGAGGTGTCACCCTGCTGGGAAGGGTGTGAGCAGGCAGTGGTGACACCCGATGGCCGTGAAGGACCCACTTGGCGGCTGATCCATGTGAGATGACACCCCGCCGGCTGGGTTATGACAAGGCCAAGGTGCCACCTGGTGGCCATGATGGCTTCAACACATGGGACCCATGCGTGATGTGCCACCTCACCTGGAAGGTAGTGCCTGGGCCAATATGTCACCCAGGAGCCATGAAAGCCTCAGCACATGTGTGACCCATGTGAGGTAACAGTGCAATGGACTGGGGGTTCCTGGGCCGACGTGACAACCTGTGGCCATAAGGACCTCCCCACACAGGTGACTTACATGGTGTGGCATCTTGCCAGCAGGGAGTTATGAGGCTGAGGTGGCACCCGGCAGTTAGGAGGCCTCGCCACATGGTTGGCACATGCGAGGTCACCCCTGCAGGGTGGGGTGTGAGCATGAAAAGGTGACACCCATTGTCTGTGTTGTTCTCAGCACACGGGTAAACCATGGATGCTAGCAGCCTGCATGGCAGGGTGTGGCAGGGCCTAGGTGTGACACAGGGGCTGTGATGGCCTCACCATGCAGGTGACCCACATGAGGTGACCCCCAGATGGTGGGGTGTGAGCAGGCCAAGATGACTGCTGGCAGCTGTGAGGGCCTTGCCACATGGGAGACCTGTGCAAAGTGGCCCCATGACAGGGGGAGTGTGCCTGGGATGATGTGTCACCCTGCAGCTGTGATGCCCTCACCAAGGGGGTTACCTGCATGATGGGACACCCCACTGGGCAGGATGTGACCGGACCAGGGTGACACCTGGCAGCCATGGTGACCTCGCCACATGGGTGAGCCATGTGACGTGGCACCCCACCAGGCAGATTGGTACCGGGCTGATGTGACACCCAGTGTCCATGATGGCCTCCCCAAGTGGGTAGCCATGTGAGATGGCACGCCCCCTCATGGGGTGTGACTAGGCCAAGGTGACAACCAGAGCCTCTGACAGCCTCAGTGGATGGGTGGCACATGTGTGGTGACCCCCTGCCTGGTGGGATGTGACCATGCCAAAGTGAAACCTAGCAGCCTTAATGGCCTTGCCACATGGGTGACCCATGCATGGTGCCCCCCTGCAGTGCAGGGTGTGTCAGGACCTAGGTGACACCCAGCAACCATGGTGGCCTTGCCATGCAGTTGACCGAAATGAGGTGACACCCTGGCATGCGGGTTGTGACCAAGGATAGGTGACACCCAGTGACTGTTATGGCCTTGCCACATGGGTGGCATGTGACAGGCACCACCCCAGCAGGCAGGGTGTGACAGTGCCAAAGGAACACCCAGTGGCCATAATGGCCTTGCCACATGGGTGAGCCAGTGTGGTGATACCCTGCTGTGCGGGGTGGCACAGCTCTGAGGTGACACCCAGCAGACATGTCAGCCTGGCCATACAGTTGTCCCATGTGAGGTGACCCCCTGCAGGGAGAAGTGTGACCAGACCAAGCCGACACCCGGTGCCATGAAGCCTTGCCGTGTGGGTTAGCCAGCTGAGGTGGCGTCCTGCCATATGAGGTGTGACCAAGGCTAGGTGACACCCAGTAGCTGTGATGGGCTTGCCACGCAGGTGATCCATGCTAGGTTACACCCCACTGGGTGGGGTTTGACCCAGCCAAGGTGACACAGGGGAGCTGGTATGGCCTGGCCATGGAGTTGAACCAATCGACGTGCCATCCAAAAGTGTGGCGTCGGAATGGGCCAAGGTGAGAGTTGCCAGCTATGATGGCCTAACCATGTGGGTGACCAACATGAGGTGGCATCTTGCTTGCCAGGGTGTGTCCAGGCCTTGATCACACCTGGCTGCCGTGATGGCCCCGCCAAATGCATGACCACACGAGGTTGCATTCCACCTGGCAGATAGTGCCCAGGCCAGATGACACCCAGTGGCCATGAGAGTTTTGCTGCATGGGGGACCCATGTGAGGTGGCACTCCACCAGGCGGGGTGTGACTGAGCCAAGTGGACAGCTGGTGTCTGTGATGGCTTGGCCATGCAGGTGACCAGCACAAGCTGGCACCTGACTGGTCAAGGTGTGACAGGGCTGAGGTGGTTAATGGCAGCCAAGGCAACCTTGTCATTTGGGTGACCCCTGCAATTTGGCACCCCACTGGGCGGGGTGTGAGCAGGCTGAAGTGAAACTTGGCCGCAGTAATGACCTTGCGACGTGGGTGACCCCTACAAGATGCCACTCCACCAGCAGTGTGTGACCGAGGTGAGGTGAACCCACCAGCTGTGATGGCCTTGCCATGTGGATGACACAAACAATCGGAAACCTTGCTGGGTGGGCTGTGACCAGGCTGACTTTAACCCAGCAGCTGTGGTGGCCTCACCATGCAGGTGCCCCGTGCAAGATGCCAACTCGCTGCATCAGGTGTGACTGGGCCGAGGTGAAGCCGGCAGCTGTGATGGCCTCCCAACACAGGTGATGCACGTGAGGTGACAGCTGCTGGGTTGGGTGTAAGTGAGGGAAGGTGACAGACAGCAGCAGTGACAGCCTTGCCATGAGTCTGCGAGGCAGGAAGTGACAAACCTACGAAGGGGTTGACCAAGGGGAAGTGACACCCACTGGCTGTGATGACCTTGCTACACAGGTGACTCATGGAATGGGACACTCCACCATCCAGAACATGCCTGGGTGGTGGTGACACCCAGTGGCTGATGGCCATGCCACATGAGTGACACACAAGAGTTGAAACAGCAATGGGCAGGCTGTGCCAGGGCTGAGATGACCCTCAGCAGTCAGGATGGCCTTGACATGCAGGTGACCCCTGTCACTGCCATCCCACCAGAAGGCTGTAACGGAGGCAAAGGTACACCTGCTACACATGACAACAACACCATGTGGGTGACACACAGCAGGATACACCCATCGTGCTGGGTGTGAACAAGGGAAGGTGACACCCAGTGGCTCGGATGGCCTCGCCACGCAGGTGACATGTGGGAGGTGACACAGCTGAGGTGGAGTGTGAATCACTTGACGTGACAGCAGGTGGCCTTGAAAGCCTCACCATACAGGTGACACACACGAGCTGACACCCTGTTCGGCTGTGTGTGACTGAGGCGAAGTGATACCTGGCGATCGTGGCGGCACTGTCAGACGGGTAGCATGCATGTGGTGACACTCTGATGGGGGTGTGACGGAAGCCAGGTGACACACTCTGCCTATAATAGCCTCGCCATGTGGGTGACACATATGAGGAGACACCACACAGGGCATGGTGTGACCAAGACAAGGTGATACAGCAGCCATGACGGGCTCCAGATATGGCTAGCTTGTGCATGGTGACATCCCCCAAGTGGGGTGTGACGCAGCTGAGGTGACTCCCGATGACCATGATGTCCTTGCCATGCAGTTGACATGAGTGAGGTGTCACCCTGCTGGGAAGGGTGTGAGCAGGCAGTGGTGACACCCGATGGCCGTGAAGGACCCACTTGGCGGCTGATCCATGTGAGATGACACCCCGCCGGCTGGGTTATGACAAGGCCAAGGTGCCACCTGGTGGCCATGATGGCTTCAACACATGGGACCCATGCGTGATGTGCCACCTCACCTGGAAGGTAGTGCCTGGGCCAATATGTCACCCAGGAGCCATGAAAGCCTCAGCACATGTGTGACCCATGTGAGGTAACAGTGCAATGGACTGGGGGTTCCTGGGCCGACGTGACAACCTGTGGCCATAAGGACCTCCCCACACAGGTGACTTACATGGTGTGGCATCTTGCCAGCAGGGAGTTATGAGGCTGAGGTGGCACCCGGCAGTTAGGAGGCCTCACCACATGGTTGGCACATGCGAGGTCACCCCTGCAGGGTGGGGTGTGAGCATGAAAAGGTGACACCCATTGTCTGTGTTGTTCTCAGCACACGGGTAAACCATGGATGCTAGCAGCCTGCATGGCAGGGTGTGGCAGGGCCTAGGTGTGACACAGGGGCTGTGATGGCCTCACCATGCAGGTGACCCACATGAGGTGACCCCCAGATGGTGGGGTGTGAGCAGGCCAAGATGACTGCTGGCAGCTGTGAGGGCCTTGCCACATGGGAGACCTGTGCAAAGTGGCCCCATGACAGGGGGAGTGTGCCTGGGATGATGTGTCACCCTGCAGCTGTGATGCCCTCACCAAGGGGGTTACCTGCATGATGGGACACCCCACTGGGCAGGATGTGACCGGACCAGGGTGACACCTGGCAGCCATGGTGACCTCGCCACATGGGTGAGCCATGTGATGTGGCACCCCACCAGGCAGATTGGTACCGGGCTGATGTGACACCCAGTGTCCATGATGGCCTCCCCAAGTGGGTAGCCATGTGAGATGGCACGCCCCCTCATGGGGTGTGACTAGGCCAAGGTGACAACCAGAGCCTCTGACAGCCTCAGTGGATGGGTGGCACATGTGTGGTGACCCCCTGCCTGGTGGGATGTGACCATGCCAAAGTGAAACCTAGCAGCCTTAATGGCCTTGCCACATGGGTGACCCATGCATGGTGCCCCCCTGCAGTGCAGGGTGTGTCAGGACCTAGGTGACACCCAGCAACCATGGTGGCCTTGCCATGCAGTTGACCGAAATGAGGTGACACCCTGGCATGCGGGTTGTGACCAAGGATAGGTGACACCCAGTGACTGTTATGGCCTTGCCACATGGGTGGCATGTGACAGGCACCACCCCAGCAGGCAGGGTGTGACAGTGCCAAAGGAACACCCAGTGGCCATAATGGCCTTGCCACATGGGTGAGCCAGTGTGGTGATACCCTGCAGTGCGGGGTGGCACAGCTCCAAGGTGACACCCAGCAGACATGTCAGCCTGGCCATACAGTTGTCCCATGTGAGGTGACCCCCTGCCGGGAGAAGTGTGACCAGACCACGCCGACACCCAGTGCCATGAAGCCTTGCCGTGTGGGTTAGCCAGCTGAGGTGGCGTCCTGCCATATGAGGTGTGACCAAGGCTAGGTGACACCCAGTAGCTGTGATGGGCTTGCCACGCAGGTGACCCATGCTAGGTTACACCCCACTGGGTGGGGTTTGACCCAGCCAAGGTGACAAAGGGGAGCTGGTATGGCCTGGCCATGGAGTTGAACCAATCGACGTGCCATCCAAAAGTGTGGCGTCGGAATGGGCCAAGGTGAGAGTTGCCAGCTATGATGGCCTAACCATGTGGGTGACCAACATGAGGTGGCATCTTGCTTGCCAGGGTGTGTCCAGGCCTTGATCACACCTGGCTGCCGTGATGGCCCCGCCAAATGCATGACCACACGAGGTTGCATTCCACCTGGCAGATAGTGCCCAGGCCAGATGACACCCAGTGGCCATGAGAGTTTTGCTGCATGGGGGACCCATGTGAGGTGGCACTCCACCAGGCGGGGTGTGACTGAGCCAAGTGGACAGCTGGTGTCTGTGATGGCTTGGCCATGCAGGTGACCAGCACAAGCTGGCACCTGACTGGTCAAGGTGTGACAGGGCTGAGGTGGTTAATGGCAGCCAAGGCAACCTTGTCATTTGGGTGACCCCTGCAATTTGGCACCCCACTGGGCGGGGTGTGAGCAGGCTGAAGTGAAACTTGGCCGCAGTAATGACCTTGCGACGTGGGTGACCCCTACAAGATGCCACTCCACCAGCAGTGTGTGACCGAGGTGAGGTGAACCCACCAGCTGTGATGGCCTTGCCATGTGGATGACACAAACAATCGGAAACCTTGCTGGGTGGGCTGTGACCAGGCTGACTTTAACCCAGCGGCTGTGGTGGCCTCACCATGCAGGTGCCCCGTGCAAGATGCCAACTCGCTGCATCAGGTGTGACTGGGCTGAGGTGAAGCCGGCAGCTGTGATGGCCTCCCAACACAGGTGATGCACGTGAGGTGACAGCTGCTGGGTTGGGTGTAAGTGAGGGAAGGTGACAGGCAGCAGCAGTGACAGCCTTGCCATGAGTCTGCGAGGCAGGAAGTGACAAACCTACGAAGGGGTTGACCAAGGGGAAGTGACACCCACTGGCTGTGATGACCTTGCTACACAGGTGACTCATGGAATGGGACACTCCACCATCCAGAACATGCCTGGGTGGTGGTGACACCCAGTGGCTGATGGCCATGCCACATGAGTGACACACAAGAGTTGAAACAGCAATGGGCAGGCTGTGCCAGGGCTGAGATGACCCTCAGCAGTCAGGATGGCCTTGACATGCAGGTGACCCCTGTCACTGCCATCCCACCAGAAGGCTGTAACGGAGGCAAAGGTACACCTGCTACACATGACAACACCACCATGTGGGTGACACACAGCAGGATACACCCATCGTGCTGGGTGTGAACAAGGGAAGGTGACACCCAGTGGCTCGGATGGCCTCGCCACGCAGGTGACATGTGGGAGGTGACACAGCTGAGGTGGAGTGTGAATCACTTGATGTGACAGCAGGTGGCCTTGAAAGCCTCACCATAAAGGTGACACACACGAGCTGACACCCTGTTTGGCTGTGTGTGACTGAGGCGAAGTGATACCTGGCGATCGTGGCGGCACTGTCAGACGGGTAGCATGCATGTGGTGACACTCTGATGGGGGTGTGACTGAAGCCAGGTGACACACTCTGCCTATAACAGCCTCGCCATGTGGGTGACACATATGAGGAGACACCACACAGGGCATGGTGTGACCAAGACAAGGTGATACAGCAGCCATGACGGGCTCCAGATATGGCTAGCTTGTGCATGGTGACATCCCCCAAGTGGGGTGTGACGCAGCTGAGGTGACTCCCGGTGACCATGATGTCCTTGCCATGCAGTTGACATGAGTGAGGTGTCACCCTGCTGGGAAGGGGGTGACCAGGCAGTGGTGACACCCGATGGCCATGAAGGACCCACTTGGCGGCTGATCCATGTGAGATGACACCCCGCCGGCTGGGTTATGACAAGGTCAAGGTGCCACCTGGTGGCCATGATGGCTTCAACACATGGGTCCCATGTGTGATGTGCCACCTCACCTGGAAGGTAGTGCCTGGGCCAATATGTCACCCAGGAGCCATGAAAGCCTCAGCACATGTGTGACCCATGTGAGGTAACAGTGCAATGGACTGGGGGTTCCTGGGCCGACGTGACAACCTGTGGCCATAAGGACCTCCCCACACAGGTGACTTACATGGTGTGGCATCTTGCCAGCAGGGAGTTATGAGGCTGAGGTGGCACCCGGCAGTTAGGAGGCCTCGCCACATGGTTGGCACATGCGAGGTCACCCCTGCAGGGTGGGGTGTGAGCATGAAAAGGTGACACCCATTGTCTGTGTTGTTCTCAGCACACGGGTAAACCATGGATGCTAGCAGCCTGCATGGCAGGGTGTGGCAGGGCCTAGGTGTGACACAGGGGCTGTGATGGCCTCACCATGCAGGTGACCCACATGAGGTGACCCCCAGATGGTGGGGTGTGAGCAGGCCAAGATGACTGCTGGCAGCTGTGAGGGCCTTGCCACATGGGAGACCTGTGCAAAGTGGCCCCATGACAGGGGGAGTGTGCCTGGGATGATGTGTCACCCTGCAGCTGTGATGCCCTCACCAAGGGGTTTACCTGCATGATGGGACACCCCACTGGGCAGGATGTGACCGGACCAGGGTGACACCTGGCAGCCATGGTGACCTCGCCACATGGGTGAGCCATGTGACGTGGCACCCCACCAGGCAGATTGGTACCGGGCTGATGTGACACCCAGTGTCCATGATGGCCTCCCCAAGTGGGTAGCCATGTGAGATGGCACGCCCCCTCATGGGGTGTGACTAGGCCAAGGTGACAACCAGAGCCTCTGACAGCCTCAGTGGATGGGTGGCACATGTGTGGTGACCCCCTGCCTGGTGGGATGTGACCATGCCAAAGTGAAACCTAGCAGCCTTAATGGCCTTGCCACATGGGTGACCCATGCATGGTGCCCCCCTGCAGTGCAGGGTGTGTCAGGACCTAGGTGACACCCAGCAACCATGGTGGCCTTGCCATGCAGTTGACCGAAATGAGGTGACACCCTGGCATGCGGGTTGTGACCAAGGATAGGTGACACCCAGTGACTGTTATGGCCTTGCCACATGGGTGGCATGTGACAGGCACCACCCCAGCAGGCAGGGTGTGACAGTGCCAAAGGAACACCCAGTGGCCATAATGGCCTTGCCACATGGGTGAGCCAGTGTGGTGATACCCTGCTGTGCGGGGTGGCACAGCTCTGAGGTGACACCCAGCAGACATGTCAGCCTGGCCATACAGTTGTCCCATGTGAGGTGACCCCCTGCCGGGAGAAGTGTGACCAGACCAAGCCGACACCCGGTGCCATGAAGCCTTGCTCTGTGGGTTAGCCAGCTGAGGCGGCATCCTGCCATATGAGGTGTGACCAAGGCTAGGTGACACCCAGTAGCTGTGATGGGCTTGCCACGCAGGTGACCCATGCTAGGTTACACCCCACTGGGTGGGGTTTGACCCAGCCGAGGTGACACAGGGGGGCTGGTATGGCCTGGCCATGGAGTTGAACCAATCGACGTGCCATCCAAAAGTGTGGCGTCGGAATGGGCCAAGGTGAGAGTTGCCAGCTATGATGGCCTAACCATGCGGGTGACCAACATGAGGTGGCATCTTGCTTGCCAGGGTGTGTCCAGGCCTTGATCACACCTGGCTGCCGTGATGGCCCCGCCAAATGCATGACCACACGAGGTTGCATTCCACCTGGCAGATAGTGCCCAGGCCAGATGACACCCAGTGGCCATGAGAGTTTTGCTGCATGGGGGACCCATGTGAGGTGGCACTCCACCAGGTGGGGTGTGACGGAGCCAAGTGGACAGCTGGTGTCTGTGATGGCTTGGCCATGCAGGTGACCAGCACAAGCTGGCACCTGACTGGTCAAGGTGTGACAGGGCTGAGGTGGTTAATGGCAGCCAAGGCAACCTTGTCATTTGGGTGACCCCTGCAATTTGGCACCCCACTGGGCGGGGTGTGAGCAGGCTGAAGTGAAACTTGGCCGCAGTAATGACCTTGCGACGTGGGTGACCCCTACAAGATGCCACTCCACCAGCAGTGTGTGACCGAGGTGAGGTGAACCCACCAGCTGTGATGGCCTTGCCATGTGGATGACACAAACAATCGGAAACCTTGCTGGGTGGGCTGTGACCAGGCTGACTTTAACCCAGCGGCTGTGGTGGCCTCACCATGCAGGTGCCCCGTGCAAGATGCCAACTCGCTGCATCAGGTGTGACTGGGCCGAGGTGAAGCCGGCAGCTGTGATGGCCTCCCAACACAGGTGATGCACGTGAGGTGACAGCTGCTGGGTTGGGTGTAAGTGAGGGAAGGTGACAGACAGCAGCAGTGACAGCCTTGCCATGAGTCTGCGAGGCAGGAAGTGACAAACCTACGAAGGGGTTGACCAAGGGGAAGTGACACCCACTGGCTGTGATGACCTTGCTACACAGGTGACTCATGGAATGGGACACTCCACCATCCAGAACATGCCTGGGTGGTGGTGACACCCAGTGGCTGATGGCCATGCCACATGAGTGACACACAAGAGTTGAAACAGCAATGGGCAGGCTGTGCCAGGGCTGAGATGACCCTCAGCAGTCAGGATGGCCTTGACATGCAGGTGACCCCTGTCACTGCCATCCCACCAGAAGGCTGTAACGGAGGCAAAGGTACACCTGCTACACATGACAACAACACCATGTGGGTGACACACAGCAGGATACACCCATCGTGCTGGGTGTGAACAAGGGAAGGTGACACCCAGTGGCTCGGATGGCCTCGCCACGCAGGTGACATGTGGGAGGTGACACAGCTGAGGTGGAGTGTGAATCACTTGACGTGACAGCAGGTGGCCTTGAAAGCCTCACCATACAGGTGACACACACGAGCTGACACCCTGTTCGGCTGTGTGTGACTGAGGCGAAGTGATACCTGGCGATCGTGGCGGCACTGTCAGACGGGTAGCATGCATGTGGTGACACTCTGATGGGGGTGTGACGGAAGCCAGGTGACACACTCTGCCTATAATAGCCTCGCCATGTGGGTGACACATATGAGGAGACACCACACAGGGCATGGTGTGACCAAGACAAGGTGATACAGCAGCCATGACGGGCTCCAGATATGGCTAGCTTGTGCATGGTGACATCCCCCAAGTGGGGTGTGACGCAGCTGAGGTGACTCCCGATGACCATGATGTCCTTGCCATGCAGTTGACATGAGTGAGGTGTCACCCTGCTGGGAAGGGTGTGAGCAGGCAGTGGTGACACCCGATGGCCGTGAAGGACCCACTTGGCGGCTGATCCATGTGAGATGACACCCCGCCGGCTGGGTTATGACAAGGCCAAGGTGCCACCTGGTGGCCATGATGGCTTCAACACATGGGACCCATGCGTGATGTGCCACCTCACCTGGAAGGTAGTGCCTGGGCCAATATGTCACCCAGGAGCCATGAAAGCCTCAGCACATGTGTGACCCATGTGAGGTAACAGTGCAATGGACTGGGGGTTCCTGGGCCGACGTGACAACCTGTGGCCATAAGGACCTCCCCACACAGGTGACTTACATGGTGTGGCATCTTGCCAGCAGGGAGTTATGAGGCTGAGGTGGCACCCGGCAGTTAGGAGGCCTCGCCACATGGTTGGCACATGCGAGGTCACCCCTGCAGGGTGGGGTGTGAGCATGAAAAGGTGACACCCATTGTCTGTGTTGTTCTCAGCACACGGGTAAACCATGGATGCTAGCAGCCTGCATGGCAGGGTGTGGCAGGGCCTAGGTGTGACACAGGGGCTGTGATGGCCTCACCATGCAGGTGACCCACATGAGGTGACCCCCAGATGGTGGGGTGTGAGCAGGCCAAGATGACTGCTGGCAGCTGTGAGGGCCTTGCCACATGGGAGACCTGTGCAAAGTGGCCCCATGACAGGGGGAGTGTGCCTGGGATGATGTGTCACCCTGCAGCTGTGATGCCCTCACCAAGGGGGTTACCTGCATGATGGGACACCCCACTGGGCAGGATGTGACCGGACCAGGGTGACACCTGGCAGCCATGGTGACCTCGCCACATGGGTGAGCCATGTGATGTGGCACCCCACCAGGCAGATTGGTACCGGGCTGATGTGACACCCAGTGTCCATGATGGCCTCCCCAAGTGGGTAGCCATGTGAGATGGCACGCCCCCTCATGGGGTGTGACTAGGCCAAGGTGACAACCAGAGCCTCTGACAGCCTCAGTGGATGGGTGGCACATGTGTGGTGACCCCCTGCCTGGTGGGATGTGACCATGCCAAAGTGAAACCTAGCAGCCTTAATGGCCTTGCCACATGGGTGACCCATGCATGGTGCCCCCCTGCAGTGCAGGGTGTGTCAGGACCTAGGTGACACCCAGCAACCATGGTGGCCTTGCCATGCAGTTGACCGAAATGAGGTGACACCCTGGCATGCGGGTTGTGACCAAGGATAGGTGACACCCAGTGACTGTTATGGCCTTGCCACATGGGTGGCATGTGACAGGCACCACCCCAGCAGGCAGGGTGTGACAGTGCCAAAGGAACACCCAGTGGCCATAATGGCCTTGCCACATGGGTGAGCCAGTGTGGTGATACCCTGCAGTGCGGGGTGGCACAGCTCCAAGGTGACACCCAGCAGACATGTCAGCCTGGCCATACAGTTGTCCCATGTGAGGTGACCCCCTGCCGGGAGAAGTGTGACCAGACCACGCCGACACCCAGTGCCATGAAGCCTTGCCGTGTGGGTTAGCCAGCTGAGGTGGCGTCCTGCCATATGAGGTGTGACCAAGGCTAGGTGACACCCAGTAGCTGTGATGGGCTTGCCACGCAGGTGACCCATGCTAGGTTACACCCCACTGGGTGGGGTTTGACCCAGCCAAGGTGACAAAGGGGAGCTGGTATGGCCTGGCCATGGAGTTGAACCAATCGACGTGCCATCCAAAAGTGTGGCGTCGGAATGGGCCAAGGTGAGAGTTGCCAGCTATGATGGCCTAACCATGTGGGTGACCAACATGAGGTGGCATCTTGCTTGCCAGGGTGTGTCCAGGCCTTGATCACACCTGGCTGCCGTGATGGCCCCGCCAAATGCATGACCACACGAGGTTGCATTCCACCTGGCAGATAGTGCCCAGGCCAGATGACACCCAGTGGCCATGAGAGTTTTGCTGCATGGGGGACCCATGTGAGGTGGCACTCCACCAGGCGGGGTGTGACTGAGCCAAGTGGACAGCTGGTGTCTGTGATGGCTTGGCCATGCAGGTGACCAGCACAAGCTGGCACCTGACTGGTCAAGGTGTGACAGGGCTGAGGTGGTTAATGGCAGCCAAGGCAACCTTGTCATTTGGGTGACCCCTGCAATTTGGCACCCCACTGGGCGGGGTGTGAGCAGGCTGAAGTGAAACTTGGCCGCAGTAATGACCTTGCGACGTGGGTGACCCCTACAAGATGCCACTCCACCAGCAGTGTGTGACCGAGGTGAGGTGAACCCACCAGCTGTGATGGCCTTGCCATGTGGATGACACAAACAATCGGAAACCTTGCTGGGTGGGCTGTGACCAGGCTGACTTTAACCCAGCGGCTGTGGTGGCCTCACCATGCAGGTGCCCCGTGCAAGATGCCAACTCGCTGCATCAGGTGTGACTGGGCTGAGGTGAAGCCGGCAGCTGTGATGGCCTCCCAACACAGGTGATGCACGTGAGGTGACAGCTGCTGGGTTGGGTGTAAGTGAGGGAAGGTGACAGGCAGCAGCAGTGACAGCCTTGCCATGAGTCTGCGAGGCAGGAAGTGACAAACCTACGAAGGGGTTGACCAAGGGGAAGTGACACCCACTGGCTGTGATGACCTTGCTACACAGGTGACTCATGGAATGGGACACTCCACCATCCAGAACATGCCTGGGTGGTGGTGACACCCAGTGGCTGATGGCCATGCCACATGAGTGACACACAAGAGTTGAAACAGCAATGGGCAGGCTGTGCCAGGGCTGAGATGACCCTCAGCAGTCAGGATGGCCTTGACATGCAGGTGACCCCTGTCACTGCCATCCCACCAGAAGGCTGTAACGGAGGCAAAGGTACACCTGCTACACATGACAACACCACCATGTGGGTGACACACAGCAGGATACACCCATCGTGCTGGGTGTGAACAAGGGAAGGTGACACCCAGTGGCTCGGATGGCCTCGCCACGCAGGTGACATGTGGGAGGTGACACAGCTGAGGTGGAGTGTGAATCACTTGATGTGACAGCAGGTGGCCTTGAAAGCCTCACCATACAGGTGACACACACGAGCTGACACCCTGTTTGGCTGTGTGTGACTGAGGCGAAGTGATACCTGGCGATCGTGGCGGCACTGTCAGACGGGTAGCATGCATGTGGTGACACTCTGATGGGGGTGTGACTGAAGCCAGGTGACACACTCTGCCTATAACAGCCTCGCCATGTGGGTGACACATATGAGGAGACACCACACAGGGCATGGTGTGACCAAGACAAGGTGATACAGCAGCCATGACGGGCTCCAGATATGGCTAGCTTGTGCATGGTGACATCCCCCAAGTGGGGTGTGACGCAGCTGAGGTGACTCCCGGTGACCATGATGTCCTTGCCATGCAGTTGACATGAGTGAGGTGTCACCCTGCTGGGAAGGGGGTGACCAGGCAGTGGTGACACCCGATGGCCATGAAGGACCCACTTGGCGGCTGATCCATGTGAGATGACACCCCGCCGGCTGGGTTATGACAAGGTCAAGGTGCCACCTGGTGGCCATGATGGCTTCAACACATGGGTCCCATGTGTGATGTGCCACCTCACCTGGAAGGTAGTGCCTGGGCCAATATGTCACCCAGGAGCCATGAAAGCCTCAGCACATGTGTGACCCATGTGAGGTAACAGTGCAATGGACTGGGGGTTCCTGGGCCGACGTGACAACCTGTGGCCATAAGGACCTCCCCACACAGGTGACTTACATGGTGTGGCATCTTGCCAGCAGGGAGTTATGAGGCTGAGGTGGCACCCGGCAGTTAGGAGGCCTCGCCACATGGTTGGCACATGCGAGGTCACCCCTGCAGGGTGGGGTGTGAGCATGAAAAGGTGACACCCATTGTCTGTGTTGTTCTCAGCACACGGGTAAACCATGGATGCTAGCAGCCTGCATGGCAGGGTGTGGCAGGGCCTAGGTGTGACACAGGGGCTGTGATGGCCTCACCATGCAGGTGACCCACATGAGGTGACCCCCAGATGGTGGGGTGTGAGCAGGCCAAGATGACTGCTGGCAGCTGTGAGGGCCTTGCCACATGGGAGACCTGTGCAAAGTGGCCCCATGACAGGGGGAGTGTGCCTGGGATGATGTGTCACCCTGCAGCTGTGATGCCCTCACCAAGGGGTTTACCTGCATGATGGGACACCCCACTGGGCAGGATGTGACCGGACCAGGGTGACACCTGGCAGCCATGGTGACCTCGCCACATGGGTGAGCCATGTGACGTGGCACCCCACCAGGCAGATTGGTACCGGGCTGATGTGACACCCAGTGTCCATGATGGCCTCCCCAAGTGGGTAGCCATGTGAGATGGCACGCCCCCTCATGGGGTGTGACTAGGCCAAGGTGACAACCAGAGCCTCTGACAGCCTCAGTGGATGGGTGGCACATGTGTGGTGACCCCCTGCCTGGTGGGATGTGACCATGCCAAAGTGAAACCTAGCAGCCTTAATGGCCTTGCCACATGGGTGACCCATGCATGGTGCCCCCCTGCAGTGCAGGGTGTGTCAGGACCTAGGTGACACCCAGCAACCATGGTGGCCTTGCCATGCAGTTGACCGAAATGAGGTGACACCCTGGCATGCGGGTTGTGACCAAGGATAGGTGACACCCAGTGACTGTTATGGCCTTGCCACATGGGTGGCATGTGACAGGCACCACCCCAGCAGGCAGGGTGTGACAGTGCCAAAGGAACACCCAGTGGCCATAATGGCCTTGCCACATGGGTGAGCCAGTGTGGTGATACCCTGCTGTGCGGGGTGGCACAGCTCTGAGGTGACACCCAGCAGACATGTCAGCCTGGCCATACAGTTGTCCCATGTGAGGTGACCCCCTGCCGGGAGAAGTGTGACCAGACCAAGCCGACACCCGGTGCCATGAAGCCTTGCTCTGTGGGTTAGCCAGCTGAGGCGGCATCCTGCCATATGAGGTGTGACCAAGGCTAGGTGACACCCAGTAGCTGTGATGGGCTTGCCACGCAGGTGACCCATGCTAGGTTACACACCACTGGGTGGGGTTTGACCCAGCCGAGGTGACACAGGGGGGCTGGTATGGCCTGGCCATGGAGTTGAACCAATCGACGTGCCATCCAAAAGTGTGGCGTCGGAATGGGCCAAGGTGAGAGTTGCCAGCTATGATGGCCTAACCATGTGGGTGACCAACATGAGGTGGCATCTTGCTTGCCAGGGTGTGTCCAGGCCTTGATCACACCTGGCTGCCGTGATGGCCCCGCCAAATGCATGACCACACGAGGTTGCATTCCACCTGGCAGATAGTGCCCAGGCCAGATGACACCCAGTGGCCATGAGAGTTTTGCTGCATGGGGGACCCATGTGAGGTGGCACTCCACCAGGTGGGGTGTGACGGAGCCAAGTGGACAGCTGGTGTCTGTGATGGTTTGGCCATGCAGGTGACCAGCACAAGCTGGCACCTGACTGGTCAAGGTGTGACAGGGCTGA
The DNA here is from genome assembly GCF_030028045.1 of Hippopotamus amphibius kiboko. NCBI lineage: Eukaryota > Metazoa > Chordata > Mammalia > Artiodactyla > Hippopotamidae > Hippopotamus > Hippopotamus amphibius. Next base: position 139,514,646 of record NC_080189.1, on the reverse strand, counting down.
GGTGGTTAATGGCAGCCAAGGCAACCTTGTCATTTGGGTGACCCCTGCAATTTGGCACCCCACTGGGCAGGGTGTGACCAGGCTGAAGTGAAACTTGGCCGCAGTAATGACCTTGCGACGTGGGTGACCCCTACAAGATGCCACTCCACCAGCAGTGTGTGACCGAGGTGAGGTGAACCCACCAGCTCTGATGGCCTTGCCATGTGGATGACACAAACAATCGGAAACCTTGCTGGGTGGGCTGTGACCAGGCTGACTTTAACCCAGCGGCTGTGGTGGCCTCACCATGCAGGTGCCCCGTGCAAGATGCCAACTCGCTGCATCAGGTGTGACTGGGCCGAGGTGAAGCCGGCAGCTGTGATGGCCTCCCAACACAGGTGATGCACGTGAGGTGACAGCTGCTGGGTTGGGTGTAAGTGAGGGAAGGTGACAGACAGCAGCAGTGACAGCCTTGCCATGAGTCTGCGAGGCAGGAAGTGACAAACCTACGAAGGGGTTGACCAAGGGGAAGTGACACCCACTGGCTGTGATGACCTTGCTACACAGGTGACTCATGGAATGGGACACTCCACCATCCAGAACATGCCTGGGTGGTGGTGACACCCAGTGGCTGATGGCCATGCCACATGAGTGACACACAAGAGTTGAAACAGCAATGGGCAGGCTGTGCCAGGGCTGAGATGACCCTCAGCAGTCAGGATGGCCTTGACATGCAGGTGACCCCTGTCACTGCCATCCCACCAGAAGGCTGTAACGGAGGCAAAGGTACACCTGCTACACATGACAACACCACCATGTGGGTGACACACAGCAGGATACACCCATCGTGCTGGGTGTGAACAAGGGAAGGTGACACCCAGTGGCTCGGATGGCCTCGCCACGCAGGTGACATGTGGGAGGTGACACAGCTGAGGTGGAGTGTGAATCACTTGACGTGACAGCAGGTGGCCTTGAAAGCCTCACCATACAGGTGACACACACGAGCTGACACCCTGTTCGGCTGTGTGTGACTGAGGCGAAGTGATACCTGGCGATCGTGGCGGCACTGTCAGACGGGTAGCATGCATGTGGTGACACTCTGATGGGGGTGTGACGGAAGCCAGGTGACACACTCTGCCTATAATAGCCTCGCCATGTGGGTGACACATATGAGGAGACACCACACAGGGCATGGTGTGACCAAGACAAGGTGATACAGCAGCCATGACGGGCTCCAGATATGGCTAGCTTGTGCATGGTGACATCCCCCAAGTGGGGTGTGACGCAGCTGAGGTGACTCCCGATGACCATGATGTCCTTGCCATGCAGTTGACATGAGTGAGGTGTCACCCTGCTGGGAAGGGTGTGAGCAGGCAGTGGTGACACCCGATGGCCGTGAAGGACCCACTTGGCGGCTGATCCATGTGAGATGACACCCCGCCGGCTGGGTTATGACAAGGCCAAGGTGCCACCTGGTGGCCATGATGGCTTCAACACATGGGACCCATGCGTGATGTGCCACCTCACCTGGAAGGTAGTGCCTGGGCCAATATGTCACCCAGGAGCCATGAAAGCCTCAGCACATGTGTGACCCATGTGAGGTAACAGTGCAATGGACTGGGGGTTCCTGGGCCGACGTGACAACCTGTGGCCATAAGGACCTCCCCACACAGGTGACTTACATGGTGTGGCATCTTGCCAGCAGGGAGTTATGAGGCTGAGGTGGCACCCGGCAGTTAGGAGGCCTCGCCACATGGTTGGCACATGCGAGGTCACCCCTGCAGGGTGGGGTGTGAGCATGAAAAGGTGACACCCATTGTCTGTGTTGTTCTCAGCACACGGGTAAACCATGGATGCTAGCAGCCTGCATGGCAGGGTGTGGCAGGGCCTAGGTGTGACACAGGGGCTGTGATGGCCTCACCATGCAGGTGACCCACATGAGGTGACCCCCAGATGGTGGGGTGTGAGCAGGCCAAGATGACTGCTGGCAGCTGTGAGGGCCTTGCCACATGGGAGACCTGTGCAAAGTGGCCCCATGACAGGGGGAGTGTGCCTGGGATGATGTGTCACCCTGCAGCTGTGATGCCCTCACCAAGGGGTTTACCTGCATGATGGGACACCCCACTGGGCAGGATGTGACCGGACCAGGGTGACACCTGGCAGCCATGGTGACCTCGCCACATGGGTGAGCCATGTGACGTGGCACCCCACCAGGCAGATTGGTACCGGGCTGATGTGACACCCAGTGTCCATGATGGCCTCCCCAAGTGGGTAGCCATGTGAGATGGCACGCCCCCTCATGGGGTGTGACTAGGCCAAGGTGACAACCAGAGCCTCTGACAGCCTCAGTGGATGGGTGGCACATGTGTGGTGACCCCCTGCCTGGTGGGATGTGACCATGCCAAAGTGAAACCTAGCAGCCTTAATGGCCTTGCCACATGGGTGACCCATGCATGGTGCCCCCCTGCAGTGCAGGGTGTGTCAGGACCTAGGTGACACCCAGCAACCATGGTGGCCTTGCCATGCAGTTGACCGAAATGAGGTGACACCCTGGCATGCGGGTTGTGACCAAGGATAGGTGACACCCAGTGACTGTTATGGCCTTGCCACATGGGTGGCATGTGACAGGCACCACCCCAGCAGGCAGGGTGTGACAGTGCCAAAGGAACACCCAGTGGCCATAATGGCCTTGCCACATGGGTGAGCCAGTGTGGTGATACCCTGCAGTGCGGGGTGGCACAGCTCCGAGGTGACACCCAGCAGACATGTCAGCCTGGCCATACAGTTGTCCCATGTGAGGTGACCCCCTGCCGGGAGAAGTGTGACCAGACCAAGCCGACACCCGGTGCCATGAAGCCTTGCCGTGTGGGTTAGCCAGCTGAGGTGGCGTCCTGCCATATGAGGTGTGACCAAGGCTAGGTGACACCCAGTAGCTGTGATGGGCTTGCCACGCAGGTGATCCATGCTAGGTTACACCCCACTGGGTGGGGTTTGACCCAGCCAAGGTGACACAGGGGAGCTGGTATGGCCTGGCCATGGAGTTGAACCAATCGACGTGCCATCCAAAAGTGTGGCGTCGGAATGGGCCAAGGTGAGAGTTGCCAGCTATGATGGCCTAACCATGTGGGTGACCAACATGAGGTGGCATCTTGCTTGCCAGGGTGTGTCCAGGCCTTGATCACACCTGGCTGCCGTGATGGCCCCGCCAAATGCATGACCACACGAGGTTGCATTCCACCTGGCAGATAGAGCCCAGGCCAGATGACACCCAGTGGCCATGAGAGTTTTGCTGCATGGGGGACCCATGTGAGGTGGCACTCCACCAGGCGGGGTGTGACTGAGCCAAGTGGACAGCTGGTGTCTGTGATGGCTTGGCCATGCAGGTGACCAGCACAAGCTGGCACCTGACTGGTCAAGGTGTGACAGGGCTGAGGTGGTTAATGGCAGCCAAGGCAACCTTGTCATTTGGGTGACCCCTGCAATTTGGCACCCCACTGGGCGGGGTGTGAGCAGGCTGAAGTGAAACTTGGCTGCAGTAATGACCTTGCGACGTGGGTGACCCCTACAAGATGCCACTCCACCAGCAGTGTGTGACCGAGGTGAGGTGAACCCACCAGCTGTGATGGCCTTGCCATGTGGATGACACAAACAATCGGAAACCTTGCTGGGTGGGCTGTGACCAGGCTGACTTTAACCCAGCGGCTGTGGTGGCCTCACCATGCAGGTGCCCCGTGCAAGATGCCAACTCGCTGCATCAGGTGTGACTGGGCTGAGGTGAAGCCGGCAGCTGTGATGGCCTCCCAACACAGGTGATGCACGTGAGGTGACAGCTGCTGGGTTGGGTGTAAGTGAGGGAAGGTGACAGGCAGCAGCAGTGACAGCCTTGCCATGAGTCTGCGAGGCAGGAAGTGACAAACCTACGAAGGGATTGACCAAGGGGAAGTGACACCCACTGGCTGTGATGACCTTGCTACACAGGTGACTCATGGAATGGGACACTCCACCACCCAGAACATGCCTGGGTGGTGGTGACACCCAGTGGCTGATGGCCATGCCACATGAGTGACACACAAGAGTTGAAACAGCAATGGGCAGGCTGTGCCAGGGCTGAGATGACCCTCAGCAGTCAGGATGGCCTTGACATGCAGGTGACCCCTGTCACTGCCATCCCACCAGAAGGCTGTAACGGAGGCAAAGGTACACCTGCTACACATGACAACACCACCATGTGGGTGACACACAGCAGGATACACCCATCGTGCTGGGTGTGAACAAGGGAAGGTGACACCCAGTGGCTCGGATGGCCTCGCCACGCAGGTGACATGTGGGAGGTGACACAGCTGAGGTGGAGTGTGAATCACTTGATGTGACAGCAGGTGGCCTTGAAAGCCTCACCATACAGGTGACACACACGAGCTGACACCCTGTTTGGCTGTGTGTGACTGAGGCGAAGTGATACCTGGCGATCGTGGCGGCACTGTCAGACGGGTAGCATGCATGTGGTGACACTCTGATGGGGGTGTGACTGAAGCCAGGTGACACACTCTGCCTATAATAGCCTCGCCATGTGGGTGACACATATGAGGAGACACCACACAGGGCATGGTGTGACCAAGACAAGGTGATACAGCAGCCATGACGGGCTCCAGATATGGCTAGCTTGTGCATGGTGACATCCCCCAAGTGGGGTGTGACGCAGCTGAGGTGACTCCCGATGACCATGATGTCCTTGCCATGCAGTTGACATGAGTGAGGTGTCACCCTGCTGGGAAGGGTGTGAGCAGGCAGTGGTGACACCCGATGGCCGTGAAGGACCCACTTGGCGGCTGATCCATGTGAGATGACACCCCGCCGGCTGGGTTATGACAAGGCCAAGGTGCCACCTGGTGGCCATGATGGCTTCAACACATGGGACCCATGCGTGATGTGCCACCTCACCTGGAAGGTAGTGCCTGGGCCAATATGTCACCCAGGAGCCATGAAAGCCTCAGCACATGTGTGACCCATGTGAGGTAACAGTGCAATGGACTGGGGGTTCCTGGGCCGACGTGACAACCTGTGGCCATAAGGACCTCCCCACACAGGTGACTTACATGGTGTGGCATCTTGCCAGCAGGGAGTTATGAGGCTGAGGTGGCACCCGGCAGTTAGGAGGCCTCGCCACATGGTTGGCACATGCGAGGTCACCCCTGCAGGGTGGGGTGTGAGCATGAAAAGGTGACACCCATTGTCTGTGTTGTTCTCAGCACACGGGTAAACCATGGATGCTAGCAGCCTGCATGGCAGGGTGTGGCAGGGCCTAGGTGTGACACAGGGGCTGTGATGGCCTCACCATGCAGGTGACCCACATGAGGTGACCCCCAGATGGTGGGGTGTGAGCAGGCCAAGATGACTGCTGGCAGCTGTGAGGGCCTTGCCACATGGGAGACCTGTGCAAAGTGGCCCCATGACAGGGGGAGTGTGCCTGGGATGATGTGTCACCCTGCAGCTGTGATGCCCTCACCAAGGGGTTTACCTGCATGATGGGACACCCCACTGGGCAGGATGTGACCGGACCAGGGTGACACCTGGCAGCCATGGTGACCTCGCCACATGGGTGAGCCATGTGACGTGGCACCCCACCAGGCAGATTGGTACCGGGCTGATGTGACACCCAGTGTCCATGATGGCCTCCCCAAGTGGGTAGCCATGTGAGATGGCACGCCCCCTCATGGGGTGTGACTAGGCCAAGGTGACAACCAGAGCCTCTGACAGCCTCAGTGGATGGGTGGCACATGTGTGGTGACCCCCTGCCTGGTGGGATGTGACCATGCCAAAGTGAAACCTAGCAGCCTTAATGGCCTTGCCACATGGGTGACCCATGCATGGTGCCCCCCTGCAGTGCAGGGTGTGTCAGGACCTAGGTGACACCCAGCAACCATGGTGGCCTTGCCATGCAGTTGACCGAAATGAGGTGACACCCTGGCATGCGGGTTGTGACCAAGGATAGGTGACACCCAGTGACTGTTATGGCCTTGCCACATGGGTGGCATGTGACAGGCACCACCCCAGCAGGCAGGGTGTGACAGTGCCAAAGGAACACCCAGTGGCCATAATGGCCTTGCCACATGGGTGAGCCAGTGTGGTGATACCCTGCAGTGCGGGGTGGCACAGCTCCGAGGTGACACCCAGCAGACATGTCAGCCTGGCCATACAGTTGTCCCATGTGAGGTGACCCCCTGCCGGGAGAAGTGTGACCAGACCAAGCCGACACCCGGTGCCATGAAGCCTTGCCGTGTGGGTTAGCCAGCTGAGGTGGCGTCCTGCCATATGAGGTGTGACCAAGGCTAGGTGACACCCAGTAGCTGTGATGGGCTTGCCACGCAGGTGATCCATGCTAGGTTACACCCCACTGGGTGGGGTTTGACCCAGCCAAGGTGACACAGGGGAGCTGGTATGGCCTGGCCATGGAGTTGAACCAATCGACGTGCCATCCAAAAGTGTGGCGTCGGAATGGGCCAAGGTGAGAGTTGCCAGCTATGATGGCCTAACCATGTGGGTGACCAACATGAGGTGGCATCTTGCTTGCCAGGGTGTGTCCAGGCCTTGATCACACCTGGCTGCCGTGATGGCCCCGCCAAATGCATGACCACACGAGGTTGCATTCCACCTGGCAGATAGTGCCCAGGCCAGATGACACCCAGTGGCCATGAGAGTTTTGCTGCATGGGGGACCCATGTGAGGTGGCACTCCACCAGGCGGGGTGTGACTGAGCCAAGTGGACAGCTGGTGTCTGTGATGGCTTGGCCATGCAGGTGACCAGCACAAGCTGGCACCTGACTGGTCAAGGTGTGACAGGGCTGAGGTGGTTAATGGCAGCCAAGGCAACCTTGTCATTTGGGTGACCCCTGCAATTTGGCACCCCACTGGGCGGGGTGTGAGCAGGCTGAAGTGAAACTTGGCCGCAGTAATGACCTTGCGACGTGGGTGACCCCTACAAGATGCCACTCCACCAGCAGTGTGTGACCGAGGTGAGGTGAACCCACCAGCTGTGATGGCCTTGCCATGTGGATGACACAAACAATCGGAAACCTTGCTGGGTGGGCTGTGACCAGGCTGACTTTAACCCAGCGGCTGTGGTGGCCTCACCATGCAGGTGCCCCGTGCAAGATGCCAACTCGCTGCATCAGGTGTGACTGGGCTGAGGTGAAGCCGGCAGCTGTGATGGCCTCCCAACACAGGTGATGCACGTGAGGTGACAGCTGCTGGGTTGGGTGTAAGTGAGGGAAGGTGACAGGCAGCAGCAGTGACAGCCTTGCCATGAGTCTGCGAGGCAGGAAGTGACAAACCTACGAAGGGATTGACCAAGGGGAAGTGACACCCACTGGCTGTGATGACCTTGCTACACAGGTGACTCATGGAATGGGACACTCCACCATCCAGAACATGCCTGGGTGGTGGTGACACCCAGTGGCTGATGGCCATGCCACATGAGTGACACACAAGAGTTGAAACAGCAATGGGCAGGCTGTGCCAGGGCTGAGATGACCCTCAGCAGTCAGGATGGCCTTGACATGCAGGTGACCCCTGTCACTGCCATCCCACCAGAAGGCTGTAACGGAGGCAAAGGTACACCTGCTACACATGACAACACAACCATGTGGGTGACACACAGCAGGATACACCCATCGTGCTGGGTGTGAACAAGGGAAGGTGACACCCAGTGGCTCGGATGGCCTCGCCACGCAGGTGACATGTGGGAGGTGACACAGCTGAGGTGGAGTGTGAATCACTTGATGTGACAGCAGGTGGCCTTGAAAGCCTCACCATACAGGTGACACACACGAGCTGACACCCTGTTTGGCTGTGTGTGACTGAGGCGAAGTGATCCCTGGCGATCGTGGCGGCACTGTCAGACGGGTAGCATGCATGTGGTGACACTCTGATGGGGGTGTGACTGAAGCCAGGTGACACACTCTGCCTATAATAGCCTCGCCATGTGGGTGACACATATGAGGAGACACCACACAGGGCATGGTGTGACCAAGACAAGGTGATACAGCAGCCATGACGGGCTCCAGATATGGCTAGCTTGTGCATGGTGACATCCCCCAAGTGGGGTGTGACGCAGCTGAGGTGACTCCCGGTGACCATGATGTCCTTGCCATGCAGTTGACATGAGTGAGGTGTCACCCTGCTGGGAAGGGTGTGAGCAGGCAGTGGTGACACCCGATGGCCGTGAAGGACCCACTTGGCGGCTGATCCATGTGAGATGACACCCCGCCGGCTGGGTTATGACAAGGCCAAGGTGCCACCTGGTGGCCATGATGGCTTCAACACATGGGACCCATGCGTGATGTGCCACCTCACCTGGAAGGTAGTGCCTGGGCCAATATGTCACCCAGGAGCCATGAAAGCCTCAGCACATGTGTGACCCATGTGAGGTAACAGTGCAATGGACTGGGGGTTCCTGGGCCGACGTGACAACCTGTGGCCATAAGGACCTCCCCACACAGGTGACTTACATGGTGTGGCATCTTGCCAGCAGGGAGTTATGAGGCTGAGGTGGCACCCGGCAGTTAGGAGGCCTCGCCACATGGTTGGCACATGCGAGGTCACCCCTGCAGGGTGGGGTGTGAGCATGAAAAGGTGACACCCATTGTCTGTGTTGTTCTCAGCACACGGGTAAACCATGGATGCTAGCAGCCTGCATGGCAGGGTGTGGCAGGGCCTAGGTGTGACACAGGGGCTGTGATGGCCTCACCATGCAGGTGACCCACATGAGGTGACCCCCAGATGGTGGGGTGTGAGCAGGCCAAGATGACTGCTGGCAGCTGTGAGGGCCTTGCCACATGGGAGACCTGTGCAAAGTGGCCCCATGACAGGGGGAGTGTGCCTGGGATGATGTGTCACCCTGCAGCTGTGATGCCCTCACCAAGGGGGTTACCTGCATGATGGGACACCCCACTGGGCAGGATGTGACCGGACCAGGGTGACACCTGGCAGCCATGGTGACCTCGCCACATGGGTGAGCCATGTGACGTGGCACCCCACCAGGCAGATTGGTACCGGGCTGATGTGACACCCAGTGTCCATGATGGCCTCCCCAAGTGGGTAGCCATGTGAGATGGCACGCCCCCTCATGGGGTGTGACTAGGCCAAGGTGACAACCAGAGCCTCTGACAGCCTCAGTGGATGGGTGGCACATGTGTGGTGACCCCCTGCCTGGTGGGATGTGACCATGCCAAAGTGAAACCTAGCAGCCTTAATGGCCTTGCCACATGGGTGACCCATGCATGGTGCCCCCCTGCAGTGCAGGGTGTGTCAGGACCTAGGTGACACCCAGCAACCATGGTGGCCTTGCCATGCAGTTGACCGAAATGAGGTGACACCCTGGCATGCGGGTTGTGACCAAGGATAGGTGACACCCAGTGACTGTTATGGCCTTGCCACATGGGTGGCATGTGACAGGCACCACCCCAGCAGGCAGGGTGTGACAGTGCCAAAGGAACACCCAGTGGCCATAATGGCCTTGCCACATGGGTGAGCCAGTGTGGTGATACCCTGCAGTGCGGGGTGGCACAGCTCCAAGGTGACACCCAGCAGACATGTCAGCCTGGCCATACAGTTGTCCCATGTGAGGTGACCACCTGCCGGGAGAAGTGTGACCAGACCAAGCCGACACCCGGTGCCATGAAGCCTTGCCGTGTGGGTTAGCCAGCTGAGGTGGCGTCCTGCCATATGAGGTGTGACCAAGGCTAGGTGACACCCAGTAGCTGTGATGGGCTTGCCACGCAGGTGATCCATGCTAGGTTACACCCCACTGGGTGGGGTTTGACCCAGCCAAGGTGACACAGGGGAGCTGGTATGGCCTGGCCATGGAGTTGAACCAATCGACGTGCCATCCAAAAGTGTGGCGTCGGAATGGGCCAAGGTGAGAGTTGCCAGCTATGATGGCCTAACCATGTGGGTGACCAACATGAGGTGGCATCTTGCTTGCCAGGGTGTGTCCAGGCCTTGATCACACCTGGCTGCCGTGATGGCCCCGCCAAATGCATGACCACACGAGGTTGCATTCCACCTGGCAGATAGTGCCCAGGCCAGATGACACCCAGTGGCCATGAGAGTTTTGCTGCATGGGGGACCCATGTGAGGTGGCACTCCACCAGGCGGGGTGTGACTGAGCCAAGTGGACAGCTGGTGTCTGTGATGGCTTGGCCATGCAGGTGACCAGCACAAGCTGGCACCTGACTGGTCAAGGTGTGACAGGGCTGAGGTGGTTAATGGCAGCCAAGGCAACCTTGTCATTTGGGTGACCCCTGCAATTTGGCACCCCACTGGGCGGGGTGTGAGCAGGCTGAAGTGAAACTTGGCCGCAGTAATGACCTTGCGACGTGGGTGACCCCTACAAGATGCCACTCCACCAGCAGTGTGTGACCGAGGTGAGGTGAACCCACCAGCTGTGATGGCCTTGCCATGTGGATGACACAAACAATCGGAAACCTTGCTGGGTGGGCTGTGACCAGGCTGACTTTAACCCAGCGGCTGTGGTGGCCTCACCATGCAGGTGCCCCGTGCAAGATGCCAACTCGCTGCATCAGGTGTGACTGGGCTGAGGTGAAGCCGGCAGCTGTGATGGCCTCCCAACACAGGTGATGCACGTGAGGTGACAGCTGCTGGGTTGGGTGTAAGTGAGGGAAGGTGACAGGCAGCAGCAGTGACAGCCTTGCCATGAGTCTGCGAGGCAGGAAGTGACAAACCTACGAAGGGGTTGACCAAGGGGAAGTGACACCCACTGGCTGTGATGACCTTGCTACACAGGTGACTCATGGAATGGGACACTCCACCATCCAGAACATGCCTGGGTGGTGGTGACACCCAGTGGCTGATGGCCATGCCACATGAGTGACACACAAGAGTTGAAACAGCAATGGGCAGGCTGTGCCAGGGCTGAGATGACCCTCAGCAGTCAGGATGGCCTTGACATGCAGGTGACCCCTGTCACTGCCATCCCACCAGAAGGCTGTAACGGAGGCAAAGGTACACCTGCTACACATGACAACACCACCATGTGGGTGACACACAGCAGGATACACCCATCGTGCTGGGTGTGAACAAGGGAAGGTGACACCCAGTGGCTCGGATGGCCTCGCCACGCAGGTGACATGTGGGAGGTGACACAGCTGAGGTGGAGTGTGAATCACTTGATGTGACAGCAGGTGGCCTTGAAAGCCTCACCATACAGGTGACACACACGAGCTGACACCCTGTTCGGCTGTGTGTGACTGAGGCGAAGTGATACCTGGCGATCGTGGCGGCACTGTCAGACGGGTAGCATGCATGTGGTGACACTCTGATGGGGGTGTGACTGAAGCCAGGTGACACACTCTGCCTATAACAGCCTCACCATGTGGGTGACACATATGAGGAGACACCACACAGGGCATGGTGTGACCAAGACAAGGTGATACAGCAGCCATGACGGGCTCCAGATATGGCTAGCTTGTGCATGGTGACATCCCCCAAGTGGGGTGTGACGCAGCTGAGGTGACTCCCGATGACCATGATGTCCTTGCCATGCAGTTGACATGAGTGAGGTGTCACCCTGCTGGGAAGGGTGTGAGCAGGCAGTGGTGACACCCGATGGCCGTGAAGGACCCACTTGGCGGCTGATCCATGTGAGATGACACCCCGCCGGCTGGGTTATGACAAGGCCAAGGTGCCACCTGGTGGCCATGATGGCTTCAACACATGGGTCCCATGCGTGATGTGCCACCTCACCTGGAAGGTAGTGCCTGGGCCAATATGTCACCCAGGAGCCATGAAAGCCTCAGCATATGTGTGACCCATGTGAGGTAACAGTGCAATGGACTGGGGGTTCCTGGGCCGACGTGACAACCTGTGGCCATAAGGACCTCCCCACACAGGTGACTTACATGGTGTGGCATCTTGCCAGCAGGGAGTTATGAGGCTGAGGTGGCACCCGGCAGTTAGGAGGCCTCGCCACATGGTTGGCACATGCGAGGTCACCCCTGCAGGGTGGGGTGTGAGCATGAAAAGGTGACACCCATTGTCTGTGTTGTTCTCAGCACACGGGTAAACCATGGATGCTAGCAGCCTGCATGGCAGGGTGTGGCAGGGCCTAGGTGTGACACAGGGGCTGTGATGGCCTCACCATGCAGGTGACCCACATGAGGTGACCCCCAGATGGTGGGGTGTGAGCAGGCCAAAATGACTGCTGGCAGCTGTGAGGGCCTTGCCACATGGGAGACCTGTGCAAAGTGGCCCCATGACAGGGGGAGTGTGCCTGGGATGATGTGTCACCCTGCAGCTGTGATGCCCTCACCAAGGGGTTTACCTGCATGATGGGACACCCCACTGGGCAGGATGTGACCGGACCAGGGTGACACCTGGCAGCCATGGTGACCTCGCCACATGGGTGAGCCATGTGACGTGGCACCCCACCAGGCAGATTGGTACCGGGCTGATGTGACACCCAGTGTCCATGATGGCCTCCCCAAGTGGGTAGCCATGTGAGATGGCACGCCCCCTCATGGGGTGTGACTAGGCCAAGGTGACAACCAGAGCCTCTGACAGCCTCAGTGGATGGGTGGCACATGTGTGGTGACCCCCTGCCTGGTGGGATGTGACCATGCCAAAGTGAAACCTAGCAGCCTTAATGGCCTTGCCACATGGGTGACCCATGCATGGTGCCCCCCTGCAGTGCAGGGTGTGTCAGGACCTAGGTGACACCCAGCAACCATGGTGGCCTTGCCATGCAGTTGACCGAAATGAGGTGACACCCTGGCATGCGGGTTGTGACCAAGGATAGGTGACACCCAGTGACTGTTATGGCCTTGCCACATGGGTGGCATGTGACAGGCACCACCCCAGCAGGCAGGGTGTGACAGTGCCAAAGGAACACCCAGTGGCCATAATGGCCTTGCCACATGGGTGAGCCAGTGTGGTGATACCCTGCTGTGCGGGGTGGCACAGCTCCGAGGTGACACCCAGCAGACATGTCAGCCTGGCCATACAGTTGTCCCATGTGAGGTGACCCCCTGCCGGGAGAAGTGTGACCAGACCAAGCCGACACCCGGTGCCATGAAGCCTTGCCGTGTGGGTTAGCCAGCTGAGGTGGCGTCCTGCCATATGAGGTGTGACCAAGGCTAGGTGACACCCAGTAGCTGTGATGGGCTTGCCACGCAGGTGATCCATGCTAGGTTACACCCCACTGGGTGGGGTTTGACCCAGCCAAGGTGACACAGGGGAGCTGGTATGGCCTGGCCATGGAGTTGAACCAATCGACGTGCCATCCAAAAGTGTGGCGTCGGAATGGGCCAAGGTGAGAGTTGCCAGCTATGATGGCCTAACCATGTGGGTGACCAACATGAGGTGGCATCTTGCTTGCCAGGGTGTGTCCAGGCCTTGATCACACCTGGCTGCCGTGATGGCCCCGCCAAATGCATGACCACACGAGGTTGCATTCCACCTGGCAGATAGTGCCCAGGCCAGATGACACCCAGTGGCCATGAGAGTTTTGCTGCATGGGGGACCCATGTGAGGTGGCACTCCACCAGGCGGGGTGTGACTGAGCCAAGTGGACAGCTGGTGTCTGTGATGGCTTGGCCATGCAGGTGACCACCACAAGCTGGCACCTGACTGGTCAAGGTGTGACAGGGCTGAGGTGGTTAATGGCAGCCAAGGCAACCTTGTCATTTGGGTGACCCCTGCAATTTGGCACCCCACTGGGCGGGGTGTGAGCAGGCTGAAGTGAAACTTGGCCGCAGTAATGACCTTGCGACGTGGGTGACCCCTACAAGATGCCACTCCACCAGCAGTGTGTGACCGAGGTGAGGTGAACCCACCAGCTGTGATGGCCTTGCCATGTGGATGACACAAACAATCGGAAACCTTGCTGGGTGGGCTGTGACCAGGCTGACTTTAACCCAGCGGCTGTGGTGGCCTCACCATGCAGGTGCCCCGTGCAAGATGCCAACTCGCTGCATCAGGTGTGACTGGGCCGAGGTGAAGCCGGCAGCTGTGATGGCCTCCCAACACAGGTGATGCATGTGAGGTGACAGCTGCTGGGTTGGGTGTAAGTGAGGGAAGGTGACAGACAGCAGCAGTGACAGCCTTGCCATGAGTCTGCGAGGCAGGAAGTGACAAACCTATGAAGGGGTTGACCAAGGGGAAGTGACACCCACTGGCTGTGATGACCTTGCTACACAGGTGACTCATGGAATGGGACACTCCACCATCCAGAACATGCCTGGGTGGTGGTGACACCCAGTGGCTGATGGCCATGCCACATGAGTGACACACAAGAGTTGAAACAGCAATGGGCAGGCTGTGCCAGGGCTGAGATGACCCTCAGCAGTCAGGATGGCCTTGACATGCAGGTGACCCCTGTCACTGCCATCCCACCAGAAGGCTGTAACGGAGGCAAAGGTACACCTGCTACACATGACAACAACACCATGTGGGTGACACACAGCAGGATACACCCATCGTGCTGGGTGCGAACAAGGGAAGGTGACACCCAGTGGCTCGGATGGCCTCGCCACGCAGGTGACATGTGGGAGGTGACACAGCTGAGGTGGAGTGTGAATCACTTGACGTGACAGCAGGTGGCCTTGAAAGCCTCACCATACAGGTGACACACACGAGCTGACACCCTGTTCGGCTGTGTGTGACTGAGGCGAAGTGATACCTGGCGATCGTGGCGGCACTGTCAGACGGGTAGCATGCATGTGGTGACACTCTGATGGGGGTGTGACGGAAGCCAGGTGACACACTCTGCCTATAATAGCCTCACCATGTGGGTGACACATATGAGGAGACACCACACAGGGCATGGTGTGACCAAGACAAGGTGATACAGCAGCCATGACGGGCTCCAGATATGGCTAGCTTGTGCATGGTGACATCCCCCAAGTGGGGTGTGACGCAGCTGAGGTGACTCCCGATGACCATGATGTCCTTGCCATGCAGTTGACATGAGTGAGGTGTCACCCTGCTGGGAAGGGTGTGAGCAGGCAGTGGTGACACCCGATGGCCGTGAAGGACCCACTTGGCGGCTGATCCATGTGAGATGACACCCCGCCGGCTGGGTTATGACAAGGCCAAGGTGCCACCTGGTGGCCATGATGGCTTCAACACATGGGACCCATGCGTGATGTGCCACCTCACCTGGAAGGTAGTGCCTGGGCCAATATGTCACCCAGGAGCCATGAAAGCCTCAGCACATGTGTGACCCATGTGAGGTAACAGTGCAATGGACTGGGGGTTCCTGGGCCGACGTGACAACCTGTGGCCATAAGGACCTCCCCACACAGGTGACTTACATGGTGTGGCATCTTGCCAGCAGGGAGTTATGAGGCTGAGGTGGCACCCGGCAGTTAGGAGGCCTCGCCACATGGTTGGCACATGCGAGGTCACCCCTGCAGGGTGGGGTGTGAGCATGAAAAGGTGACACCCATTGTCTGTGTTGTTCTCAGCACACGGGTAAACCATGGATGCTAGCAGCCTGCATGGCAGGGTGTGGCAGGGCCTAGGTGTGACACAGGGGCTGTGATGGCCTCACCATGCAGGTGACCCACATGAGGTGACCCCCAGATGGTGGGGTGTGAGCAGGCCAAGATGACTGCTGGCAGCTGTGAGGGCCTTGCCACATGGGAGACCTGTGCAAAGTGGCCCCATGACAGGGGGAGTGTGCCTGGGATGATGTGTCACCCTGCAGCTGTGATGCCCTCACCAAGGGGGTTACCTGCATGATGGGACACCCCACTGGGCAGGATGTGACCGGACCAGGGTGACACCTGGCAGCCATGGTGACCTCGCCACATGGGTGAGCCATGTGACGTGGCACCCCACCAGGCAGATTGGTACCGGGCTGATGTGACACCCAGTGTCCATGATGGCCTCCCCAAGTGGGTAGCCATGTGAGATGGCACGCCCCCTCATGGGGTGTGACTAGGCCAAGGTGACAACCAGAGCCTCTGACAGCCTCAGTGGATGGGTGGCACATGTGTGGTGACCCCCTGCCTGGTGGGATGTGACCATGCCAAAGTGAAACCTAGCAGCCTTAATGGCCTTGCCACATGGGTGACCCATGCATGGTGCCCCCCTGCAGTGCAGGGTGTGTCAGGACCTAGGTGACACCCAGCAACCATGGTGGCCTTGCCATGCAGTTGACCGAAATGAGGTGACACCCTGGCATGCGGGTTGTGACCAAGGATAGGTGACACCCAGTGACTGTTATGGCCTTGCCACATGGGTGGCATGTGACAGGCACCACCCCAGCAGGCAGGGTGTGACAGTGCCAAAGGAACACCCAGTGGCCATAATGGCCTTGCCACATGGGTGAGCCAGTGTGGTGATACCCTGCTGTGCGGGGTGGCACAGCTCTGAGGTGACACCCAGCAGACATGTCAGCCTGGCCATACAGTTGTCCCATGTGAGGTGACCCCCTGCAGGGAGAAGTGTGACCAGACCAAGCCGACACCCGGTGCCATGAAGCCTTGCCGTGTGGGTTAGCCAGCTGAGGTGGCGTCCTGCCATATGAGGTGTGACCAAGGCTAGGTGACACCCAGTAGCTGTGATGGGCTTGCCACGCAGGTGATCCATGCTAGGTTACACCCCACTGGGTGGGGTTTGACCCAGCCAAGGTGACACAGGGGAGCTGGTATGGCCTGGCCATGGAGTTGAACCAATCGACGTGCCATCCAAAAGTGTGGCGTCGGAATGGGCCAAGGTGAGAGTTGCCAGCTATGATGGCCTAACCATGTGGGTGACCAACATGAGGTGGCATCTTGCTTGCCAGGGTGTGTCCAGGCCTTGATCACACCTGGCTGCCGTGATGGCCCCGCCAAATGCATGACCACACGAGGTTGCATTCCACCTGGCAGATAGTGCCCAGGCCAGATGACACCCAGTGGCCATGAGAGTTTTGCTGCATGGGGGACCCATGTGAGGTGGCACTCCACCAGGCGGGGTGTGACTGAGCCAAGTGGACAGCTGGTGTCTGTGATGGCTTGGCCATGCAGGTGACCAGCACAAGCTGGCACCTGACTGGTCAAGGTGTGACAGGGCTGAGGTGGTTAATGGCAGCCAAGGCAACCTTGTCATTTGGGTGACCCCTGCAATTTGGCACCCCACTGGGCGGGGTGTGAGCAGGCTGAAGTGAAACTTGGCCGCAGTAATGACCTTGCGACGTGGGTGACCCCTACAAGATGCCACTCCACCAGCAGTGTGTGACCGAGGTGAGGTGAACCCACCAGCTGTGATGGCCTTGCCATGTGGATGACACAAACAATCGGAAACCTTGCTGGGTGGGCTGTGACCAGGCTGACTTTAACCCAGCGGCTGTGGTGGCCTCACCATGCAGGTGCCCCGTGCAAGATGCCAACTCGCTGCATCAGGTGTGACTGGGCCGAGGTGAAGCCGGCAGCTGTGATGGCCTCCCAACACAGGTGATGCACGTGAGGTGACAGCTGCTGGGTTGGGTGTAAGTGAGGGAAGGTGACAGACAGCAGCAGTGACAGCCTTGCCATGAGTCTGCGAGGCAGGAAGTGACAAACCTACGAAGGGGTTGACCAAGGGGAAGTGACACCCACTGGCTGTGATGACCTTGCTACACAGGTGACTCATGGAATGGGACACTCCACCATCCAGAACATGCCTGGGTGGTGGTGACACCCAGTGGCTGATGGCCATGCCACATGAGTGACACACAAGAGTTGAAACAGCAATGGGCAGGCTGTGCCAGGGCTGAGATGACCCTCAGCAGTCAGGATGGCCTTGACATGCAGGTGACCCCTGTCACTGCCATCCCACCAGAAGGCTGTAACGGAGGCAAAGGTACACCTGCTACACATGACAACACCACCATGTGGGTGACACACAGCAGGATACACCCATCGTGCTGGGTGTGAACAAGGGAAGGTGACACCCAGTGGCTCGGATGGCCTCGCCATGCAGGTGACATGTGGGAGGTGACACAGCTGAGGTGGAGTGTGAATCACTTGACGTGACAGCAGGTGGCCTTGAAAGCCTCACCATACAGGTGACACACACGAGCTGACACCCTGTTCGGCTGTGTGTGACTGAGGCGAAGTGATACCTGGCGATCGTGGCGGCACTGTCAGACGGGTAGCATGCATGTGGTGACACTCTGATGGGGGTGTGACGGAAGCCAGGTGACACACTCTGCCTATAATAGCCTCGCCATGTGGGTGACACATATGAGGAGACACCACACAGGGCATGGTGTGACCAAGACAAGGTGATACAGCAGCCATGACGGGCTCCAGATATGGCTAGCTTGTGCATGGTGACATCCCCCAAGTGGGGTGTGACGCAGCTGAGGTGACTCCCGATGACCATGATGTCCTTGCCATGCAGTTGACATGAGTGAGGTGTCACCCTGCTGGGAAGGGTGTGAGCAGGCAGTGGTGACACCCGATGGCCGTGAAGGACCCACTTGGCGGCTGATCCATGTGAGATGACACCCCGCCGGCTGGGTTATGACAAGGCCAAGGTGCCACCTGGTGGCCATGATGGCTTCAACACATGGGACCCATGCGTGATGTGCCACCTCACCTGGAAGGTAGTGCCTGGGCCAATATGTCACCCAGGAGCCATGAAAGCCTCAGCACATGTGTGACCCATGTGAGGTAACAGTGCAATGGACTGGGGGTTCCTGGGCCGACGTGACAACCTGTGGCCATAAGGACCTCCCCACACAGGTGACTTACATGGTGTGGCATCTTGCCAGCAGGGAGTTATGAGGCTGAGGTGGCACCCGGCAGTTAGGAGGCCTCGCCACATGGTTGGCACATGCGAGGTCACCCCTGCAGGGTGGGGTGTGAGCATGAAAAGGTGACACCCATTGTCTGTGTTGTTCTCAGCACACGGGTAAACCATGGATGCTAGCAGCCTGCATGGCAGGGTGTGGCAGGGCCTAGGTGTGACACAGGGGCTGTGATGGCCTCACCATGCAGGTGACCCACATGAGGTGACCCCCAGATGGTGGGGTGTGAGCAGGCCAAGATGACTGCTGGCAGCTGTGAGGGCCTTGCCACATGGGAGACCTGTGCAAAGTGGCCCCATGACAGGGGGAGTGTGCCTGGGATGATGTGTCACCCTGCAGCTGTGATGCCCTCACCAAGGGGGTTACCTGCATGATGGGACACCCCACTGGGCAGGATGTGACCGGACCAGGGTGACACCTGGCAGCCATGGTGACCTCGCCACATGGGTGAGCCATGTGATGTGGCACCCCACCAGGCAGATTGGTACCGGGCTGATGTGACACCCAGTGTCCATGATGGCCTCCCCAAGTGGGTAGCCATGTGAGATGGCACGCCCCCTCATGGGGTGTGACTAGGCCAAGGTGACAACCAGAGCCTCTGACAGCCTCAGTGGATGGGTGGCACATGTGTGGTGACCCCCTGCCTGGTGGGATGTGACCATGCCAAAGTGAAACCTAGCAGCCTTAATGGCCTTGCCACATGGGTGACCCATGCATGGTGCCCCCCTGCAGTGCAGGGTGTGTCAGGACCTAGGTGACACCCAGCAACCATGGTGGCCTTGCCATGCAGTTGACCGAAATGAGGTGACACCCTGGCATGCGGGTTGTGACCAAGGATAGGTGACACCCAGTGACTGTTATGGCCTTGCCACATGGGTGGCATGTGACAGGCACCACCCCAGCAGGCAGGGTGTGACAGTGCCAAAGGAACACCCAGTGGCCATAATGGCCTTGCCACATGGGTGAGCCAGTGTGGTGATACCCTGCAGTGCGGGGTGGCACAGCTCCAAGGTGACACCCAGCAGACATGTCAGCCTGGCCATACAGTTGTCCCATGTGAGGTGACCCCCTGCCGGGAGAAGTGTGACCAGACCACGCCGACACCCAGTGCCATGAAGCCTTGCCGTGTGGGTTAGCCAGCTGAGGTGGCGTCCTGCCATATGAGGTGTGACCAAGGCTAGGTGACACCCAGTAGCTGTGATGGGCTTGCCACGCAGGTGACCCATGCTAGGTTACACCCCACTGGGTGGGGTTTGACCCAGCCAAGGTGACAAAGGGGAGCTGGTATGGCCTGGCCATGGAGTTGAACCAATCGACGTGCCATCCAAAAGTGTGGCGTCGGAATGGGCCAAGGTGAGAGTTGCCAGCTATGATGGCCTAACCATGTGGGTGACCAACATGAGGTGGCATCTTGCTTGCCAGGGTGTGTCCAGGCCTTGATCACACCTGGCTGCCGTGATGGCCCCGCCAAATGCATGACCACACGAGGTTGCATTCCACCTGGCAGATAGTGCCCAGGCCAGATGACACCCAGTGGCCATGAGAGTTTTGCTGCATGGGGGACCCATGTGAGGTGGCACTCCACCAGGCGGGGTGTGACTGAGCCAAGTGGACAGCTGGTGTCTGTGATGGCTTGGCCATGCAGGTGACCAGCACAAGCTGGCACCTGACTGGTCAAGGTGTGACAGGGCTGAGGTGGTTAATGGCAGCCAAGGCAACCTTGTCATTTGGGTGACCCCTGCAATTTGGCACCCCACTGGGCGGGGTGTGAGCAGGCTGAAGTGAAACTTGGCCGCAGTAATGACCTTGCGACGTGGGTGACCCCTACAAGATGCCACTCCACCAGCAGTGTGTGACCGAGGTGAGGTGAACCCACCAGCTGTGATGGCCTTGCCATGTGGATGACACAAACAATCGGAAACCTTGCTGGGTGGGCTGTGACCAGGCTGACTTTAACCCAGCGGCTGTGGTGGCCTCACCATGCAGGTGCCCCGTGCAAGATGCCAACTCGCTGCATCAGGTGTGACTGGGCTGAGGTGAAGCCGGCAGCTGTGATGGCCTCCCAACACAGGTGATGCACGTGAGGTGACAGCTGCTGGGTTGGGTGTAAGTGAGGGAAGGTGACAGGCAGCAGCAGTGACAGCCTTGCCATGAGTCTGCGAGGCAGGAAGTGACAAACCTACGAAGGGGTTGACCAAGGGGAAGTGACACCCACTGGCTGTGATGACCTTGCTACACAGGTGACTCATGGAATGGGACACTCCACCATCCAGAACATGCCTGGGTGGTGGTGACACCCAGTGGCTGATGGCCATGCCACATGAGTGACACACAAGAGTTGAAACAGCAATGGGCAGGCTGTGCCAGGGCTGAGATGACCCTCAGCAGTCAGGATGGCCTTGACATGCAGGTGACCCCTGTCACTGCCATCCCACCAGAAGGCTGTAACGGAGGCAAAGGTACACCTGCTACACATGACAACACCACCATGTGGGTGACACACAGCAGGATACACCCATCGTGCTGGGTGTGAACAAGGGAAGGTGACACCCAGTGGCTCGGATGGCCTCGCCACGCAGGTGACATGTGGGAGGTGACACAGCTGAGGTGGAGTGTGAATCACTTGATGTGACAGCAGGTGGCCTTGAAAGCCTCACCATAAAGGTGACACACACGAGCTGACACCCTGTTTGGCTGTGTGTGACTGAGGCGAAGTGATACCTGGCGATCGTGGCGGCACTGTCAGACGGGTAGCATGCATGTGGTGACACTCTGATGGGGGTGTGACTGAAGCCAGGTGACACACTCTGCCTATAACAGCCTCGCCATGTGGGTGACACATATGAGGAGACACCACACAGGGCATGGTGTGACCAAGACAAGGTGATACAGCAGCCATGACGGGCTCCAGATATGGCTAGCTTGTGCATGGTGACATCCCCCAAGTGGGGTGTGACGCAGCTGAGGTGACTCCCGGTGACCATGATGTCCTTGCCATGCAGTTGACATGAGTGAGGTGTCACCCTGCTGGGAAGGGGGTGACCAGGCAGTGGTGACACCCGATGGCCATGAAGGACCCACTTGGCGGCTGATCCATGTGAGATGACACCCCGCCGGCTGGGTTATGACAAGGTCAAGGTGCCACCTGGTGGCCATGATGGCTTCAACACATGGGTCCCATGTGTGATGTGCCACCTCACCTGGAAGGTAGTGCCTGGGCCAATATGTCACCCAGGAGCCATGAAAGCCTCAGCACATGTGTGACCCATGTGAGGTAACAGTGCAATGGACTGGGGGTTCCTGGGCCGACGTGACAACCTGTGGCCATAAGGACCTCCCCACACAGGTGACTTACATGGTGTGGCATCTTGCCAGCAGGGAGTTATGAGGCTGAGGTGGCACCCGGCAGTTAGGAGGCCTCGCCACATGGTTGGCACATGCGAGGTCACCCCTGCAGGGTGGGGTGTGAGCATGAAAAGGTGACACCCATTGTCTGTGTTGTTCTCAGCACACGGGTAAACCATGGATGCTAGCAGCCTGCATGGCAGGGTGTGGCAGGGCCTAGGTGTGACACAGGGGCTGTGATGGCCTCACCATGCAGGTGACCCACATGAGGTGACCCCCAGATGGTGGGGTGTGAGCAGGCCAAGATGACTGCTGGCAGCTGTGAGGGCCTTGCCACATGGGAGACCTGTGCAAAGTGGCCCCATGACAGGGGGAGTGTGCCTGGGATGATGTGTCACCCTGCAGCTGTGATGCCCTCACCAAGGGGTTTACCTGCATGATGGGACACCCCACTGGGCAGGTTGTGACCGGACCAGGGTGACACCTGGCAGCCATGGTGACCTCGCCACATGGGTGAGCCATGTGACGTGGCACCCCACCAGGCAGATTGGTACCGGGCTGATGTGACACCCAGTGTCCATGATGGCCTCCCCAAGTGGGTAGCCATGTGAGATGGCACGCCCCCTCATGGGGTGTGACTAGGCCAAGGTGACAACCAGAGCCTCTGACAGCCTCAGTGGATGGGTGGCACATGTGTGGTGACCCCCTGCCTGGTGGGATGTGACCATGCCAAAGTGAAACCTAGCAGCCTTAATGGCCTTGCCACATGGGTGACCCATGCATGGTGCCCCCCTGCAGTGCAGGGTGTGTCAGGACCTAGGTGACACCCAGCAACCATGGTGGCCTTGCCATGCAGTTGACCGAAATGAGGTGACACCCTGGCATGCGGGTTGTGACCAAGGATAGGTGACACCCAGTGACTGTTATGGCCTTGCCACATGGGTGGCATGTGACAGGCACCACCCCAGCAGGCAGGGTGTGACAGTGCCAAAGGAACACCCAGTGGCCATAATGGCCTTGCCACATGGGTGAGCCAGTGTGGTGATACCCTGCTGTGCGGGGTGGCACAGCTCTGAGGTGACACCCAGCAGACATGTCAGCCTGGCCATACAGTTGTCCCATGTGAGGTGACCCCCTGCCGGGAGAAGTGTGACCAGACCAAGCCGACACCCGGTGCCATGAAGCCTTGCTCTGTGGGTTAGCCAGCTGAGGCGGCATCCTGCCATATGAGGTGTGACCAAGGCTAGGTGACACCCAGTAGCTGTGATGGGCTTGCCACGCAGGTGACCCATGCTAGGTTACACCCCACTGGGTGGGGTTTGACCCAGCCGAGGTGACACAGGGGGGCTGGTATGGCCTGGCCATGGAGTTGAACCAATCGACGTGCCATCCAAAAGTGTGGCGTCGGAATGGGCCAAGGTGAGAGTTGCCAGCTATGATGGCCTAACCATGCGGGTGACCAACATGAGGTGGCATCTTGCTTGCCAGGGTGTGTCCAGGCCTTGATCACACCTGGCTGCCGTGATGGCCCCGCCAAATGCATGACCACACGAGGTTGCATTCCACCTGGCAGATAGTGCCCAGGCCAGATGACACCCAGTGGCCATGAGAGTTTTGCTGCATGGGGGACCCATGTGAGGTGGCACTCCACCAGGTGGGGTGTGACGGAGCCAAGTGGACAGCTGGTGTCTGTGATGGTTTGGCCATGCAGGTGACCAGCACAAGCTGGCACCTGACTGGTCAAGGTGTGACAGGGCTGAGGTGGTTAATGGCAGCCAAGGCAACCTTGTCATTTGGGTGACCCCTGCAATTTGGCACCCCACTGGGCGGGGTGTGAGCAGGCTGAAGTGAAACTTGGCCGCAGTAATGACCTTGCGACGTGGGTGACCCCTACAAGATGCCACTCCACCAGCAGTGTGTGACCGAGGTGAGGTGAACCCACCAGCTGTGATGGCCTTGCCATGTGGATGACACAAACAATCGGAAACCTTGCTGGGTGGGCTGTGACCAGGCTGACTTTAACCCAGCGGCTGTGGTGGCCTCACCATGCAGGTGCCCCGTGCAAGATGCCAACTCGCTGCATCAGGTGTGACTGGGCCGAGGTGAAGCCGGCAGCTGTGATGGCCTCCCAACACAGGTGATGCACGTGAGGTGACAGCTGCTGGGTTGGGTGTAAGTGAGGGAAGGTGACAGACAGCAGCAGTGACAGCCTTGCCATGAGTCTGCGAGGCAGGAAGTGACAAACCTACGAAGGGGTTGACCAAGGGGAAGTGACACCCACTGGCTGTGATGACCTTGCTACACAGGTGACTCATGGAATGGGACACTCCACCATCCAGAACATGCCTGGGTGGTGGTGACACCCAGTGGCTGATGGCCATGCCACATGAGTGACACACAAGAGTTGAAACAGCAATGGGCAGGCTGTGCCAGGGCTGAGATGACCCTCAGCAGTCAGGATGGCCTTGACATGCAGGTGACCCCTGTCACTGCCATCCCACCAGAAGGCTGTAACGGAGGCAAAGGTACACCTGCTACACATGACAACAACACCATGTGGGTGACACACAGCAGGATACACCCATCGTGCTGGGTGTGAACAAGGGAAGGTGACACCCAGTGGCTCGGATGGCCTCGCCACGCAGGTGACATGTGGGAGGTGACACAGCTGAGGTGGAGTGTGAATCACTTGACGTGACAGCAGGTGGCCTTGAAAGCCTCACCATACAGGTGACACACACGAGCTGACACCCTGTTCGGCTGTGTGTGACTGAGGCGAAGTGATACCTGGCGATCGTGGCGGCACTGTCAGACGGGTAGCATGCATGTGGTGACACTCTGATGGGGGTGTGACGGAAGCCAGGTGACACACTCTGCCTATAATAGCCTCGCCATGTGGGTGACACATATGAGGAGACACCACACAGGGCATGGTGTGACCAAGACAAGGTGATACAGCAGCCATGACGGGCTCCAGATATGGCTAGCTTGTGCATGGTGACATCCCCCAAGTGGGGTGTGACGCATCTGAGGTGACTCCCGATGACCATGATGTCCTTGCCATGCAGTTGACATGAGTGAGGTGTCACCCTGCTGGGAAGGGTGTGAGCAGGCAGTGGTGACACCCGATGGCCGTGAAGGACCCACTTGGCGGCTGATCCATGTGAGATGACACCCCGCCGGCTGGGTTATGACAAGGCCAAGGTGCCACCTGGTGGCCATGATGGCTTCAACACATGGGACCCATGCGTGATGTGCCACCTCACCTGGAAGGTAGTGCCTGGGCCAATATGTCACCCAGGAGCCATGAAAGCCTCAGCACATGTGTGACCCATGTGAGGTAACAGTGCAATGGACTGGGGGTTCCTGGGCCGACGTGACAACCTGTGGCCATAAGGACCTCCCCACACAGGTGACTTACATGGTGTGGCATCTTGCCAGCAGGGAGTTATGAGGCTGAGGTGGCACCCGGCAGTTAGGAGGCCTCGCCACATGGTTGGCACATGCGAGGTCACCCCTGCAGGGTGGGGTGTGAGCATGAAAAGGTGACACCCATTGTCTGTGTTGTTCTCAGCACACGGGTAAACCATGGATGCTAGCAGCCTGCATGGCAGGGTGTGGCAGGGCCTAGGTGTGACACAGGGGCTGTGATGGCCTCACCATGCAGGTGACCCACATGAGGTGACCCCCAGATGGTGGGGTGTGAGCAGGCCAAGATGACTGCTGGCAGCTGTGAGGGCCTTGCCACATGGGAGACCTGTGCAAAGTGGCCCCATGACAGGGGGAGTGTGCCTGGGATGATGTGTCACCCTGCAGCTGTGATGCCCTCACCAAGGGGTTTACCTGCATGATGGGACACCCCACTGGGCAGGATGTGACCGGACCAGGGTGACACCTGGCAGCCATGGTGACCTCGCCACATGGGTGAGCCATGTGACGTGGCACCCCACCAGGCAGATTGGTACCGGGCTGATGTGACACCCAGTGTCCATGATGGCCTCCCCAAGTGGGTAGCCATGTGAGATGGCACGCCCCCTCATGGGGTGTGACTAGGCCAAGGTGACAACCAGAGCCTCTGACAGCCTCAGTGGATGGGTGGCACATGTGTGGTGACCCCCTGCCTGGTGGGATGTGACCATGCCAAAGTGAAACCTAGCAGCCTTAATGGCCTTGCCACATGGGTGACCCATGCATGGTGCCCCCCTGCAGTGCAGGGTGTGTCAGGACCTAGGTGACACCCAGCAACCATGGTGGCCTTGCCATGCAGTTGACCGAAATGAGGTGACACCCTGGCATGCGGGTTGTGACCAAGGATAGGTGACACCCAGTGACTGTTATGGCCTTGCCACATGGGTGGCATGTGACAGGCACCACCCCAGCAGGCAGGGTGTGACAGTGCCAAAGGAACACCCAGTGGCCATAATGGCCTTGCCACATGGGTGAGCCAGTGTGGTGATACCCTGCAGTGCGGGGTGGCACAGCTCCGAGGTGACACCCAGCAGACATGTCAGCCTGGCCATACAGTTGTCCCATGTGAGGTGACCCCCTGCCAGGAGAAGTGTGACCAGACCAAGCCGACACCCGGTGCCATGAAGCCTTGCCATGTGGGTTAGCCAGCTGAGGTGGCGTCCTGCCATATGAGGTGTGACCAAGGCTAGGTGACACCCAGTAGCTGTGATGGGCTTGCCACGCAGGTGATCCATGCTAGGTTACACCCCACTGGGTGGGGTTTGACCCAGCCAAGGTGACACAGGGGAGCTGGTATGGCCTGGCCATGGAGTTGAACCAATCGACGTGCCATCCAAAAGTGTGGCGTCGGAATGGGCCAAGGTGAGAGTTGCCAGCTATGATGGCCTAACCATGTGGGTGACCAACATGAGGTGGCATCTTGCTTGCCAGGGTGTGTCCAGGCCTTGATCACACCTGGCTGCCGTGATGGCCCCGCCAAATGCATGACCACACGAGGTTGCATTCCACCTGGCAGATAGTGCCCAGGCCAGATGACACCCAGTGGCCATGAGAGTTTTGCTGCATGGGGGACCCATGTGAGGTGGCACTCCACCAGGCGGGGTGTGACTGAGCCAAGTGGACAGCTGGTGTCTGTGATGGCTTGGCCATGCAGGTGACCAGCACAAGCTGGCACCTGACTGGTCAAGGTGTGACAGGGCTGAGGTGGTTAATGGCAGCCAAGGCAACCTTGTCATTTGGGTGACCCCTGCAATTTGGCACCCCACTGGGCGGGGTGTGAGCAGGCTGAAGTGAAACTTGGCCGCAGTAATGACCTTGCGACGTGGGTGACCCCTACAAGATGCCACTCCACCAGCAGTGTGTGACCGAGGTGAGGTGAACCCACCAGCTGTGATGGCCTTGCCATGTGGATGACACAAACAATCGGAAACCTTGCTGGGTGGGCTGTGACCAGGCTGACTTTAACCCAGCGGCTGTGGTGGCCTCACCATGCAGGTGCCCCGTGCAAGATGCCAACTCGCTGCATCAGGTGTGACTGGGCTGAGGTGAAGCCGGCAGCTGTGATGGCCTCCCAACACAGGTGATGCACGTGAGGTGACAGCTGCTGGGTTGGGTGTAAGTGAGGGAAGGTGACAGGCAGCAGCAGTGACAGCCTTGCCATGAGTCTGCGAGGCAGGAAGTGACAAACCTACGAAGGGGTTGACCAAGGGGAAGTGACACCCACTGGCTGTGATGACCTTGCTACACAGGTGACTCATGGAATGGGACACTCCACCATCCAGAACATGCCTGGGTGGTGGTGACACCCAGTGGCTGATGGCCATGCCACATGAGTGACACACAAGAGTTGAAACAGCAATGGGCAGGCTGTGCCAGGGCTGAGATGACCCTCAGCAGTCAGGATGGCCTTGACATGCAGGTGACCCCTGTCACTGCCATCCCACCAGAAGGCTGTAACGGAGGCAAAGGTACACCTGCTACACATGACAACACCACCATGTGGGTGACACACAGCAGGATACACCCATCGTGCTGGGTGTGAACAAGGGAAGGTGACACCCAGTGGCTCGGATGGCCTCGCCACGCAGGTGACATGTGGGAGGTGACACAGCTGAGGTGGAGTGTGAATCACTTGATGTGACAGCAGGTGGCCTTGAAAGCCTCACCATACAGGTGACACACACGAGCTGACACCCTGTTTGGCTGTGTGTGACTGAGGCGAAGTGATACCTGGCGATCGTGGCGGCACTGTCAGACGGGTAGCATGCATGTGGTGACACTCTGATGGGGGTGTGACTGAAGCCAGGTGACACACTCTGCCTATAACAGCCTCGCCATGTGGGTGACACATATGAGGAGACACCACACAGGGCATGGTGTGACCAAGACAAGGTGATACAGCAGCCATGACGGGCTCCAGATATGGCTAGCTTGTGCATGGTGACATCCCCCAAGTGGGGTGTGACGCAGCTGAGGTGACTCCCGGTGACCATGATGTCCTTGCCATGCAGTTGACATGAGTGAGGTGTTACCCTGCTGGGAAGGGGGTGAGCAGGCAGTGGTGACACCCGATGGCCATGAAGGACCCACTTGGCGGCTGATCCATGTGAGATGACACCCCGCCGGCTGGGTTATGACAAGGTCAAGGTGCCACCTGGTGGCCATGATGGCTTCAACACATGGGTCCCATGTGTGATGTGCCACCTCACCTGGAAGGTAGTGCCTGGGCCAATATGTCACCCAGGAGCCATGAAAGCCTCAGCACATGTGTGACCCATGTGAGGTAACAGTGCAATGGACTGGGGGTTCCTGGGCCGACGTGACAACCTGTGGCCATAAGGACCTCCCCACACAGGTGACTTACATGGTGTGGCATCTTGCCAGCAGGGAGTTATGAGGCTGAGGTGGCACCCGGCAGTTAGGAGGCCTCGCCACATGGTTGGCACATGCGAGGTCACCCCTGCAGGGTGGGGTGTGAGCATGAAAAGGTGACACCCATTGTCTGTGTTGTTCTCAGCACACGGGTAAACCATGGATGCTAGCAGCCTGCATGGCAGGGTGTGGCAGGGCCTAGGTGTGACACAGGGGCTGTGATGGCCTCACCATGCAGGTGACCCACATGAGGTGACCCCCAGATGGTGGGGTGTGAGCAGGCCAAGATGACTGCTGGCAGCTGTGAGGGCCTTGCCACATGGGAGACCTGTGCAAAGTGGCCCCATGACAGGGGGAGTGTGCCTGGGATGATGTGTCACCCTGCAGCTGTGATGCCCTCACCAAGGGGTTTACCTGCATGATGGGACACCCCACTGGGCAGGATGTGACCGGACCAGGGTGACACCTGGCAGCCATGGTGACCTCGCCACATGGGTGAGCCATGTGACGTGGCACCCCACCAGGCAGATTGGTACCGGGCTGATGTGACACCCAGTGTCCATGATGGCCTCCCCAAGTGGGTAGCCATGTGAGATGGCACGCCCCCTCATGGGGTGTGACTAGGCCAAGGTGACAACCAGAGCCTCTGACAGCCTCAGTGGATGGGTGGCACATGTGTGGTGACCCCCTGCCTGGTGGGATGTGACCATGCCAAAGTGAAACCTAGCAGCCTTAATGGCCTTGCCACATGGGTGACCCATGCATGGTGCCCCCCTGCAGTGCAGGGTGTGTCAGGACCTAGGTGACACCCAGCAACCATGGTGGCCTTGCCATGCAGTTGACCGAAATGAGGTGACACCCTGGCATGCGGGTTGTGACCAAGGATAGGTGACACCCAGTGACTGTTATGGCCTTGCCACATGGGTGGCATGTGACAGGCACCACCCCAGCAGGCAGGGTGTGACAGTGCCAAAGGAACACCCAGTGGCCATAATGGCCTTGCCACATGGGTGAGCCAGTGTGGTGATACCCTGCAGTGCGGGGTGGCACAGCTCCGAGGTGACACCCAGCAGACATGTCAGCCTGGCCATACAGTTGTCCCATGTGAGGTGACCCCCTGCCGGGAGAAGTGTGACCAGACCAAGCCGACACCCGGTGCCATGAAGCCTTGCCGTGTGGGTTAGCCAGCTGAGGTGGCGTCCTGCCATATGAGGTGTGACCAAGGCTAGGTGACACCCAGTAGCTGTGATGGGCTTGCCACGCAGGTGATCCATGCTAGGTTACACCCCACTGGGTGGGGTTTGACCCAGCCAAGGTGACACAGGGGAGCTGGTATGGCCTGGCCATGGAGTTGAACCAATCGACGTGCCATCCAAAAGTGTGGCATCGGAATGGGCCAAGGTGAGAGTTGCCAGCTATGATGGCCTAACCATGTGGGTGACCAACATGAGGTGGCATCTTGCTTGCCAGGGTGTGTCCAGGCCTTGATCACACCTGGCTGCCGTGATGGCCCCGCCAAATGCATGACCACACGAGGTTGCATTCCACCTGGCAGATAGTGCCCAGGCCAGATGACACCCAGTGGCCATGAGAGTTTTGCTGCATGGGGGACCCATGTGAGGTGGCACTCCACCAGGCGGGGTGTGACTGAGCCAAGTGGACAGCTGGTGTCTGTGATGGCTTGGCCATGCAGGTGACCAGCACAAGCTGGCACCTGACTGGTCAAGGTGTGACAGGGCTGAGGTGGTTAATGGCAGCCAAGGCAACCTTGTCATTTGGGTGACCCCTGCAATTTGGCACCCCACTGGGCGGGGTGTGAGCAGGCTGAAGTGAAACTTGGCTGCAGTAATGACCTTGCAACGTGGGTGACCCCTACAAGATGCCACTCCACCAGCAGTGTGTGACCGAGGTGAGGTGAACCCACCAGCTGTGATGGCCTTGCCATGTGGATGACACAAACAATCGGAAACCTTGCTGGGTGGGCTGTGACCAGGCTGACTTTAACCCAGCGGCTGTGGTGGCCTCACCATGCAGGTGCCCCGTGCAAGATGCCAACTCGCTGCATCAGGTGTGACTGGGCTGAGGTGAAGCCGGCAGCTGTGATGGCCTCCCAACACAGGTGATGCACGTGAGGTGACAGCTGCTGGGTTGGGTGTAAGTGAGGGAAGGTGACAGGCAGCAGCAGTGACAGCCTTGCCATGAGTCTGCGAGGCAGGAAGTGACAAACCTACGAAGGGATTGACCAAGGGGAAGTGACACCCACTGGCTGTGATGACCTTGCTACACAGGTGACTCATGGAATGGGACACTCCACCACCCAGAACATGCCTGGGTGGTGGTGACACCCAGTGGCTGATGGCCATGCCACATGAGTGACACACAAGAGTTGAAACAGCAATGGGCAGGCTGTGCCAGGGCTGAGATGACCCTCAGCAGTCAGGATGGCCTTGACATGCAGGTGACCCCTGTCACTGCCATCCCACCAGAAGGCTGTAACGGAGGCAAAGGTACACCTGCTACACATGACAACACCACCATGTGGGTGACACACAGCAGGATACACCCATCGTGCTGGGTGTGAACAAGGGAAGGTGACACCCAGTGGCTCGGATGGCCTCGCCACGCAGGTGACATGTGGGAGGTGACACAGCTGAGGTGGAGTGTGAATCACTTGATGTGACAGCAGGTGGCCTTGAAAGCCTCACCATACAGGTGACACACACGAGCTGACACCCTGTTTGGCTGTGTGTGACTGAGGCGAAGTGATACCTGGCGATCGTGGCGGCACTGTCAGACGGGTAGCATGCATGTGGTGACACTCTGATGGGGGTGTGACTGAAGCCAGGTGACACACTCTGCCTATAATAGCCTCGCCATGTGGGTGACACATATGAGGAGACACCACACAGGGCATGGTGTGACCAAGACAAGGTGATACAGCAGCCATGACGGGCTCCAGATATGGCTAGCTTGTGCATGGTGACATCCCCCAAGTGGGGTGTGACGCAGCTGAGGTGACTCCCGATGACCATGATGTCCTTGCCATGCAGTTGACATGAGTGAGGTGTCACCCTGCTGGGAAGGGTGTGAGCAGGCAGTGGTGACACCCGATGGCCGTGAAGGACCCACTTGGCGGCTGATCCATGTGAGATGACACCCCGCCGGCTGGGTTATGACAAGGCCAAGGTGCCACCTGGTGGCCATGATGGCTTCAACACATGGGACCCATGCGTGATGTGCCACCTCACCTGGAAGGTAGTGCCTGGGCCAATATGTCACCCAGGAGCCATGAAAGCCTCAGCACATGTGTGACCCATGTGAGGTAACAGTGCAATGGACTGGGGGTTCCTGGGCCGACGTGACAACCTGTGGCCATAAGGACCTCCCCACACAGGTGACTTACATGGTGTGGCATCTTGCCAGCAGGGAGTTATGAGGCTGAGGTGGCACCCGGCAGTTAGGAGGCCTCGCCACATGGTTGGCACATGCAAGGTCACCCCTGCAGGGTGGGGTGTGAGCATGAAAAGGTGACACCCATTGTCTGTGTTGTTCTCAGCACACGGGTAAACCATGGATGCTAGCAGCCTGCATGGCAGGGTGTGGCAGGGCCTAGGTGTGACACAGGGGCTGTGATGGCCTCACCATGCAGGTGACCCACATGAGGTGACCCCCAGATGGTGGGGTGTGAGCAGGCCAAGATGACTG
This sequence comes from Hippopotamus amphibius kiboko, assembly GCF_030028045.1. Lineage (NCBI taxonomy): Eukaryota > Metazoa > Chordata > Mammalia > Artiodactyla > Hippopotamidae > Hippopotamus > Hippopotamus amphibius. The sequence continues at coordinate 139,481,984 of NC_080189.1, read as the reverse complement.
CTGGCAGCTGTGAGGGCCTTGCCACATGGGAGACCTGTGCAAAGTGGCCCCATGACAGGGGGAGTGTGCCTGGGATGATGTGTCACCCTGCAGCTGTGATGCCCTCACCAAGGGGTTTACCTGCATGATGGGACACCCCACTGGGCAGGATGTGACCGGACCAGGGTGACACCTGGCAGCCATGGTGACCTCGCCACATGGGTGAGCCATGTGACGTGGCACCCCACCAGGCAGATTGGTACCGGGCTGATGTGACACCCAGTGTCCATGATGGCCTCCCCAAGTGGGTAGCCATGTGAGATGGCACGCCCCCTCATGGGGTGTGACTAGGCCAAGGTGACAACCAGAGCCTCTGACAGCCTCAGTGGATGGGTGGCACATGTGTGGTGACCCCCTGCCTGGTGGGATGTGACCATGCCAAAGTGAAACCTAGCAGCCTTAATGGCCTTGCCACATGGGTGACCCATGCATGGTGCCCCCCTGCAGTGCAGGGTGTGTCAGGACCTAGGTGACACCCAGCAACCATGGTGGCCTTGCCATGCAGTTGACCGAAATGAGGTGACACCCTGGCATGCGGGTTGTGACCAAGGATAGGTGACACCCAGTGACTGTTATGGCCTTGCCACATGGGTGGCATGTGACAGGCACCACCCCAGCAGGCAGGGTGTGACAGTGCCAAAGGAACACCCAGTGGCCATAATGGCCTTGCCACATGGGTGAGCCAGTGTGGTGATACCCTGCAGTGCGGGGTGGCACAGCTCCGAGGTGACACCCAGCAGACATGTCAGCCTGGCCATACAGTTGTCCCATGTGAGGTGACCCCCTGCCGGGAGAAGTGTGACCAGACCAAGCCGACACCCAGTGCCATGAAGCCTTGCCGTGTGGGTTAGCCAGCTGAGGTGGCGTCCTGCCATATGAGGTGTGACCAAGGCTAGGTGACACCCAGTAGCTGTGATGGGTTTGCCACGCAGGTGATCCATGCTAGGTTACACCCCACTGGGTGGGGTTTGACCCAGCCAAGGTGACACAGGGGAGCTGGTATGGCCTGGCCATGGAGTTGAACCAATCGACGTGCCATCCAAAAGTGTGGCGTCGGAATGGGCCAAGGTGAGAGTTGCCAGCTATGATGGCCTAACCATGTGGGTGACCAACATGAGGTGGCATCTTGCTTGCCAGGGTGTGTCCAGGCCTTGATCACACCTGGCTGCCGTGATGGCCCCGCCAAATGCATGACCACACGAGGTTGCATTCCACCTGGCAGATAGTGCCCAGGCCAGATGACACCCAGTGGCCATGAGAGTTTTGCTGCATGGGGGACCCATGTGAGGTGGCACTCCACCAGGCGGGGTGTGACTGAGCCAAGTGGACAGCTGGTGTCTGTGATGGCTTGGCCATGCAGGTGACCAGCACAAGCTGGCACCTGACTGGTCAAGGTGTGACAGGGCTGAGGTGGTTAATGGCAGCCAAGGCAACCTTGTCATTTGGGTGACCCCTGCAATTTGGCACCCCACTGGGCGGGGTGTGAGCAGGCTGAAGTGAAACTTGGCCGCAGTAATGACCTTGCGACGTGGGTGACCCCTACAAGATGCCACTCCACCAGCAGTGTGTGACCGAGGTGAGGTGAACCCACCAGCTGTGATGGCCTTGCCATGTGGATGACACAAACAATCGGAAACCTTGCTGGGTGGGCTGTGACCAGGCTGACTTTAACCCAGCGGCTGTGGTGGCCTCACCATGCAGGTGCCCCGTGCAAGATGCCAACTCGCTGCATCAGGTGTGACTGGGCTGAGGTGAAGCCGGCAGCTGTGATGGCCTCCCAACACAGGTGATGCACGTGAGGTGACAGCTGCTGGGTTGGGTGTAAGTGAGGGAAGGTGACAGGCAGCAGCAGTGACAGCCTTGCCATGAGTCTGCGAGGCAGGAAGTGACAAACCTACGAAGGGATTGACCAAGGGGAAGTGACACCCACTGGCTGTGATGACCTTGCTACACAGGTGACTCATGGAATGGGACACTCCACCATCCAGAACATGCCTGGGTGGTGGTGACACCCAGTGGCTGATGGCCATGCCACATGAGTGACACACAAGAGTTGAAACAGCAATGGGCAGGCTGTGCCAGGGCTGAGATGACCCTCAGCAGTCAGGATGGCCTTGACATGCAGGTGACCCCTGTCACTGCCATCCCACCAGAAGGCTGTAACGGAGGCAAAGGTACACCTGCTACACATGACAACACCACCATGTGGGTGACACACAGCAGGATACACCCATCGTGCTGGGTGTGAACAAGGGAAGGTGACACCCAGTGGCTCGGATGGCCTCGCCACGCAGGTGACATGTGGGAGGTGACACAGCTGAGGTGGAGTGTGAATCACTTGATGTGACAGCAGGTGGCCTTGAAAGCCTCACCATACAGGTGACACACACGAGCTGACACCCTGTTTGGCTGTGTGTGACTGAGGCGAAGTGATACCTGGCGATCGTGGCGGCACTGTCAGACGGGTAGCATGCATGTGGTGACACTCTGATGGGGGTGTGACTGAAGCCAGGTGACACACTCTGCCTATAATAGCCTCGCCATGTGGGTGACACATATGAGGAGACACCACACAGGGCATGGTGTGACCAAGACAAGGTGATACAGCAGCCATGACGGGCTCCAGATATGGCTAGCTTGTGCATGGTGACATCCCCCAAGTGGGGTGTGACGCAGCTGAGGTGACTCCCGATGACCATGATGTCCTTGCCATGCAGTTGACATGAGTGAGGTGTCACCCTGCTGGGAAGGGTGTGAGCAGGCAGTGGTGACACCCGATGGCCGTGAAGGACCCACTTGGCGGCTGATCCATGTGAGATGACACCCCGCCGGCTGGGTTATGACAAGGCCAAGGTGCCACCTGGTGGCCATGATGGCTTCAACACATGGGACCCATGCGTGATGTGCCACCTCACCTGGAAGGTAGTGCCTGGGCCAATATGTCACCCAGGAGCCATGAAAGCCTCAGCACATGTGTGACCCATGTGAGGTAACAGTGCAATGGACTGGGGGTTCCTGGGCCGACGTGACAACCTGTGGCCATAAGGACCTCCCCACACAGGTGACTTACATGGTGTGGCATCTTGCCAGCAGGGAGTTATGAGGCTGAGGTGGCACCCGGCAGTTAGGAGGCCTCGCCACATGGTTGGCACATGCGAGGTCACCCCTGCAGGGTGGGGTGTGAGCATGAAAAGGTGACACCCATTGTCTGTGTTGTTCTCAGCACACGGGTAAACCATGGATGCTAGCAGCCTGCATGGCAGGGTGTGGCAGGGCCTAGGTGTGACACAGGGGCTGTGATGGCCTCACCATGCAGGTGACCCACATGAGGTGACCCCCAGATGGTGGGGTGTGAGCAGGCCAAGATGACTGCTGGCAGCTGTGAGGGCCTTGCCACATGGGAGACCTGTGCAAATTGGCCCCATGACAGGGGGAGTGTGCCTGGGATGATGTGTCACCCTGCAGCTGTGATGCCCTCACCAAGGGGGTTACCTGCATGATGGGACACCCCACTGGGCAGGATGTGACCGGACCAGGGTGACACCTGGCAGCCATGGTGACCTCGCCACATGGGTGAGCCATGTGACGTGGCACCCCACCAGGCAGATTGGTACCGGGCTGATGTGACACCCAGTGTCCATGATGGCCTCCCCAAGTGGGTAGCCATGTGAGATGGCACGCCCCCTCATGGGGTGTGACTAGGCCAAGGTGACAACCAGAGCCTCTGACAGCCTCAGTGGATGGGTGGCACATGTGTGGTGACCCCCTGCCTGGTGGGATGTGACCATGCCAAAGTGAAACCTAGCAGCCTTAATGGCCTTGCCACATGGGTGACCCATGCATGGTGCCCCCCTGCAGTGCAGGGTGTGTCAGGACCTAGGTGACACCCAGCAACCATGGTGGCCTTGCCATGCAGTTGACCGAAATGAGGTGACACCCTGGCATGCGGGTTGTGACCAAGGATAGGTGACACCCAGTGACTGTTATGGCCTTGCCACATGGGTGGCATGTGACAGGCACCACCCCAGCAGGCAGGGTGTGACAGTGCCAAAGGAACACCCAGTGGCCATAATGGCCTTGCCACATGGGTGAGCCAGTGTGGTGATACCCTGCAGTGCGGGGTGGCACAGCTCCAAGGTGACACCCAGCAGACATGTCAGCCTGGCCATACAGTTGTCCCATGTGAGGTGACCCCCTGCCGGGAGAAGTGTGACCAGACCAAGCCGACACCCAGTGCCATGAAGCCTTGCTGTGTGGGTTAGCCAGCTGAGGCGGCATCCTGCCATATGAGGTGTGACCAAGGCTAGGTGACACCCAGTAGCTGTGATGGGCTTGCCACGCAGGTGACCCATGCTAGGTTACACCCCACTGGGTGGGGTTTGACCCAGCCAAGGTGACACAGGGGGGCTGGTATGGCCTGGCCATGGAGTTGAACCAATCGACGTGCCATCCAAAAGTGTGGCGTCGGAATGGGCCAAGGTGAGAGTTGCCAGCTATGATGGCCTAACCATGTGGGTGACCAACATGAGGTGGCATCTTGCTTGCCAGGGTGTGTCCAGGCCTTGATCACACCTGGCTGCCGTGATGGCCCCGCCAAATGCATGACCACACGAGGTTGCATTCCACCTGGCAGATAGTGCCCAGGCCAGATGACACCCAGTGGCCATGAGAGTTTTGCTGCATGGGGGACCCATGTGAGGTGGCACTCCACCAGGCAGGGTGTGACTGAGCCAAGTGGACAGCTGGTGTCTGTGATGGCTTGGCCATGCAGGTGACCAGCACAAGCTGGCACCTGACTGGTCAAGGTGTGACAGGGCTGAGGTGGTTAATGGCAGCCAAGGCAACCTTGTCATTTGGGTGACCCCTGCAATTTGGCACCCCACTGGGCGGGGTGTGAGCAGGCTGAAGTGAAACTTGGCCGCAGTAATGACCTTGCGACGTGGGTGACCCCTACAAGATGCCACTCCACCAGCAGTGTGTGACCGAGGTGAGGTGAACCCACCAGCTGTGATGGCCTTGCCATGTGGATGACACAAACAATCGGAAACCTTGCTGGGTGGGCTGTGACCAGGCTGACTTTAACCCAGCGGCTGTGGTGGCCTCACCATGCAGGTGCCCCGTGCAAGATGCCAACTCGCTGCATCAGGTGTGACTGGGCTGAGGTGAAGCCGGCAGCTGTGATGGCCTCCCAACACAGGTGATGCACGTGAGGTGACAGCTGCTGGGTTGGGTGTAAGTGAGGGAAGGTGACAGGCAGCAGCAGTGACAGCCTTGCCATGAGTCTGCGAGGCAGGAAGTGACAAACCTACGAAGGGGTTGACCAAGGGGAAGTGACACCCACTGGCTGTGATGACCTTGCTACACAGGTGACTCATGGAATGGGACACTCCACCATCCAGAACATGCCTGGGTGGTGGTGACACCCAGTGGCTGATGGCCATGCCACATGAGTGACACACAAGAGTTGAAACAGCAATGGGCAGGCTGTGCCAGGGCTGAGATGACCCTCAGCAGTCAGGATGGCCTTGACATGCAGGTGACCCCTGTCACTGCCATCCCACCAGAAGGCTGTAACGGAGGCAAAGGTACACCTGCTACACATGACAACACCACCATGTGGGTGACACACAGCAGGATACACCCATCGTGCTGGGTGTGAACAAGGGAAGGTGACACCCAGTGGCTCGGATGGCCTCGCCACGCAGGTGACATGTGGGAGGTGACACAGCTGAGGTGGAGTGTGAATCACTTGATGTGACAGCAGGTGGCCTTGAAAGCCTCACCATACAGGTGACACACACGAGCTGACACCCTGTTCGGCTGTGTGTGACTGAGGCGAAGTGATACCTGGCGATCGTGGCGGCACTGTCAGACGGGTAGCATGCATGTGGTGACACTCTGATGGGGGTGTGACTGAAGCCAGGTGACACACTCTGCCTATAACAGCCTCACCATGTGGGTGACACATATGAGGAGACACCACACAGGGCATGGTGTGACCAAGACAAGGTGATACAGCAGCCATGACGGGCTCCAGATATGGCTAGCTTGTGCATGGTGACATCCCCCAAGTGGGGTGTGACGCAGCTGAGGTGACTCCCGATGACCATGATGTCCTTGCCATGCAGTTGACATGAGTGAGGTGTCACCCTGCTGGGAAGGGTGTGAGCAGGCAGTGGTGACACCCGATGGCCGTGAAGGACCCACTTGGCGGCTGATCCATGTGAGATGACACCCCGCCGGCTGGGTTATGACAAGGCCAAGGTGCCACCTGGTGGCCATGATGGCTTCAACACATGGGTCCCATGCGTGATGTGCCACCTCACCTGGAAGGTAGTGCCTGGGCCAATATGTCACCCAGGAGCCATGAAAGCCTCAGCATATGTGTGACCCATGTGAGGTAACAGTGCAATGGACTGGGGGTTCCTGGGCCGACGTGACAACCTGTGGCCATAAGGACCTCCCCACACAGGTGACTTACATGGTGTGGCATCTTGCCAGCAGGGAGTTATGAGGCTGAGGTGGCACCCGGCAGTTAGGAGGCCTCGCCACATGGTTGGCACATGCGAGGTCACCCCTGCAGGGTGGGGTGTGAGCATGAAAAGGTGACACCCATTGTCTGTGTTGTTCTCAGCACACGGGTAAACCATGGATGCTAGCAGCCTGCATGGCAGGGTGTGGCAGGGCCTAGGTGTGACACAGGGGCTGTGATGGCCTCACCATGCAGGTGACCCACATGAGGTGACCCCCAGATGGTGGGGTGTGAGCAGGCCAAGATGACTGCTGGCAGCTGTGAGGGCCTTGCCACATGGGAGACCTGTGCAAAGTGGCCCCATGACAGGGGGAGTGTGCCTGGGATGATGTGTCACCCTGCAGCTGTGATGCCCTCACCAAGGGGGTTACCTGCATGATGGGACACCCCACTGGGCAGGATGTGACCGGACCAGGGTGACACCTGGCAGCCATGGTGACCTCGCCACATGGGTGAGCCATGTGACGTGGCACCCCACCAGGCAGATTGGTACTGGGCTGATGTGACACCCAGTGTCCATGATGGCCTCCCCAAGTGGGTAGCCATGTGAGATGGCACGCCCCCTCATGGGGTGTGACTAGGCCAAGGTGACAACCAGAGCCTCTGACAGCCTCAGTGGATGGGTGGCACATGTGTGGTGACCCCCTGCCTGGTGGGATGTGACCATGCCAAAGTGAAACCTAGCAGCCTTAATGGCCTTGCCACATGGGTGACCCATGCATGGTGCCCCCCTGCAGTGCAGGGTGTGTCAGGACCTAGGTGACACCCAGCAACCATGGTGGCCTTGCCATGCAGTAGACCGAAATGAGGTGACACCCTGGCATGCGGGTTGTGACCAAGGATAGGTGACACCCAGTGACTGTTATGGCCTTGCCACATGGGTGGCATGTGACAGGCACCACCCCAGCAGGCAGGGTGTGACAGTGCCAAAGGAACACCCAGTGGCCATAATGGCCTTGCCACATGGGTGAGCCAGTGTGGTGATACCCTGCTGTGCGGGGTGGCACAGCTCCGAGGTGACACCCAGCAGACATGTCAGCCTGGCCATACAGTTGTCCCATGTGAGGTGACCCCCTGCCGGGAGAAGTGTGACCAGACCAAGCCGACACCCGGTGCCATGAAGCCTTGCCGTGTGGGTTAGCCAGCTGAGGTGGCGTCCTGCCATATGAGGTGTGACCAAGGCTAGGTGACACCCAGTAGCTGTGATGGGCTTGCCACGCAGGTGATCCATGCTAGGTTACACCCCACTGGGTGGGGTTTGACCCAGCCAAGGTGACACAGGGGAGCTGGTATGGCCTGGCCATGGAGTTGAACCAATCGACGTGCCATCCAAAAGTGTGGCGTCGGAATGGGCCAAGGTGAGAGTTGCCAGCTATGATGGCCTAACCATGTGGGTGACCAACATGAGGTGGCATCTTGCTTGCCAGGGTGTGTCCAGGCCTTGATCACACCTGGCTGCCGTGATGGCCCCGCCAAATGCATGACCACACGAGGTTGCATTCCACCTGGCAGATAGTGCCCAGGCCAGATGACACCCAGTGGCCATGAGAGTTTTGCTGCATGGGGGACCCATGTGAGGTGGCACTCCACCAGGCGGGGTGTGACTGAGCCAAGTGGACAGCTGGTGTCTGTGATGGCTTGGCCATGCAGGTGACCAGCACAAGCTGGCACCTGACTGGTCAAGGTGTGACAGGGCTGAGGTGGTTAATGGCAGCCAAGGCAACCTTGTCATTTGGGTGACCCCTGCAATTTGGCACCCCACTGGGCGGGGTGTGAGCAGGCTGAAGTGAAACTTGGCCGCAGTAATGACCTTGCGACGTGGGTGACCCCTACAAGATGCCACTCCACCAGCAGTGTGTGACCGAGGTGAGGTGAACCCACCAGCTGTGATGGCCTTGCCATGTGGATGACACAAACAATCGGAAACCTTGCTGGGTGGGCTGTGACCAGGCTGACTTTAACCCAGCGGCTGTGGTGGCCTCACCATGCAGGTGCCCCGTGCAAGATGCCAACTCGCTGCATCAGGTGTGACTGGGCCGAGGTGAAGCCTGCAGCTGTGATGGCCTCCCAACACAGGTGATGCACGTGAGGTGACAGCTGCTGGGTTGGGTGTAAGTGAGGGAAGGTGACAGACAGCAGCAGTGACAGCCTTGCCATGAGTCTGCGAGGCAGGAAGTGACAAACCTACGAAGGGGTTGACCAAGGGGAAGTGACACCCACTGGCTGTGATGACCTTGCTACACAGGTGACTCATGGAATGGGACACTCCACCATCCAGAACATGCCTGGGTGGTGGTGACACCCAGTGGCTGATGGCCATGCCACATGAGTGACACACAAGAGTTGAAACAGCAATGGGCAGGCTGTGCCAGGGCTGAGATGACCCTCAGCAGTCAGGATGGCCTTGACATGCAGGTGACCCCTGTCACTGCCATCCCACCAGAAGGCTGTAACGGAGGCAAAGGTACACCTGCTACACATGACAACACCACCATGTGGGTGACACACAGCAGGATACACCCATCGTGCTGGGTGTGAACAAGGGAAGGTGACACCCAGTGGCTCGGATGGCCTCGCCACGCAGGTGACATGTGGGAGGTGACACAGCTGAGGTGGAGTGTGAATCACTTGATGTGACAGCAGGTGGCCTTGAAAGCCTCACCATACAGGTGACACACACGAGCTGACACCCTGTTCGGCTGTGTGTGACTGAGGCGAAGTGATACCTGGCGATCGTGGCGGCACTGTCAGACGGGTAGCATGCATGTGGTGACACTCTGATGGGGGTGTGACGGAAGCCAGGTGACACACTCTGCCTATAATAGCCTCGCCATGTGGGTGACACATATGAGGAGACACCACACAGGGCATGGTGTGACCAAGACAAGGTGATACAGCAGCCATGACGGGCTCCAGATATGGCTAGCTTGTGCATGGTGACATCCCCCAAGTGGGGTGTGACACAGCTGAGGTGACTCCCGGTGACCATGATGTCCTTGCCATGCAGTTGACATGAGTGAGGTGTCACCCTGCTGGGAAGGGTGTGAGCAGGCAGTGGTGACACCCGATGGCCGTGAAGGACCCACTTGGCGGCTGATCCATGTGAGATGACACCCCGCCGGCTGGGTTATGACAAGGCCAAGGTGCCACCTGGTGGCCATGATGGCTTCAACACATGGGACCCATGCGTGATGTGCCACCTCACCTGGAAGGTAGTGCCTGGGCCAATATGTCACCCAGGAGCCATGAAAGCCTCAGCACATGTGTGACCCATGTGAGGTAACAGTGCAATGGACTGGGGGTTCCTGGGCCGACGTGACAACCTGTGGCCATAAGGACCTCCCCACACAGGTGACTTACATGGTGTGGCATCTTGCCAGCAGGGAGTTATGAGGCTGAGGTGGCACCCGGCAGTTAGGAGGCCTCGCCACATGGTTGGCACATGCGAGGTCACCCCTGCAGGGTGGGGTGTGAGCATGAAAAGGTGACACCCATTGTCTGTGTTGTTCTCAGCACACGGGTAAACCATGGATGCTAGCAGCCTGCATGGCAGGGTGTGGCAGGGCCTAGGTGTGACACAGGGGCTGTGATGGCCTCACCATGCAGGTGACCCACATGAGGTGACCCCCAGATGGTGGGGTGTGAGCAGGCCAAGATGACTGCTGGCAGCTGTGAGGGCCTTGCCACATGGGAGACCTGTGCAAAGTGGCCCCATGACAGGGGGAGTGTGCCTGGGATGATGTGTCACCCTGCAGCTGTGATGCCCTCACCAAGGGGGTTACCTGCATGATGGGACACCCCACTGGGCAGGATGTGACCGGACCAGGGTGACACCTGGCAGCCATGGTGACCTCGCCACATGGGTGAGCCATGTGACGTGGCACCCCACCAGGCAGATTGGTACCAGGCTGATGTGACACCCAGTGTCCATGATGGCCTCCCCAAGTGGGTAGCCATGTGAGATGGCACGCCCCCTCATGGGGTGTGACTAGGCCAAGGTGACAACCAGAGCCTCTGACAGCCTCAGTGGATGGGTGGCACGTGTGGAGACCCCCTGCCTGGTGGGATGTGACCATGCCAAAGTGAAACCTAGCAGCCTTAATGGCCTTGCCACATGGGTGACCCATGCATGGTGCCCCCCTGCAGTGCAGGGTGTGTCAGGACCTAGGTGACACCCAGCAACCATGGTGGCCTTGCCATGCAGTTGACCGAAATGAGGTGACACCCTGGCATGCGGGTTGTGACCAAGGATAGGTGACACCCAGTGACTGTTATGGCCTTGCCACATGGGTGGCATGTGACAGGCACCACCCCAGCAGGCAGGGTGTGACAGTGCCAAAGGAACACCCAGTGGCCATAATGGCCTTGCCACATGGGTGAGCCAGTGTGGTGATACCCTGCAGTGCGGGGTGGCACAGCTCCAAGGTGACACCCAGCAGACATGTCAGCCTGGCCATACAGTTGTCCCATGTGAGGTGACCCCCTGCCGGGAGAAGTGTGACCAGACCAAGCCGACACCCAGTGCCATGAAGCCTTGCCGTGTGGGTTAGCCAGCTGAGGTGGCGTCCTGCCATATGAGGTGTGACCAAGGCTAGGTGACACCCAGTAGCTGTGATGGGCTTGCCACGCAGGTGATCCATGCTAGGTTACACCCCACTGGGTGGGGTTTGACCCAGCCAAGGTGACACAGGGGAGCTGGTATGGCCTGGCCATGGAGTTGAACCAATCGACGTGCCATCCAAAAGTGTGGCGTCGGAATGGGCCAAGGTGAGAGTTGCCAGCTATGATGGCCTAACCATGTGGGTGACCAACATGAGGTGGCATCTTGCTTGCCAGGGTGTGTCCAGGCCTTGATCACACCTGGCTGCCGTGATGGCCCCGCCAAATGCATGACCACACGAGGTTGCATTCCACCTGGCAGATAGTGCCCAGGCCAGATGACACCCAGTGGCCATGAGAGTTTTGCTGCATGGGGGACCCATGTGAGGTGGCACTCCACCAGGCGGGGTGTGACTGAGCCAAGTGGACAGCTGGTGTCTGTGATGGCTTGGCCATGCAGGTGACCAGCACAAGCTGGCACCTGACTGGTCAAGGTGTGACAGGGCTGAGGTGGTTAATGGCAGCCAAGGCAACCTTGTCATTTGGGTGACCCCTGCAATTTGGCACCCCACTGGGCGGGGTGTGAGCAGGCTGAAGTGAAACTTGGCCGCAGTAATGACCTTGCGACGTGGGTGACCCCTACAAGATGCCACTCCACCAGCAGTGTGTGACCGAGGTGAGGTGAACCCACCAGCTGTGATGGCCTTGCCATGTGGATGACACAAACAATCGGAAACCTTGCTGGGTGGGCTGTGACCAGGCTGACTTTAACCCAGCGGCTGTGGTGGCCTCACCATGCAGGTGCCCCGTGCAAGATGCCAACTCGCTGCATCAGGTGTGACTGGGCCGAGGTGAAGCCTGCAGCTGTGATGGCCTCCCAACACAGGTGATGCACGTGAGGTGACAGCTGCTGGGTTGGGTGTAAGTGAGGGAAGGTGACAGACAGCAGCAGTGACAGCCTTGCCATGAGTCTGCGAGGCAGGAAGTGACAAACCTACGAAGGGGTTGACCAAGGGGAAGTGACACCCACTGGCTGTGATGACCTTGCTACACAGGTGACTCATGGAATGGGACACTCCACCATCCAGAACATGCCTGGGTGGTGGTGACACCCAGTGGCTGATGGCCATGCCACATGAGTGACACACAAGAGTTGAAACAGCAATGGGCAGGCTGTGCCAGGGCTGAGATGACCCTCAGCAGTCAGGATGGCCTTGACATGCAGGTGACCCCTGTCACTGCCATCCCACCAGAAGGCTGTAACGGAGGCAAAGGTACACCTGCTACACATGACAACACCACCATGTGGGTGACACACAGCAGGATACACCCATCGTGCTGGGTGTGAACAAGGGAAGGTGACACCCAGTGGCTCGGATGGCCTCGCCACGCAGGTGACATGTGGGAGGTGACACAGCTGAGGTGGAGTGTGAATCACTTGATGTGACAGCAGGTGGCCTTGAAAGCCTCACCATACAGGTGACACACACGAGCTGACACCCTGTTCGGCTGTGTGTGACTGAGGCGAAGTGATACCTGGCGATCGTGGCGGCACTGTCAGACGGGTAGCATGCATGTGGTGACACTCTGATGGGGGTGTGACGGAAGCCAGGTGACACACTCTGCCTATAATAGCCTCGCCATGTGGGTGACACATATGAGGAGACACCACACAGGGCATGGTGTGACCAAGACAAGGTGATACAGCAGCCATGACGGGCTCCAGATATGGCTAGCTTGTGCATGGTGACATCCCCCAAGTGGGGTGTGACACAGCTGAGGTGACTCCCGGTGACCATGATGTCCTTGCCATGCAGTTGACATGAGTGAGGTGTCACCCTGCTGGGAAGGGTGTGAGCAGGCATTGGTGACACCCGATGGCCGTGAAGGACCCACTTGGCGGCTGATCCATGTGAGATGACACCCCGCCGGCTGGGTTATGACAAGGCCAAGGTGCCACCTGGTGGCCATGATGGCTTCAACACATGGGACCCATGCGTGATGTGCCACCTCACCTGGAAGGTAGTGCCTGGGCCAATATGTCACCCAGGAGCCATGAAAGCCTCAGCACATGTGTGACCCATGTGAGGTAACAGTGCAATGGACTGGGGGTTCCTGGGCCGACGTGACAACCTGTGGCCATAAGGACCTCCCCACACAGGTGACTTACATGGTGTGGCATCTTGCCAGCAGGGAGTTATGAGGCTGAGGTGGCACCCGGCAGTTAGGAGGCCTCGCCACATGGTTGGCACATGCGAGGTCACCCCTGCAGGGTGGGGTGTGAGCATGAAAAGGTGACACCCATTGTCTGTGTTGTTCTCAGCACACGGGTAAACCATGGATGCTAGCAGCCTGCATGGCAGGGTGTGGCAGGGCCTAGGTGTGACACAGGGGCTGTGATGGCCTCACCATGCAGGTGACCCACATGAGGTGACCCCCAGATGGTGGGGTGTGAGCAGGCCAAGATGACTGCTGGCAGCTGTGAGGGCCTTGCCACATGGGAGACCTGTGCAAAGTGGCCCCATGACAGGGGGAGTGTGCCTGGGATGATGTGTCACCCTGCAGCTGTGATGCCCTCACCAAGGGGGTTACCTGCATGATGGGACACCCCACTGGGCAGGATGTGACCGGACCAGGGTGACACCTGGCAGCCATGGTGACCTCGCCACATGGGTGAGCCATGTGACGTGGCACCCCACCAGGCAGATTGGTACCAGGCTGATGTGACACCCAGTGTCCATGATGGCCTCCCCAAGTGGGTAGCCATGTGAGATGGCACGCCCCCTCATGGGGTGTGACTAGGCCAAGGTGACAACCAGAGCCTCTGACAGCCTCAGTGGATGGGTGGCACGTGTGGAGACCCCCTGCCTGGTGGGATGTGACCATGCCAAAGTGAAACCTAGCAGCCTTAATGGCCTTGCCACATGGGTGACCCATGCATGGTGCCCCCCTGCAGTGCAGGGTGTGTCAGGACCTAGGTGACACCCAGCAACCATGGTGGCCTTGCCATGCAGTTGACCGAAATGAGGTGACACCCTGGCATGCGGGTTGTGACCAAGGATAGGTGACACCCAGTGACTGTTATGGCCTTGCCACATGGGTGGCATGTGACAGGCACCACCCCAGCAGGCAGGGTGTGACAGTGCCAAAGGAACACCCAGTGGCCATAATGGCCTTGCCACATGGGTGAGCCAGTGTGGTGATACCCTGCAGTGCGGGGTGGCACAGCTCCAAGGTGACACCCAGCAGACATGTCAGCCTGGCCATACAGTTGTCCCATGTGAGGTGACCCCCTGCCGGGAGAAGTGTGACCAGACCAAGCCGACACCCGGTGCCATGAAGCCTTGCCGTGTGGGTTAGCCAGCTGAGGTGGCGTCCTGCCATATGAGGTGTGACCAAGGCTAGGTGACACCCAGTAGCTGTGATGGGCTTGCCACGCAGGTGATCCATGCTAGGTTACACCCCACTGGGTGGGGTTTGACCCAGCCAAGGTGACACAGGGGAGCTGGTATGGCCTGGCCATGGAGTTGAACCAATCGACGTGCCATCCAAAAGTGTGGCGTCGGAATGGGCCAAGGTGAGAGTTGCCAGCTATGATGGCCTAACCATGTGGGTGACCAACATGAGGTGGCATCTTGCTTGCCAGGGTGTGTCCAGGCCTTGATCACACCTGGCTGCCGTGATGGCCCCGCCAAATGCATGACCACACGAGGTTGCATTCCACCTGGCAGATAGTGCCAAGGCCAGATGACACCCAGTGGCCATGAGAGTTTTGCTGCATGGGGGACCCATGTGAGGTGGCACTCCACCAGGCGGGGTGTGACTGAGCCAAGTGGACAGCTGGTGTCTGTGATGGCTTGGCCATGCAGGTGACCAGCACAAGCTGGCACCTGACTGGTCAAGGTGTGACAGGGCTGAGGTGGTTAATGGCAGCCAAGGCAACCTTGTCATTTGGGTGACCCCTGCAATTTGGCACCCCACTGGGCGGGGTGTGAGCAGGCTGAAGTGAAACTTGGCCGCAGTAATGACCTTGCGACGTGGGTGACCCCTACAAGATGCCACTCCACCAGCAGTGTGTGACCGTGAGGTGAACCCACCAGCTGTGATGGCCTTGCCATGTGGATGACACAAACAATCGGAAACCTTGCTGGGTGGGCTGTGACCAGGCTGACTTTAACCCAGCGGCTGTGGTGGCCTCACCATGCAGGTGCCCCGTGCAAGATGCCAACTCGCTGCATCAGGTGTGACTGGGCTGAGGTGAAGCCGGCAGCTGTGATGGCCTCCCAACACAGGTGATGCACGTGAGGTGACAGCTGCTGGGTTGGGTGTAAGTGAGGGAAGGTGACAGGCAGCAGCAGTGACAGCCTTGCCATGAGTCTGCGAGGCAGGAAGTGACAAACCTACGAAGGGGTTGACCAAGGGGAAGTGACACCCACTGGCTGTGATGACCTTGCTACACAGGTGACTCATGGAATGGGACACTCCACCATCCAGAACATGCCTGGGTGGTGGTGACACCCAGTGGCTGATGGCCATGCCACATGAGTGACACACAAGAGTTGAAACAGCAATGGGCAGGCTGTGCCAGGGCTGAGATGACCCTCAGCAGTCAGGATGGCCTTGACATGCAGGTGACCCCTGTCACTGCCATCCCACCAGAAGGCTGTAACGGAGGCAAAGGTACACCTGTTACACATGACAACACCACCATGTGGGTGACACACAGCAGGATACACCCATCGTGCTGGGTGTGAACAAGGGAAGGTGACACCCAGTGGCTCGGATGGCCTCGCCACGCAGGTGACATGTGGGAGGTGACACAGCTGAGGTGGAGTGTGAATCACTTGACGTGACAGCAGGTGGCCTTGAAAGCCTCACCATACAGGTGACACACACGAGCTGACACCCTGTTTGGCTGTGTGTGACTGAGGCGAAGTGATACCTGGCGATCGTGGCGGCACTGTCAGACGGGTAGCATGCATGTGGTGACACTCTGATGGGGGTGTGACTGAAGCCAGGTGACACACTCTGCCTATAACAGCCTCGCCATGTGGGTGACACATATGAGGAGACACCACACAGGGCATGGTGTGACCAAGACAAGGTGATACAGCAGCCATGACGGGCTCCAGATATGGCTAGCTTGTGCATGGTGACATCCCCCAAGTGGGGTGTGACGCAGCTGAGGTGACTCCCGGTGACCATGATGTCCTTGCCATGCAGTTGACATGAGTGAGGTGTCACCCTGCTGGGAAGGGGGTGACCAGGCAGTGGTGACACCCGATGGCCGTGAAGGACCCACTTGGCGGCTGATCCATGTGAGATGACACCCCGCCGGCTGGGTTATGACAAGGCCAAGGTGCCACCTGGTGGCCATGATGGCTTCAACACATGGGTCCCATGCGTGATGTGCCACCTCACCTGGAAGGTAGTGCCTGGGCCAATATGTCACCCAGCAGCCCTGAAAGCCTCAGCACATGTGTGACCCATGTGAGGTAACAGTGCAATGGACTGGGGGTTCCTGGGCCGACGTGACAACCTGTGGCCATAAGGACCTCCCCACACAGGTGACTTACATGGTGTGGCATCTTGCCAGCAGGGAGTTATGAGGCTGAGGTGGCACCCGGCAGTTAGGAGGCCTCGCCACATGGTTGGCACATGCGAGGTCACCCCTGCAGGGTGGGGTGTGAGCATGAAAAGGTGACACCCATTGTCTGTGTTGTTCTCAGCACACGGGTAAACCATGGATGCTAGCAGCCTGCATGGCAGGGTGTGGCAGGGCCT
This sequence comes from Hippopotamus amphibius kiboko, assembly GCF_030028045.1. Lineage (NCBI taxonomy): Eukaryota > Metazoa > Chordata > Mammalia > Artiodactyla > Hippopotamidae > Hippopotamus > Hippopotamus amphibius. Next base: position 139,465,030 of record NC_080189.1, on the reverse strand, counting down.
AGGTGTGACACAGGGGCTGTGATGGCCTCACCATGCAGGTGACCCACATGAGGTGACCCCCAGATGGTGGGGTGTGAGCAGGCCAAGATGACTGCTGGCAGCTGTGAGGGCCTTGCCACATGGGAGACCTGTGCAAAGTGGCCCCATGACAGGGGGAGTGTGCCTGGGATGATGTGTCACCCTGCAGCTGTGATGCCCTCACCAAGGGGTTTACCTGCATGATGGGACACCCCACTGGGCAGGATGTGACCGGACCAGGGTGACACCTGGCAGCCATGGTGACCTCGCCACATGGGTGAGCCATGTGACGTGGCACCCCACCAGGCAGATTGGTACCGGGCTGATGTGACACCCAGTGTCCATGATGGCCTCCCCAAGTGGGTAGCCATGTGAGATGGCACGCCCCCTCATGGGGTGTGACTAGGCCAAGGTGACAACCAGAGCCTCTGACAGCCTCAGTGGATGGGTGGCACATGTGTGGTGACCCCCTGCCTGGTGGGATGTGACCATGCCAAAGTGAAACCTAGCAGCCTTAATGGCCTTGCCACATGGGTGACCCATGCATGGTGCCCCCCTGCAGTGCAGGGTGTGTCAGGACCTAGGTGACACCCAGCAACCATGGTGGCCTTGCCATGCAGTTGACCGAAATGAGGTGACACCCTGGCATGCGGGTTGTGACCAAGGATAGGTGACACCCAGTGACTGTTATGGCCTTGCCACATGGGTGGCATGTGACAGGCACCACCCCAGCAGGCAGGGTGTGACAGTGCCAAAGGAACACCCAGTGGCCATAATGGCCTTGCCACATGGGTGAGCCAGTGTGGTGATACCCTGCAGTGCGGGGTGGCACAGCTCTGAGGTGACACCCAGCAGACATGTCAGCCTGGCCATACAGTTGTCCCATGTGAGGTGACCCCCTGCCGGGAGAAGTGTGACCAGACCAAGCCGACACCCGGTGCCATGAAGCCTTGCTGTGTGGGTTAGCCAGCTGAGGCGGCATCCTGCCATATGAGGTGTGACCAAGGCTAGGTGACACCCAGTAGCTGTGATGGGCTTGCCACGCAGGTGACCCATGCTAGGTTACACCCCACTGGGTGGGGTTTGACCCAGCCAAGGTGACACAGGGGGGCTGGTATGGCCTGGCCATGGAGTTGAACCAATCGACGTGCCATCCAAAAGTGTGGCGTCGGAATGGGCCAAGGTGAGAGTTGCCAGCTATGATGGCCTAACCATGCGGGTGACCAACATGAGGTGGCATCTTGCTTGCCAGGGTGTGTCCAGGCCTTGATCACACCTGGCTGCCGTGATGGCCCCGCCAAATGCATGACCACACGAGGTTGCATTCCACCTGGCAGATAGTGCCCAGGCCAGATGACACCCAGTGGCCATGAGAGTTTTGCTGCATGGGGGACCCATGTGAGGTGGCACTCCACCAGGCGGGGTGTGACTGAGCCAAGTGGACAGCTGGTGTCTGTGATGGCTTGGCCATGCAGGTGACCAGCACAAGCTGGCACCTGACTGGTCAAGGTGTGACAGGGCTGAGGTGGTTAATGGCAGCCAAGGCAACCTTGTCATTTGGGTGACCCCTGCAATTTGGCACCCCACTGGGCGGGGTGTGACCAGGCTGAAGTGAAACTTGGCCGCAGTAATGACCTTGTGACGTGGGTGACCCCTACAAGATGCCACTCCACCAGCAGTGTGTGACCGAGGTGAGGTGAACCCACCAGCTGTGATGGCCTTGCCATGTGGATGACACAAACAATCGGAAACCTTGCTGGGTGGGCTGTGACCAGGCTGACTTTAACCCAGCGGCTGTGGTGGCCTCACCATGCAGGTGCCCCGTGCAAGATGCCAACTCGCTGCATCAGGTGTGACTGGGCCGAGGTGAAGCCGGCAGCTGTGATGGCCTCCCAACACAGGTGATGCACGTGAGGTGACAGCTGCTGGGTTGGGTGTAAGTGAGGGAAGGTGACAGACAGCAGCAGTGACAGCCTTGCCATGAGTCTGCGAGGCAGGAAGTGACAAACCTACGAAGGGGTTGACCAAGGGGAAGTGACACCCACTGGCTGTGATGACCTTGCTACACAGGTGACTCATGGAATGGGACACTCCACCATCCAGAACATGCCTGGGTGGTGGTGACACCCAGTGGCTGATGGCCATGCCACATGAGTGACACACAAGAGTTGAAACAGCAATGGGCAGGCTGTGCCAGGGCTGAGATGACCCTCAGCAGTCAGGATGGCCTTGACATGCAGGTGACCCCTGTCACTGCCATCCCACCAGAAGGCTGTAACGGAGGCAAAGGTACACCTGCTACACATGACAACACCACCATGTGGGTGACACACAGCAGGATACACCCATCGTGCTGGGTGTGAACAAGGGAAGGTGACACCCAGTGGCTCGGATGGCCTCGCCACGCAGGTGACATGTGGGAGGTGACACAGCTGAGGTGGAGTGTGAATCACTTGACGTGACAGCAGGTGGCCTTGAAAGCCTCACCATACAGGTGACACACACGAGCTGACACCCTGTTCGGCTGTGTGTGACTGAGGCGAAGTGATACCTGGCGATCGTGGCGGCACTGTCAGACGGGTAGCATGCATGTGGTGACACTCTGATGGGGGTGTGACGGAAGCCAGGTGACACACTCTGCCTATAATAGCCTCGCCATGTGGGTGACACATATGAGGAGACACCACACAGGGCATGGTGTGACCAAGACAAGGTGATACAGCAGCCATGACGGGCTCCAGATATGGCTAGCTTGTGCATGGTGACATCCCCCAAGTGGGGTGTGACACAGCTGAGGTGACTCCCGGTGACCATGATGTCCTTGCCATGCAGTTGACATGAGTGAGGTGTCACCCTGCTGGGAAGGGTGTGAGCAGGCAGTGGTGACACCCGATGGCCGTGAAGGACCCACTTGGCGGCTGATCCATGTGAGATGACACCCCGCCGGCTGGGTTATGACAAGGCCAAGGTGCCACCTGGTGGCCATGATGGCTTCAACACATGGGACCCATGCGTGATGTGCCACCTCACCTGGAAGGTAGTGCCTGGGCCAATATGTCACCCAGGAGCCATGAAAGCCTCAGCACATGTGTGACCCATGTGAGGTAACAGTGCAATGGACTGGGGGTTCCTGGGCCGACGTGACAACCTGTGGCCATAAGGACCTCCCCACACAGGTGACTTACATGGTGTGGCATCTTGCCAGCAGGGAGTTATGAGGCTGAGGTGGCACCCGGCAGTTAGGAGGCCTCGCCACATGGTTGGCACATGCGAGGTCACCCCTGCAGGGTGGGGTGTGAGCATGAAAAGGTGACACCCATTGTCTGTGTTGTTCTCAGCACACGGGTAAACCATGGATGCTAGCAGCCTGCATGGCAGGGTGTGGCAGGGCCTAGGTGTGACACAGGGGCTGTGATGGCCTCACCATGCAGGTGACCCACATGAGGTGACCCCCAGATGGTGGGGTGTGAGCAGGCCAAGATGACTGCTGGCAGCTGTGAGGGCCTTGCCACATGGGAGACCTGTGCAAAGTGGCCCCATGACAGGGGGAGTGTGCCTGGGATGATGTGTCACCCTGCAGCTGTGATGCCCTCACCAAGGGGGTTACCTGCATGATGGGACACCCCACTGGGCAGGATGTGACCGGACCAGGGTGACACCTGGCAGCCATGGTGACCTCGCCACATGGGTGAGCCATGTGACGTGGCACCCCACCAGGCAGATTGGTACCGGGCTGATGTGACACCCAGTGTCCATGATGGCCTCCCCAAGTGGGTAGCCATGTGAGATGGCACGCCCCCTCATGGGGTGTGACTAGGCCAAGGTGACAACCAGAGCCTCTGACAGCCTCAGTGGATGGGTGGCACGTGTGGAGACCCCCTGCCTGGTGGGATGTGACCATGCCAAAGTGAAACCTAGCAGCCTTAATGGCCTTGCCACATGGGTGACCCATGCATGGTGCCCCCCTGCAGTGCAGGGTGTGTCAGGACCTAGGTGACACCCAGCAACCATGGTGGCCTTGCCATGCAGTTGACCGAAATGAGGTGACACCCTGGCATGCGGGTTGTGACCAAGGATAGGTGACACCCAGTGACTGTTATGGCCTTGCCACATGGGTGGCATGTGACAGGCACCACCCCAGCAGGCAGGGTGTGACAGTGCCAAAGGAACACCCAGTGGCCATAATGGCCTTGCCACATGGGTGAGCCAGTGTGGTGATACCCTGCAGTGCGGGGTGGCACAGCTCCAAGGTGACACCCAGCAGACATGTCAGCCTGGCCATACAGTTGTCCCATGTGAGGTGACCCCCTGCCGGGAGAAGTGTGACCAGACCAAGCCGACACCCGGTGCCATGAAGCCTTGCCGTGTGGGTTAGCCAGCTGAGGTGGCGTCCTGCCATATGAGGTGTGACCAAGGCTAGGTGACACCCAGTAGCTGTGATGGGCTTGCCACGCAGGTGATCCATGCTAGGTTACACCCCACTGGGTGGGGTTTGACCCAGCCAAGGTGACACAGGGGAGCTGGTATGGCCTGGCCATGGAGTTGAACCAATCGACGTGCCATCCAAAAGTGTGGCGTCGGAATGGGCCAAGGTGAGAGTTGCCAGCTATGATGGCCTAACCATGTGGGTGACCAACATGAGGTGGCATCTTGCTTGCCAGGGTGTGTCCAGGCCTTGATCACACCTGGCTGCCGTGATGGCCCCGCCAAATGCATGACCACACGAGGTTGCATTCCACCTGGCAGATAGTGCCAAGGCCAGATGACACCCAGTGGCCATGAGAGTTTTGCTGCATGGGGGACCCATGTGAGGTGGCACTCCACCAGGCGGGGTGTGACTGAGCCAAGTGGACAGCTGGTGTCTGTGATGGCTTGGCCATGCAGGTGACCAGCACAAGCTGGCACCTGACTGGTCAAGGTGTGACAGGGCTGAGGTGGTTAATGGCAGCCAAGGCAACCTTGTCATTTGGGTGACCCCTGCAATTTGGCACCCCACTGGGCGGGGTGTGAGCAGGCTGAAGTGAAACTTGGCCGCAGTAATGACCTTGCGACGTGGGTGACCCCTACAAGATGCCACTCCACCAGCAGTGTGTGACCGAGGTGAGGTGAACCCACCAGCTGTGATGGCCTTGCCATGTGGATGACACAAACAATCGGAAACCTTGCTGGGTGGGCTGTGACCAGGCTGACTTTAACCCAGCGGCTGTGGTGGCCTCACCATGCAGGTGCCCCGTGCAAGATGCCAACTCGCTGCATCAGGTGTGACTGGGCTGAGGTGAAGCCGGCAGCTGTGATGGCCTCCCAACACAGGTGATGCACGTGAGGTGACAGCTGCTGGGTTGGGTGTAAGTGAGGGAAGGTGACAGGCAGCAGCAGTGACAGCCTTGCCATGAGTCTGCGAGGCAGGAAGTGACAAACCTACGAAGGGGTTGACCAAGGGGAAGTGACACCCACTGGCTGTGATGACCTTGCTACACAGGTGACTCATGGAATGGGACACTCCACCATCCAGAACATGCCTGGGTGGTGGTGACACCCAGTGGCTGATGGCCATGCCACATGAGTGACACACAAGAGTTGAAACAGCAATGGGCAGGCTGTGCCAGGGCTGAGATGACCCTCAGCAGTCAGGATGGCCTTGACATGCAGGTGACCCCTGTCACTGCCATCCCACCAGAAGGCTGTAACGGAGGCAAAGGTACACCTGTTACACATGACAACACCACCATGTGGGTGACACACAGCAGGATACACCCATCGTGCTGGGTGTGAACAAGGGAAGGTGACACCCAGTGGCTCGGATGGCCTCGCCACGCAGGTGACATGTGGGAGGTGACACAGCTGAGGTGGAGTGTGAATCACTTGACGTGACAGCAGGTGGCCTTGAAAGCCTCACCATACAGGTGACACACACGAGCTGACACCCTGTTTGGCTGTGTGTGACTGAGGCGAAGTGATACCTGGCGATCGTGGCGGCACTGTCAGACGGGTAGCATGCATGTGGTGACACTCTGATGGGGGTGTGACTGAAGCCAGGTGACACACTCTGCCTATAACAGCCTCGCCATGTGGGTGACACATATGAGGAGACACCACACAGGGCATGGTGTGACCAAGACAAGGTGATACAGCAGCCATGACGGGCTCCAGATATGGCTAGCTTGTGCATGGTGACATCCCCCAAGTGGGGTGTGACGCAGCTGAGGTGACTCCCGGTGACCATGATGTCCTTGCCATGCAGTTGACATGAGTGAGGTGTCACCCTGCTGGGAAGGGGGTGACCAGGCAGTGGTGACACCCGATGGCCGTGAAGGACCCACTTGGCGGCTGATCCATGTGAGATGACACCCCGCCGGCTGGGTTATGACAAGGCCAAGGTGCCACCTGGTGGCCATGATGGCTTCAACACATGGGTCCCATGCGTGATGTGCCACCTCACCTGGAAGGTAGTGCCTGGGCCAATATGTCACCCAGCAGCCCTGAAAGCCTCAGCACATGTGTGACCCATGTGAGGTAACAGTGCAATGGACTGGGGGTTCCTGGGCCGACGTGACAACCTGTGGCCATAAGGACCTCCCCACACAGGTGACTTACATGGTGTGGCATCTTGCCAGCAGGGAGTTATGAGGCTGAGGTGGCACCCGGCAGTTAGGAGGCCTCGCCACATGGTTGGCACATGCGAGGTCACCCCTGCAGGGTGGGGTGTGAGCATGAAAAGGTGACACCCATTGTCTGTGTTGTTCTCAGCACACGGGTAAACCATGGATGCTAGCAGCCTGCATGGCAGGGTGTGGCAGGGCCTAGGTGTGACACAGGGGCTGTGATGGCCTCACCATGCAGGTGACCCACATGAGGTGACCCCCAGATGGTGGGGTGTGAGCAGGCCAAGATGACTGCTGGCAGCTGTGAGGGCCTTGCCACATGGGAGACCTGTGCAAAGTGGCCCCATGACAGGGGGAGTGTGCCTGGGATGATGTGTCACCCTGCAGCTGTGATGCCCTCACCAAGGGGTTTACCTGCATGATGGGACACCCCACTGGGCAGGATGTGACCGGACCAGGGTGACACCTGGCAGCCATGGTGACCTCGCCACATGGGTGAGCCATGTGACGTGGCACCCCACCAGGCAGATTGGTACCGGGCTGATGTGACACCCAGTGTCCATGATGGCCTCCCCAAGTGGGTAGCCATGTGAGATGGCACGCCCCCTCATGGGGTGTGACTAGGCCAAGGTGACAACCAGAGCCTCTGACAGCCTCAGTGGATGGGTGGCACATGTGTGGTGACCCCCTGCCTGGTGGGATGTGACCATGCCAAAGTGAAACCTAGCAGCCTTAATGGCCTTGCCACATGGGTGACCCATGCATGGTGCCCCCCTGCAGTGCAGGGTGTGTCAGGACCTAGGTGACACCCAGCAACCATGGTGGCCTTGCCATGCAGTTGACCGAAATGAGGTGACACCCTGGCATGCGGGTTGTGACCAAGGATAGGTGACACCCAGTGACTGTTATGGCCTTGCCACATGGGTGGCATGTGACAGGCACCACCCCAGCAGGCAGGGTGTGACAGTGCCAAAGGAACACCCAGTGGCCATAATGGCCTTGCCACATGGGTGAGCCAGTGTGGTGATACCCTGCAGTGCGGGGTGGCACAGCTCTGAGGTGACACCCAGCAGACATGTCAGCCTGGCCATACAGTTGTCCCATGTGAGGTGACCCCCTGCCGGGAGAAGTGTGACCAGACCAAGCCGACACCCGGTGCCATGAAGCCTTGCTGTGTGGGTTAGCCAGCTGAGGCGGCATCCTGCCATATGAGGTGTGACCAAGGCTAGGTGACACCCAGTAGCTGTGATGGGCTTGCCACGCAGGTGACCCATGCTAGGTTACACCCCACTGGGTGGGGTTTGACCCAGCCAAGGTGACACAGGGGGGCTGGTATGGCCTGGCCATGGAGTTGAACCAATCGACGTGCCATCCAAAAGTGTGGCGTCGGAATGGGCCAAGGTGAGAGTTGCCAGCTATGATGGCCTAACCATGCGGGTGACCAACATGAGGTGGCATCTTGCTTGCCAGGGTGTGTCCAGGCCTTGATCACACCTGGCTGCCGTGATGGCCCCGCCAAATGCATGACCACACGAGGTTGCATTCCACCTGGCAGATAGTGCCAAGGCCAGATGACACCCAGTGGCCATGAGAGTTTTGCTGCATGGGGGACCCATGTGAGGTGGCACTCCACCAGGCGGGGTGTGACTGAGCCAAGTGGACAGCTGGTGTCTGTGATGGCTTGGCCATGCAGGTGACCAGCACAAGCTGGCACCTGACTGGTCAAGGTGTGACAGGGCTGAGGTGGTTAATGGCAGCCAAGGCAACCTTGTCATTTGGGTGACCCCTGCAATTTGGCACCCCACTGGGCGGGGTGTGAGCAGGCTGAAGTGAAACTTGGCCGCAGTAATGACCTTGCGACGTGGGTGACCCCTACAAGATGCCACTCCACCAGCAGTGTGTGACCGAGGTGAGGTGAACCCACCAGCTGTGATGGCCTTGCCATGTGGATGACACAAACAATCGGAAACCTTGCTGGGTGGGCTGTGACCAGGCTGACTTTAACCCAGCGGCTGTGGTGGCCTCACCATGCAGGTGCCCCGTGCAAGATGCCAACTCGCTGCATCAGGTGTGACTGGGCTGAGGTGAAGCCGGCAGCTGTGATGGCCTCCCAACACAGGTGATGCACGTGAGGTGACAGCTGCTGGGTTGGGTGTAAGTGAGGGAAGGTGACAGGCAGCAGCAGTGACAGCCTTGCCATGAGTCTGCGAGGCAGGAAGTGACAAACCTACGAAGGGGTTGACCAAGGGGAAGTGACACCCACTGGCTGTGATGACCTTGCTACACAGGTGACTCATGGAATGGGACACTCCACCATCCAGAACATGCCTGGGTGGTGGTGACACCCAGTGGCTGATGGCCATGCCACATGAGTGACACACAAGAGTTGAAACAGCAATGGGCAGGCTGTGCCAGGGCTGAGATGACCCTCAGCAGTCAGGATGGCCTTGACATGCAGGTGACCCCTGTCACTGCCATCCCACCAGAAGGCTGTAACGGAGGCAAAGGTACACCTGTTACACATGACAACACCACCATGTGGGTGACACACAGCAGGATACACCCATCGTGCTGGGTGTGAACAAGGGAAGGTGACACCCAGTGGCTCGGATGGCCTCGCCACGCAGGTGACATGTGGGAGGTGACACAGCTGAGGTGGAGTGTGAATCACTTGACGTGACAGCAGGTGGCCTTGAAAGCCTCACCATACAGGTGACACACACGAGCTGACACCCTGTTTGGCTGTGTGTGACTGAGGCGAAGTGATACCTGGCGATCGTGGCGGCACTGTCAGACGGGTAGCATGCATGTGGTGACACTCTGATGGGGGTGTGACTGAAGCCAGGTGACACACTCTGCCTATAACAGCCTCGCCATGTGGGTGACACATATGAGGAGACACCACACAGGGCATGGTGTGACCAAGACAAGGTGATACAGCAGCCATGACGGGCTCCAGATATGGCTAGCTTGTGCATGGTGACATCCCCCAAGTGGGGTGTGACGCAGCTGAGGTGACTCCCGGTGACCATGATGTCCTTGCCATGCAGTTGACATGAGTGAAGTGTCACCCTGCTGGGAAGGGGGTGACCAGGCAGTGGTGACACCCGATGGCCGTGAAGGACCCACTTGGCGGCTGATCCATGTGAGATGACACCCCGCCGGCTGGGTTATGACAAGGCCAAGGTGCCACCTGGTGGCCATGATGGCTTCAACACATGGGTCCCATGCGTGATGTGCCACCTCACCTGGAAGGTAGTGCCTGGGCCAATATGTCACCCAGCAGCCCTGAAAGCCTCAGCACATGTGTGACCCATGTGAGGTAACAGTGCAATGGACTGGGGGTTCCTGGGCCGACGTGACAACCTGTGGCCATAAGGACCTCCCCACACAGGTGACTTACATGGTGTGGCATCTTGCCAGCAGGGAGTTATGAGGCTGAGGTGGCACCCGGCAGTTAGGAGGCCTCGCCACATGGTTGGCACATGCGAGGTCACCCCTGCAGGGTGGGGTGTGAGCATGAAAAGGTGACACCCATTGTCTGTGTTGTTCTCAGCACACGGGTAAACCATGGATGCTAGCAGCCTGCATGGCAGGGTGTGGCAGGGCCTAGGTGTGACACAGGGGCTGTGATGGCCTCACCATGCAGGTGACCCACATGAGGTGACCCCCAGATGGTGGGGTGTGAGCAGGCCAAGATGACTGCTGGCAGCTGTGAGGGCCTTGCCACATGGGAGACCTGTGCAAAGTGGCCCCATGACAGGGGGAGTGTGCCTGGGATGATGTGTCACCCTGCAGCTGTGATGCCCTCACCAAGGGGTTTACCTGCATGATGGGACACCCCACTGGGCAGGATGTGACCGGACCAGGGTGACACCTGGCAGCCATGGTGACCTCGCCACATGGGTGAGCCATGTGACGTGGCACCCCACCAGGCAGATTGGTACCGGGCTGATGTGACACCCAGTGTCCATGATGGCCTCCCCAAGTGGGTAGCCATGTGAGATGGCACGCCCCCTCATGGGGTGTGACTAGGCCAAGGTGACAACCAGAGCCTCTGACAGCCTCAGTGGATGGGTGGCACATGTGTGGTGACCCCCTGCCTGGTGGGATGTGACCATGCCAAAGTGAAACCTAGCAGCCTTAATGGCCTTGCCACATGGGTGACCCATGCATGGTGCCCCCCTGCAGTGCAGGGTGTGTCAGGACCTAGGTGACACCCAGCAACCATGGTGGCCTTGCCATGCAGTTGACCGAAATGAGGTGACACCCTGGCATGCGGGTTGTGACCAAGGATAGGTGACACCCAGTGACTGTTATGGCCTTGCCACATGGGTGGCATGTGACAGGCACCACCCCAGCAGGCAGGGTGTGACAGTGCCAAAGGAACACCCAGTGGCCATAATGGCCTTGCCACATGGGTGAGCCAGTGTGGTGATACCCTGCAGTGCGGGGTGGCACAGCTCTGAGGTGACACCCAGCAGACATGTCAGCCTGGCCATACAGTTGTCCCATGTGAGGTGACCCCCTGCCGGGAGAAGTGTGACCAGACCAAGCCGACACCCGGTGCCATGAAGCCTTGCTGTGTGGGTTAGCCAGCTGAGGCGGCATCCTGCCATATGAGGTGTGACCAAGGCTAGGTGACACCCAGTAGCTGTGATGGGCTTGCCACGCAGGTGACCCATGCTAGGTTACACCCCACTGGGTGGGGTTTGACCCAGCCAAGGTGACACAGGGGGGCTGGTATGGCCTGGCCATGGAGTTGAACCAATCGACGTGCCATCCAAAAGTGTGGCGTCGGAATGGGCCAAGGTGAGAGTTGCCAGCTATGATGGCCTAACCATGCGGGTGACCAACATGAGGTGGCATCTTGCTTGCCAGGGTGTGTCCAGGCCTTGATCACACCTGGCTGCCGTGATGGCCCCGCCAAATGCATGACCACACGAGGTTGCATTCCACCTGGCAGATAGTGCCCAGGCCAGATGACACCCAGTGGCCATGAGAGTTTTGCTGCATGGGGGACCCATGTGAGGTGGCACTCCACCAGGCGGGGTGTGACTGAGCCAAGTGGACAGCTGGTGTCTGTGATGGCTTGGCCATGCAGGTGACCAGCACAAGCTGGCACCTGACTGGTCAAGGTGTGACAGGGCTGAGGTGGTTAATGGCAGCCAAGGCAACCTTGTCATTTGGGTGACCCCTGCAATTTGGCACCCCACTGGGCGGGGTGTGACCAGGCTGAAGTGAAACTTGGCCGCAGTAATGACCTTGTGACGTGGGTGACCCCTACAAGATGCCACTCCACCAGCAGTGTGTGACCGAGGTGAGGTGAACCCACCAGCTGTGATGGCCTTGCCATGTGGATGACACAAACAATCGGAAACCTTGCTGGGTGGGCTGTGACCAGGCTGACTTTAACCCAGCGGCTGTGGTGGCCTCACCATGCAGGTGCCCCGTGCAAGATGCCAACTCGCTGCATCAGGTGTGACTGGGCCGAGGTGAAGCCGGCAGCTGTGATGGCCTCCCAACACAGGTGATGCACGTGAGGTGACAGCTGCTGGGTTGGGTGTAAGTGAGGGAAGGTGACAGACAGCAGCAGTGACAGCCTTGCCATGAGTCTGCGAGGCAGGAAGTGACAAACCTACGAAGGGGTTGACCAAGGGGAAGTGACACCCACTGGCTGTGATGACCTTGCTACACAGGTGACTCATGGAATGGGACACTCCACCATCCAGAACATGCCTGGGTGGTGGTGACACCCAGTGGCTGATGGCCATGCCACATGAGTGACACACAAGAGTTGAAACAGCAATGGGCAGGCTGTGCCAGGGCTGAGATGACCCTCAGCAGTCAGGATGGCCTTGACATGCAGGTGACCCCTGTCACTGCCATCCCACCAGAAGGCTGTAACGGAGGCAAAGGTACACCTGCTACACATGACAACACCACCATGTGGGTGACACACAGCAGGATACACCCATCGTGCTGGGTGTGAACAAGGGAAGGTGACACCCAGTGGCTCGGATGGCCTCGCCACGCAGGTGACATGTGGGAGGTGACACAGCTGAGGTGGAGTGTGAATCACTTGACGTGACAGCAGGTGGCCTTGAAAGCCTCACCATACAGGTGACACACACGAGCTGACACCCTGTTCGGCTGTGTGTGACTGAGGCGAAGTGATACCTGGCGATCGTGGCGGCACTGTCAGACGGGTAGCATGCATGTGGTGACACTCTGATGGGGGTGTGACGGAAGCCAGGTGACACACTCTGCCTATAATAGCCTCGCCATGTGGGTGACACATATGAGGAGACACCACACAGGGCATGGTGTGACCAAGACAAGGTGATACAGCAGCCATGACGGGCTCCAGATATGGCTAGCTTGTGCATGGTGACATCCCCCAAGTGGGGTGTGACGCAGCTGAGGTGACTCCCGATGACCATGATGTCCTTGCCATGCAGTTGACATGAGTGAGGTGTCACCCTGCTGGGAAGGGTGTGAGCAGGCAGTGGTGACACCCGATGGCCGTGAAGGACCCACTTGGCGGCTGATCCATGTGAGATGACACCCCGCCGGCTGGGTTATGACAAGGCCAAGGTGCCACCTGGTGGCCATGATGGCTTCAACACATGGGACCCATGCGTGATGTGCCACCTCACCTGGAAGGTAGTGCCTGGGCCAATATGTCACCCAGGAGCCATGAAAGCCTCAGCACATGTGTGACCCATGTGAGGTAACAGTGCAATGGACTGGGGGTTCCTGGGCCGACGTGACAACCTGTGGCCATAAGGACCTCCCCACACAGGTGACTTACATGGTGTGGCATCTTGCCAGCAGGGAGTTATGAGGCTGAGGTGGCACCCGGCAGTTAGGAGGCCTCGCCACATGGTTGGCACATGCGAGGTCACCCCTGCAGGGTGGGGTGTGAGCATGAAAAGGTGACACCCATTGTCTGTGTTGTTCTCAGCACACGGGTAAACCATGGATGCTAGCAGCCTGCATGGCAGGGTGTGGCAGGGCCTAGGTGTGACACAGGGGCTGTGATGGCCTCACCATGCAGGTGACCCACATGAGGTGACCCCCAGATGGTGGGGTGTGAGCAGGCCAAGATGACTGCTGGCAGCTGTGAGGGCCTTGCCACATGGGAGACCTGTGCAAAGTGGCCCCATGACAGGGGGAGTGTGCCTGGGATGATGTGTCACCCTGCAGCTGTGATGCCCTCACCAAGGGGGTTACCTGCATGATGGGACACCCCACTGGGCAGGATGTGACCGGACCAGGGTGACACCTGGCAGCCATGGTGACCTCGCCACATGGGTGAACCATGTGACGTGGCACCCCACCAGGCAGATTGGTACCGGGCTGATGTGACACCCAGTGTCCATGATGGCCTCCCCAAGTGGGTAGCCATGTGAGATGGCACGCCCCCTCATGGGGTGTGACTAGGCCAAGGTGACAACCAGAGCCTCTGACAGCCTCAGTGGATGGGTGGCACATGTGTGGTGACCCCCTGCCTGGTGGGATGTGACCATGCCAAAGTGAAACCTAGCAGCCTTAATGGCCTTGCCACATGGGTGACCCATGCATGGTGCCCCCCTGCAGTGCAGGGTGTGTCAGGACCTAGGTGACACCCAGCAACCATGGTGGCCTTGCCATGCAGTTGACCGAAATGAGGTGACACCCTGGCATGCGGGTTGTGACCAAGGATAGGTGACACCCAGTGACTGTTATGGCCTTGCCACATGGGTGGCATGTGACAGGCACCACCCCAGCAGGCAGGGTGTGACAGTGCCAAAGGAACACCCAGTGGCCATAATGGCCTTGCCACATGGGTGAGCCAGTGTGGTGATACCCTGCAGTGCGGGGTGGCACAGCTCCGAGGTGACACCCAGCAGACATGTCAGCCTGGCCATACAGTTGTCCCATGTGAGGTGACCCCCTGCCGGGAGAAGTGTGACCAGACCAAGCCGACACCCGGTGCCATGAAGCCTTGCCGTGTGGGTTAGCCAGCTGAGGTGGCGTCCTGCCATATGAGGTGTGACCAAGGCTAGGTGACACCCAGTAGCTGTGATGGGCTTGCCACGCAGGTGATCCATGCTAGGTTACACCCCACTGGGTGGGGTTTGACCCAGCCAAGGTGACACAGGGGAGCTGGTATGGCCTGGCCATGGAGTTGAACCAATCGACGTGCCATCCAAAAGTGTGGCGTCGGAATGGGCCAAGGTGAGAGTTGCCAGCTATGATGGCCTAACCATGTGGGTGACCAACATGAGGTGGCATCTTGCTTGCCAGGGTGTGTCCAGGCCTTGATCACACCTGGCTGCCGTGATGGCCCCGCCAAATGCATGACCACACGAGGTTGCATTCCACCTGGCAGATAGTGCCCAGGCCAGATGACACCCAGTGGCCATGAGAGTTTTGCTGCATGGGGGACCCATGTGAGGTGGCACTCCACCAGGTGGGGTGTGACTGAGCCAAGTGGACAGCTGGTGTCTGTGATGGCTTGGCCATGCAGGTGACCAGCACAAGCTGGCACCTGACTGGTCAAGGTGTGACAGGGCTGAGGTGGTTAATGGCAGCCAAGGCAACCTTGTCATTTGGGTGACCCCTGCAATTTGGCACCCCACTGGGCGGGGTGTGAGCAGGCTGAAGTGAAACTTGGCCGCAGTAATGACCTTGCAACGTGGGTGACCCCTACAAGATGCCACTCCACCAGCAGTGTGTGACCGAGGTGAGGTGAACCCACCAGCTGTGATGGCCTTGCCATGTGGATGACACAAACAATCGGAAACCTTGCTGGGTGGGCTGTGACCAGGCTGACTTTAACCCAGCGGCTGTGGTGGCCTCACCATGCAGGTGCCCCGTGCAAGATGCCAACTCGCTGCATCAGGTGTGACTGGGCCGAGGTGAAGCCGGCAGCTGTGATGGCCTCCCAACACAGGTGATGCACGTGAGGTGACAGCTGCTGGGTTGGGTGTAAGTGAGGGAAGGTGACAGACAGCAGCAGTGACAGCCTTGCCATGAGTCTGCGAGGCAGGAAGTGACAAACCTACGAAGGGGTTGACCAAGGGGAAGTGACACCCACTGGCTGTGATGACCTTGCTACACAGGTGACTCATGGAATGGGACACTCCACCATCCAGAACATGCCTGGGTGGTGGTGACACCCAGTGGCTGATGGCCATGCCACATGAGTGACACACAAGAGTTGAAACAGCAATGGGCAGGCTGTGCCAGGGCTGAGATGACCCTCAGCAGTCAGGATGGCCTTGACATGCAGGTGACCCCTGTCACTGCCATCCCACCAGAAGGCTGTAACGGAGGCAAAGGTACACCTGCTACACATGACAACAACACCATGTGGGTGACACACAGCAGGATACACCCATCGTGCTGGGTGTGAACAAGGGAAGGTGACACCCAGTGGCTCGGATGGCCTCGCCACGCAGGTGACATGTGGGAGGTGACACAGCTGAGGTGGAGTGTGAATCACTTGACGTGACAGCAGGTGGCCTTGAAAGCCTCACCATACAGGTGACACACACGAGCTGACACCCTGTTCGGCTGTGTGTGACTGAGGCGAAGTGATACCTGGCGATCGTGGCGGCACTGTCAGACGGGTAGCATGCATGTGGTGACACTCTGATGGGGGTGTGACGGAAGCCAGGTGACACACTCTGCCTATAATAGCCTCGCCATGTGGGTGACACATATGAGGAGACACCACACAGGGCATGGTGTGACCAAGACAAGGTGATACAGCAGCCATGACGGGCTCCAGATATGGCTAGCTTGTGCATGGTGACATCCCCCAAGTGGGGTGTGACGCAGCTGAGGTGACTCCCGATGACCATGATGTCCTTGCCATGCAGTTGACATGAGTGAGGTGTCACCCTGCTGGGAAGGGTGTGAGCAGGCAGTGGTGACACCCGATGGCCGTGAAGGACCCACTTGGTGGCTGATCCATGTGAGATGACACCCCGCCGGCTGGGTTATGACAAGGCCAAGGTGCCACCTGGTGGCCATGATGGCTTCAACACATGGGACCCATGCGTGATGTGCCACCTCACCTGGAAGGTAGTGCCTGGGCCAATATGTCACCCAGGAGCCATGAAAGCCTCAGCACATGTGTGACCCATGTGAGGTAACAGTGCAATGGACTGGGGGTTCCTGGGCCGACGTGACAACCTGTGGCCATAAGGACCTCCCCACACAGGTGACTTACATGGTGTGGCATCTTGCCAGCAGGGAGTTATGAGGCTGAGGTGGCACCCGGCAGTTAGGAGGCCTCGCCACATGGTTGGCACATGCGAGGTCACCCCTGCAGGGTGGGGTGTGAGCATGAAAAGGTGACACCCATTGTCTGTGTTGTTCTCAGCACATGGGTAAACCATGGATGCTAGCAGCCTGCATGGCAGGGTGTGGCAGGGCCTAGGTGTGACACAGGGGCTGTGATGGCCTCACCATGCAGGTGACCCACATGAGGTGACCCCCAGATGGTGGGGTGTGAGCAGGCCAAGATGACTGCTGGCAGCTGTGAGGGCCTTGCCACATGGGAGACCTGTGCAAAGTGGCCCCATGACAGGGGGAGTGTGCCTGGGATGATGTGTCACCCTGCAGCTGTGATGCCCTCACCAAGGGGGTTACCTGCATGATGGGACACCCCACTGGGCAGGATGTGACCGGACCAGGGTGACACCTGGCAGCCATGGTGACCTCGCCACATGGGTGAACCATGTGACGTGGCACCCCACCAGGCAGATTGGTACCGGGCTGATGTGACACCCAGTGTCCATGATGGCCTCCCCAAGTGGGTAGCCATGTGAGATGGCACGCCCCCTCATGGGGTGTGACTAGGCCAAGGTGACAACCAGAGCCTCTGACAGCCTCAGTGGATGGGTGGCACATGTGTGGTGACCCCCTGCCTGGTGGGATGTGACCATGCCAAAGTGAAACCTAGCAGCCTTAATGGCCTTGCCACATGGGTGACCCATGCATGGTGCCCCCCTGCAGTGCAGGGTGTGTCAGGACCTAGGTGACACCCAGCAACCATGGTGGCCTTGCCATGCAGTTGACCGAAATGAGGTGACACCCTGGCATGCGGGTTGTGACCAAGGATAGGTGACACCCAGTGACTGTTATGGCCTTGCCACATGGGTGGCATGTGACAGGCACCACCCCAGCAGGCAGGGTGTGACAGTGCCAAAGGAACACCCAGTGGCCATAATGGCCTTGCCACATGGGTGAGCCAGTGTGGTGATACCCTGCAGTGCGGGGTGGCACAGCTCCGAGGTGACACCCAGAAGACATGTCAGCCTGGCCATACAGTTGTCCCATGTGAGGTGACCCCCTGCCGGGAGAAGTGTGACCAGACCAAGCCGACACCCGGTGCCATGAAGCCTTGCCGTGTGGGTTAGCCAGCTGAGGTGGCGTCCTGCCATATGAGGTGTGACCAAGGCTAGGTGACACCCAGTAGCTGTGATGGGCTTGCCACGCAGGTGATCCATGCTAGGTTACACCCCACTGGGTGGGGTTTGACCCAGCCAAGGTGACACAGGGGAGCTGGTATGGCCTGGCCATGGAGTTGAACCAATCGACGTGCCATCCAAAAGTGTGGCGTCGGAATGGGCCAAGGTGAGAGTTGCCAGCTATGATGGCCTAACCATGTGGGTGACCAACATGAGGTGGCATCTTGCTTGCCAGGGTGTGTCCAGGCCTTGATCACACCTGGCTGCCGTGATGGCCCCGCCAAATGCATGACCACACGAGGTTGCATTCCACCTGGCAGATAGAGCCCAGGCCAGATGACACCCAGTGGCCATGAGAGTTTTGCTGCATGGGGGACCCATGTGAGGTGGCACTCCACCAGGTGGGGTGTGACTGAGCCAAGTGGACAGCTGGTGTCTGTGATGGCTTGGCCATGCAGGTGACCAGCACAAGCTGGCACCTGACTGGTCAAGGTGTGACAGGGCTGAGGTGGTTAATGGCAGCCAAGGCAACCTTGTCATTTGGGTGACCCCTGCAATTTGGCACCCCACTGGGCGGGGTGTGAGCAGGCTGAAGTGAAACTTGGCTGCAGTAATGACCTTGCGACGTGGGTGACCCCTACAAGATGCCACTCCACCAGCAGTGTGTGACCGAGGTGAGGTGAACCCACCAGCTGTGATGGCCTTGCCATGTGGATGACACAAACAATCGGAAACCTTGCTGGGTGGGCTGTGACCAGGCTGACTTTAACCCAGCGGCTGTGGTGGCCTCACCATGCAGGTGCCCCGTGCAAGATGCCAACTCGCTGCATCAGGTGTGACTGGGCCGAGGTGAAGCCGGCAGCTGTGATGGCCTCCCAACACAGGTGATGCACGTGAGGTGACAGCTGCTGGGTTGGGTGTAAGTGAGGGAAGGTGACAGACAGCAGCAGTGACAGCCTTGCCATGAGTCTGCGAGGCAGGAAGTGACAAACCTACGAAGGGGTTGACCAAGGGGAAGTGACACCCACTGGCTGTGATGACCTTGCTACACAGGTGACTCATGGAATGGGACACTCCACCATCCAGAACATGCCTGGGTGGTGGTGACACCCAGTGGCTGATGGCCATGCCACATGAGTGACACACAAGAGTTGAAACAGCAATGGGCAGGCTGTGCCAGGGCTGAGATGACCCTCAGCAGTCAGGATGGCCTTGACATGCAGGTGACCCCTGTCACTGCCATCCCACCAGAAGGCTGTAACGGAGGCAAAGGTACACCTGCTACACATGACAACACCACCATGTGGGTGACACACAGCAGGATACACCCATCGTGCTGGGTGTGAACAAGGGAAGGTGACACCCAGTGGCTCGGATGGCCTCGCCACGCAGGTGACATGTGGGAGGTGACACAGCTGAGGTGGAGTGTGAATCACTTGACGTGACAGCAGGTGGCCTTGAAAGCCTCACCATACAGGTGACACACACGAGCTGACACCCTGTTCGGCTGTGTGTGACTGAGGCGAAGTGATACCTGGCGATCGTGGCGGCACTGTCAGACGGGTAGCATGCATGTGGTGACACTCTGATGGGGGTGTGACGGAAGCCAGGTGACACACTCTGCCTATAATAGCCTCGCCATGTGGGTGACACATATGAGGAGACACCACACAGGGCATGGTGTGACCAAGACAAGGTGATACAGCAGCCATGACGGGCTCCAGATATGGCTAGCTTGTGCATGGTGACATCCCCCAAGTGGGGTGTGACGCAGCTGAGGTGACTCCCGATGACCATGATGTCCTTGCCATGCAGTTGACATGAGTGAGGTGTCACCCTGCTGGGAAGGGTGTGAGCAGGCAGTGGTGACACCCGATGGCCGTGAAGGACCCACTTGGTGGCTGATCCATGTGAGATGACACCCCGCCGGCTGGGTTATGACAAGGCCAAGGTGCCACCTGGTGGCCATGATGGCTTCAACACATGGGACCCATGCGTGATGTGCCACCTCACCTGGAAGGTAGTGCCTGGGCCAATATGTCACCC
This sequence comes from Hippopotamus amphibius kiboko, assembly GCF_030028045.1. Taxonomy (NCBI): domain Eukaryota; kingdom Metazoa; phylum Chordata; class Mammalia; order Artiodactyla; family Hippopotamidae; genus Hippopotamus; species Hippopotamus amphibius. Next base: position 139,444,896 of record NC_080189.1, on the reverse strand, counting down.
AGGAGCCATGAAAGCCTCAGCACATGTGTGACCCATGTGAGGTAACAGTGCAATGGACTGGGGGTTCCTGGGCCGACGTGACAACCTGTGGCCATAAGGACCTCCCCACACAGGTGACTTACATGGTGTGGCATCTTGCCAGCAGGGAGTTATGAGGCTGAGGTGGCACCCGGCAGTTAGGAGGCCTCGCCACATGGTTGGCACATGCGAGGTCACCCCTGCAGGGTGGGGTGTGAGCATGAAAAGGTGACACCCATTGTCTGTGTTGTTCTCAGCACACGGGTAAACCATGGATGCTAGCAGCCTGCATGGCAGGGTGTGGCAGGGCCTAGGTGTGACACAGGGGCTGTGATGGCCTCACCATGCAGGTGACCCACATGAGGTGACCCCCAGATGGTGGGGTGTGAGCAGGCCAAGATGACTGCTGGCAGCTGTGAGGGCCTTGCCACATGGGAGACCTGTGCAAAGTGGCCCCATGACAGGGGGAGTGTGCCTGGGATGATGTGTCACCCTGCAGCTGTGATGCCCTCACCAAGGGGGTTACCTGCATGATGGGACACCCCACTGGGCAGGATGTGACCGGACCAGGGTGACACCTGGCAGCCATGGTGACCTCGCCACATGGGTGAACCATGTGACGTGGCACCCCACCAGGCAGATTGGTACCGGGCTGATGTGACACCCAGTGTCCATGATGGCCTCCCCAAGTGGGTAGCCATGTGAGATGGCACGCCCCCTCATGGGGTGTGACTAGGCCAAGGTGACAACCAGAGCCTCTGACAGCCTCAGTGGATGGGTGGCACATGTGTGGTGACCCCCTGCCTGGTGGGATGTGACCATGCCAAAGTGAAACCTAGCAGCCTTAATGGCCTTGCCACATGGGTGACCCATGCATGGTGCCCCCCTGCAGTGCAGGGTGTGTCAGGACCTAGGTGACACCCAGCAACCATGGTGGCCTTGCCATGCAGTTGACCGAAATGAGGTGACACCCTGGCATGCGGGTTGTGACCAAGGATAGGTGACACCCAGTGACTGTTATGGCCTTGCCACATGGGTGGCATGTGACAGGCACCACCCCAGCAGGCAGGGTGTGACAGTGCCAAAGGAACACCCAGTGGCCATAATGGCCTTGCCACATGGGTGAGCCAGTGTGGTGATACCCTGCAGTGCGGGGTGGCACAGCTCCAAGGTGACACCCAGCAGACATGTCAGCCTGGCCATACAGTTGTCCCATGTGAGGTGACCCCCTGCCGGGAGAAGTGTGACCAGACCAAGCCGACACCCGGTGCCATGAAGCCTTGCCGTGTGGGTTAGCCAGCTGAGGTGGCATCCTGCCATATGAGGTGTGACCAAGGCTAGGTGACACCCAGTAGCTGTGATGGGCTTGCCACGCAGGTGATCCATGCTAGGTTACACCCCACTGGGTGGGGTTTGACCCAGCCAAGGTGACACAGGGGAGCTGGTATGGCCTGGCCATGGAGTTGAACCAATCGACGTGCCATCCAAAAGTGTGGCGTCGGAATGGGCCAAGGTGAGAGTTGCCAGCTATGATGGCCTAACCATGTGGGTGACCAACATGAGGTGGCATCTTGCTTGCCAGGGTGTGTCCAGGCCTTGATCACACCTGGCTGCCGTGATGGCCCCGCCAAATGCATGACCACACGAGGTTGCATTCCACCTGGCAGATAGTGCCAAGGCCAGATGACACCCAGTGGCCATGAGAGTTTTGCTGCATGGGGGACCCATGTGAGGTGGCACTCCACCAGGCGGGGTGTGACTGAGCCAAGTGGACAGCTGGTGTCTGTGATGGCTTGGCCATGCAGGTGACCAGCACAAGCTGGCACCTGACTGGTCAAGGTGTGACAGGGCTGAGGTGGTTAATGGCAGCCAAGGCAACCTTGTCATTTGGGTGACCCCTGCAATTTGGCACCCCACTGGGCGGGGTGTGAGCAGGCTGAAGTGAAACTTGGCCGCAGTAATGACCTTGCGACGTGGGTGACCCCTACAAGATGCCACTCCACCAGCAGTGTGTGACCGAGGTGAGGTGAACCCACCAGCTGTGATGGCCTTGCCATGTGGATGACACAAACAATCGGAAACCTTGCTGGGTGGGCTGTGACCAGGCTGACTTTAACCCAGCGGCTGTGGTGGCCTCACCATGCAGGTGCCCCGTGCAAGATGCCAACTCGCTGCATCAGGTGTGACTGGGCTGAGGTGAAGCCGGCAGCTGTGATGGCCACCCAACACAGGTGATGCACGTGAGGTGACAGCTGCTGGGTTGGGTGTAAGTGAGGGAAGGTGACAGGCAGCAGCAGTGACAGCCTTGCCATGAGTCTGCGAGGCAGGAAGTGACAAACCTACGAAGGGGTTGACCAAGGGGAAGTGACACCCACTGGCTGTGATGACCTTGCTACACAGGTGACTCATGGAATGGGACACTCCACCATCCAGAACATGCCTGGGTGGTGGTGACACCCAGTGGCTGATGGCCATGCCACATGAGTGACACACAAGAGTTGAAACAGCAATGGGCAGGCTGTGCCAGGGCTGAGATGACCCTCAGCAGTCAGGATGGCCTTGACATGCAGGTGACCCCTGTCACTGCCATCCCACCAGAAGGCTGTAACGGAGGCAAAGGTACACCTGTTACACATGACAACACCACCATGTGGGTGACACACAGCAGGATACACCCATCGTGCTGGGTGTGAACAAGGGAAGGTGACACCCAGTGGCTCGGATGGCCTCGCCACGCAGGTGACATGTGGGAGGTGACACAGCTGAGGTGGAGTGTGAATCACTTGACGTGACAGCAGGTGGCCTTGAAAGCCTCACCATACAGGTGACACACACGAGCTGACACCCTGTTTGGCTGTGTGTGACTGAGGCGAAGTGATACCTGGCGATCGTGGCGGCACTGTCAGACGGGTAGCATGCATGTGGTGACACTCTGATGGGGGTGTGACTGAAGCCAGGTGACACACTCTGCCTATAACAGCCTCGCCATGTGGGTGACACATATGAGGAGACACCACACAGGGCATGGTGTGACCAAGACAAGGTGATACAGCAGCCATGACGGGCTCCAGATATGGCTAGCTTGTGCATGGTGACATCCCCCAAGTGGGGTGTGACGCAGCTGAGGTGACTCCCGGTGACCATGATGTCCTTGCCATGCAGTTGACATGAGTGAGGTGTCACCCTGCTGGGAAGGGGGTGACCAGGCAGTGGTGACACCCGATGGCCGTGAAGGACCCACTTGGCGGCTGATCCATGTGAGATGACACCCCGCCGGCTGGGTTATGACAAGGCCAAGGTGCCACCTGGTGGCCATGATGGCTTCAACACATGGGTCCCATGCGTGATGTGCCACCTCACCTGGAAGGTAGTGCCTGGGCCAATATGTCACCCAGCAGCCCTGAAAGCCTCAGCACATGTGTGACCCATGTGAGGTAACAGTGCAATGGACTGGGGGTTCCTGGGCCGACGTGACAACCTGTGGCCATAAGGACCTCCCCACACAGGTGACTTACATGGTGTGGCATCTTGCCAGCAGGGAGTTATGAGGCTGAGGTGGCACCCGGCAGTTAGGAGGCCTCGCCACATGGTTGGCACATGCGAGGTCACCCCTGCAGGGTGGGGTGTGAGCATGAAAAGGTGACACCCATTGTCTGTGTTGTTCTCAGCACACGGGTAAACCATGGATGCTAGCAGCCTGCATGGCAGGGTGTGGCAGGGCCTAGGTGTGACACAGGGGCTGTGATGGCCTCACCATGCAGGTGACCCACATGAGGTGACCCCCAGATGGTGGGGTGTGAGCAGGCCAAGATGACTGCTGGCAGCTGTGAGGGCCTTGCCACATGGGAGACCTGTGCAAAGTGGCCCCATGACAGGGGGAGTGTGCCTGGGATGATGTGTCACCCTGCAGCTGTGATGCCCTCACCAAGGGGTTTACCTGCATGATGGGACACCCCACTGGGCAGGATGTGACCGGACCAGGGTGACACCTGGCAGCCATGGTGACCTCGCCACATGGGTGAGCCATGTGACGTGGCACCCCACCAGGCAGATTGGTACCGGGCTGATGTGACACCCAGTGTCCATGATGGCCTCCCCAAGTGGGTAGCCATGTGAGATGGCACGCCCCCTCATGGGGTGTGACTAGGCCAAGGTGACAACCAGAGCCTCTGACAGCCTCAGTGGATGGGTGGCACATGTGTGGTGACCCCCTGCCTGGTGGGATGTGACCATGCCAAAGTGAAACCTAGCAGCCTTAATGGCCTTGCCACATGGGTGACCCATGCATGGTGCCCCCCTGCAGTGCAGGGTGTGTCAGGACCTAGGTGACACCCAGCAACCATGGTGGCCTTGCCATGCAGTTGACCGAAATGAGGTGACACCCTGGCATGCGGGTTGTGACCAAGGATAGGTGACACCCAGTGACTGTTATGGCCTTGCCACATGGGTGGCATGTGACAGGCACCACCCCAGCAGGCAGGGTGTGACAGTGCCAAAGGAACACCCAGTGGCCATAATGGCCTTGCCACATGGGTGAGCCAGTGTGGTGATACCCTGCAGTGCGGGGTGGCACAGCTCTGAGGTGACACCCAGCAGACATGTCAGCCTGGCCATACAGTTGTCCCATGTGAGGTGACCCCCTGCCGGGAGAAGTGTGACCAGACCAAGCCGACACCCGGTGCCATGAAGCCTTGCTGTGTGGGTTAGCCAGCTGAGGCGGCATCCTGCCATATGAGGTGTGACCAAGGCTAGGTGACACCCAGTAGCTGTGATGGGCTTGCCACGCAGGTGACCCATGCTAGGTTACACCCCACTGGGTGGGGTTTGACCCAGCCAAGGTGACACAGGGGGGCTGGTATGGCCTGGCCATGGAGTTGAACCAATCGACGTGCCATCCAAAAGTGTGGCGTCGGAATGGGCCAAGGTGAGAGTTGCCAGCTATGATGGCCTAACCATGCGGGTGACCAACATGAGGTGGCATCTTGCTTGCCAGGGTGTGTCCAGGCCTTGATCACACCTGGCTGCCGTGATGGCCCCGCCAAATGCATGACCACACGAGGTTGCATTCCACCTGGCAGATAGTGCCCAGGCCAGATGACACCCAGTGGCCATGAGAGTTTTGCTGCATGGGGGACCCATGTGAGGTGGCACTCCACCAGGTGGGGTGTGACTGAGCCAAGTGGACAGCTGGTGTCTGTGATGGCTTGGCCATGCAGGTGACCAGCACAAGCTGGCACCTGACTGGTCAAGGTGTGACAGGGCTGAGGTGGTTAATGGCAGCCAAGGCAACCTTGTCATTTGGGTGACCCCTGCAATTTGGCACCCCACTGGGCGGGGTGTGACCAGGCTGAAGTGAAACTTGGCCGCAGTAATGACCTTGTGACGTGGGTGACCCCTACAAGATGCCACTCCACCAGCAGTGTGTGACCGAGGTGAGGTGAACCCACCAGCTGTGATGGCCTTGCCATGTGGATGACACAAACAATCGGAAACCTTGCTGGGTGGGCTGTGACCAGGCTGACTTTAACCCAGCGGCTGTGGTGGCCTCACCATGCAGGTGCCCCGTGCAAGATGCCAACTCGCTGCATCAGGTGTGACTGAGCCGAGGTGAAGCCGGCAGCTGTGATGGCCTCCCAACACAGGTGATGCACGTGAGGTGACAGCTGCTGGGTTGGGTGTAAGTGAGGGAAGGTGACAGACAGCAGCAGTGACAGCCTTGCCATGAGTCTGCGAGGCAGGAAGTGACAAACCTACGAAGGGGTTGACCAAGGGGAAGTGACACCCACTGGCTGTGATGACCTTGCTACACAGGTGACTCATGGAATGGGACACTCCACCATCCAGAACATGCCTGGGTGGTGGTGACACCCAGTGGCTGATGGCCATGCCACATGAGTGACACACAAGAGTTGAAACAGCAATGGGCAGGCTGTGCCAGGGCTGAGATGACCCTCAGCAGTCAGGATGGCCTTGACATGCAGGTGACCCCTGTCACTGCCATCCCACCAGAAGGCTGTAACGGAGGCAAAGGTACACCTGCTACACATGACAACACCACCATGTGGGTGACACACAGCAGGATACACCCATCGTGCTGGGTGTGAACAAGGGAAGGTGACACCCAGTGGCTCGGATGGCCTCGCCACGCAGGTGACATGTGGGAGGTGACACAGCTGAGGTGGAGTGTGAATCACTTGACGTGACAGCAGGTGGCCTTGAAAGCCTCACCATACAGGTGACACACACGAGCTGACACCCTGTTCGGCTGTGTGTGACTGAGGCGAAGTGATACCTGGCGATCGTGGCGGCACTGTCAGACGGGTAGCATGCATGTGGTGACACTCTGATGGGGGTGTGACGGAAGCCAGGTGACACACTCTGCCTATAATAGCCTCGCCATGTGGGTGACACATATGAGGAGACACCACACAGGGCATGGTGTGACCAAGACAAGGTGATACAGCAGCCATGACGGGCTCCAGATATGGCTAGCTTGTGCATGGTGACATCCCCCAAGTGGGGTGTGACGCAGCTGAGGTGACTCCCGATGACCATGATGTCCTTGCCATGCAGTTGACATGAGTGAGGTGTCACCCTGCTGGGAAGGGTGTGAGCAGGCAGTGGTGACACCCGATGGCCGTGAAGGACCCACTTGGCGGCTGATCCATGTGAGATGACACCCCGCCGGCTGGGTTATGACAAGGCCAAGGTGCCACCTGGTGGCCATGATGGCTTCAACACATGGGACCCATGCGTGATGTGCCACCTCACCTGGAAGGTAGTGCCTGGGCCAATATGTCACCCAGGAGCCATGAAAGCCTCAGCACATGTGTGACCCATGTGAGGTAACAGTGCAATGGACTGGGGGTTCCTGGGCCGACGTGACAACCTGTGGCCATAAGGACCTCCCCACACAGGTGACTTACATGGTGTGGCATCTTGCCAGCAGGGAGTTATGAGGCTGAGGTGGCACCCGGCAGTTAGGAGGCCTCGCCACATGGTTGGCACATGCGAGGTCACCCCTGCAGGGTGGGGTGTGAGCATGAAAAGGTGACACCCATTGTCTGTGTTGTTCTCAGCACACGGGTAAACCATGGATGCTAGCAGCCTGCATGGCAGGGTGTGGCAGGGCCTAGGTGTGACACAGGGGCTGTGATGGCCTCACCATGCAGGTGACCCACATGAGGTGACCCCCAGATGGTGGGGTGTGAGCAGGCCAAGATGACTGCTGGCAGCTGTGAGGGCCTTGCCACATGGGAGACCTGTGCAAAGTGGCCCCATGACAGGGGGAGTGTGCCTGGGATGATGTGTCACCCTGCAGCTGTGATGCCCTCACCAAGGGGGTTACCTGCATGATGGGACACCCCACTGGGCAGGATGTGACCGGACCAGGGTGACACCTGGCAGCCATGGTGACCTCGCCACATGGGTGAACCATGTGACGTGGCACCCCACCGGGCAGATTGGTACCGGGCTGATGTGACACCCAGTGTCCATGATGGCCTCCCCAAGTGGGTAGCCATGTGAGATGGCACGCCCCCTCATGGGGTGTGACTAGGCCAAGGTGACAACCAGAGCCTCTGACAGCCTCAGTGGATGGGTGGCACATGTGTGGTGACCCCCTGCCTGGTGGGATGTGACCATGCCAAAGTGAAACCTAGCAGCCTTAATGGCCTTGCCACATGGGTGACCCATGCATGGTGCCCCCCTGCAGTGCAGGGTGTGTCAGGACCTAGGTGACACCCAGCAACCATGGTGGCCTTGCCATGCAGTTGACCGAAATGAGGTGACACCCTGGCATGCGGGTTGTGACCAAGGATAGGTGACACCCAGTGACTGTTATGGCCTTGCCACATGGGTGGCATGTGACAGGCACCACCCCAGCAGGCAGGGTGTGACAGTGCCAAAGGAACACCCAGTGGCCATAATGGCCTTGCCACATGGGTGAGCCAGTGTGGTGATACCCTGCAGTGCGGGGTGGCACAGCTCCGAGGTGACACCCAGCAGACATGTCAGCCTGGCCATACAGTTGTCCCATGTGAGGTGACCCCCTGCCGGGAGAAGTGTGACCAGACCAAGCCGACACCCGGTGCCATGAAGCCTTGCCGTGTGGGTTAGCCAGCTGAGGTGGCGTCCTGCCATATGAGGTGTGACCAAGGCTAGGTGACACCCAGTAGCTGTGATGGGCTTGCCACGCAGGTGATCCATGCTAGGTTACACCCCACTGGGTGGGGTTTGACCCAGCCAAGGTGACACAGGGGAGCTGGTATGGCCTGGCCATGGAGTTGAACCAATCGACGTGCCATCCAAAAGTGTGGCGTCGGAATGGGCCAAGGTGAGAGTTGCCAGCTATGATGGCCTAACCATGTGGGTGACCAACATGAGGTGGCATCTTGCTTGCCAGGGTGTGTCCAGGCCTTGATCACACCTGGCTGCCGTGATGGCCCCGCCAAATGCATGACCACACGAGGTTGCATTCCACCTGGCAGATAGTGCCCAGGCCAGATGACACCCAGTGGCCATGAGAGTTTTGCTGCATGGGGGACCCATGTGAGGTGGCACTCCACCAGGTGGGGTGTGACTGAGCCAAGTGGACAGCTGGTGTCTGTGATGGCTTGGCCATGCAGGTGACCAGCACAAGCTGGCACCTGACTGGTCAAGGTGTGACAGGGCTGAGGTGGTTAATGGCAGCCAAGGCAACCTTGTCATTTGGGTGACCCCTGCAATTTGGCACCCCACTGGGCGGGGTGTGAGCAGGCTGAAGTGAAACTTGGCCGCAGTAATGACCTTGCGACGTGGGTGACCCCTACAAGATGCCACTCCACCAGCAGTGTGTGACCGAGGTGAGGTGAACCCACCAGCTGTGATGGCCTTGCCATGTGGATGACACAAACAATCGGAAACCTTGCTGGGTGGGCTGTGACCAGGCTGACTTTAACCCAGCGGCTGTGGTGGCCTCACCATGCAGGTGCCCCGTGCAAGATGCCAACTCGCTGCATCAGGTGTGACTGGGCCGAGGTGAAGCCGGCAGCTGTGATGGCCTCCCAACACAGGTGATGCACGTGAGGTGACAGCTGCTGGGTTGGGTGTAAGTGAGGGAAGGTGACAGACAGCAGCAGTGACAGCCTTGCCATGAGTCTGCGAGGCAGGAAGTGACAAACCTACGAAGGGGTTGACCAAGGGGAAGTGACACCCACTGGCTGTGATGACCTTGCTACACAGGTGACTCATGGAATGGGACACTCCACCATCCAGAACATGCCTGGGTGGTGGTGACACCCAGTGGCTGATGGCCATGCCACATGAGTGACACACAAGAGTTGAAACAGCAATGGGCAGGCTGTGCCAGGGCTGAGATGACCCTCAGCAGTCAGGATGGCCTTGACATGCAGGTGACCCCTGTCACTGCCATCCCACCAGAAGGCTGTAACGGAGGCAAAGGTACACCTGCTACACATGACAACAACACCATGTGGGTGACACACAGCAGGATACACCCATCGTGCTGGGTGTGAACAAGGGAAGGTGACACCCAGTGGCTCGGATGGCCTCGCCACGCAGGTGACATGTGGGAGGTGACACAGCTGAGGTGGAGTGTGAATCACTTGACGTGACAGCAGGTGGCCTTGAAAGCCTCACCATACAGGTGACACACACGAGCTGACACCCTGTTCGGCTGTGTGTGACTGAGGCGAAGTGATACCTGGCGATCGTGGCGGCACTGTCAGACGGGTAGCATGCATGTGGTGACACTCTGATGGGGGTGTGACGGAAGCCAGGTGACACACTCTGCCTATAATAGCCTCGCCATGTGGGTGACACATATGAGGAGACACCACACAGGGCATGGTGTGACCAAGACAAGGTGATACAGCAGCCATGACGGGCTCCAGATATGGCTAGCTTGTGCATGGTGACATCCCCCAAGTGGGGTGTGACGCAGCTGAGGTGACTCCCGATGACCATGATGTCCTTGCCATGCAGTTGACATGAGTGAGGTGTCACCCTGCTGGGAAGGGTGTGAGCAGGCAGTGGTGACACCCGATGGCCGTGAAGGACCCACTTGGTGGCTGATCCATGTGAGATGACACCCCGCCGGCTGGGTTATGACAAGGCCAAGGTGCCACCTGGTGGCCATGATGGCTTCAACACATGGGACCCATGCGTGATGTGCCACCTCACCTGGAAGGTAGTGCCTGGGCCAATATGTCACCCAGGAGCCATGAAAGCCTCAGCACATGTGTGACCCATGTGAGGTAACAGTGCAATGGACTGGGGGTTCCTGGGCCGACGTGACAACCTGTGGCCATAAGGACCTCCCCACACAGGTGACTTACATGGTGTGGCATCTTGCCAGCAGGGAGTTATGAGGCTGAGGTGGCACCCGGCAGTTAGGAGGCCTCGCCACATGGTTGGCACATGCGAGGTCACCCCTGCAGGGTGGGGTGTGAGCATGAAAAGGTGACACCCATTGTCTGTGTTGTTCTCAGCACACGGGTAAACCATGGATGCTAGCAGCCTGCATGGCAGGGTGTGGCAGGGCCTAGGTGTGACACAGGGGCTGTGATGGCCTCACCATGCAGGTGACCCACATGAGGTGACCCCCAGATGGTGGGGTGTGAGCAGGCCAAGATGACTGCTGGCAGCTGTGAGGGCCTTGCCACATGGGAGACCTGTGCAAAGTGGCCCCATGACAGGGGGAGTGTGCCTGGGATGATGTGTCACCCTGCAGCTGTGATGCCCTCACCAAGGGGGTTACCTGCATGATGGGACACCCCACTGGGAAGGATGTGACCGGACCAGGGTGACACCTGGCAGCCATGGTGACCTCGCCACATGGGTGAACCATGTGACGTGGCACCCCACCAGGCAGATTGGTACCAGGCTGATGTGACACCCAGTGTCCATGATGGCCTCCCCAAGTGGGTAGCCATGTGAGATGGCACGCCCCCTCATGGGGTGTGACTAGGCCAAGGTGACAACCAGAGCCTCTGACAGCCTCAGTGGATGGGTGGCACATGTGTGGTGACCCCCTGCCTGGTGGGATGTGACCATGCCAAAGTGAAACCTAGCAGCCTTAATGGCCTTGCCACATGGGTGACCCATGCATGGTGCCCCCCTGCAGTGCAGGGTGTGTCAGGACCTAGGTGACACCCAGCAACCATGGTGGCCTTGCCATGCAGTTGACCGAAATGAGGTGACACCCTGGCATGCGGGTTGTGACCAAGGATAGGTGACACCCAGTGACTGTTATGGCCTTGCCACATGGGTGGCATGTGACAGGCACCACCCCAGCAGGCAGGGTGTGACAGTGCCAAAGGAACACCCAGTGGCCATAATGGCCTTGCCACATGGGTGAGCCAGTGTGGTGATACCCTGCAGTGCGGGGTGGCACAGCTCCGAGGTGACACCCAGCAGACATGTCAGCCTGGCCATACAGTTGTCCCATGTGAGGTGACCCCCTGCCGGGAGAAGTGTGACCAGACCAAGCCGACACCCGGTGCCATGAAGCCTTGCCGTGTGGGTTAGCCAGCTGAGGTGGCGTCCTGCCATATGAGGTGTGACCAAGGCTAGGTGACACCCAGTAGCTGTGATGGGCTTGCCACGCAGGTGATCCATGCTAGGTTACACCCCACTGGGTGGGGTTTGACCCAGCCAAGGTGACACAGGGGAGCTGGTATGGCCTGGCCATGGAGTTGAACCAATCGACGTGCCATCCAAAAGTGTGGCGTCGGAATGGGCCAAGGTGAGAGTTGCCAGCTATGATGGCCTAACCATGTGGGTGACCAACATGAGGTGGCATCTTGCTTGCCAGGGTGTGTCCAGGCCTTGATCACACCTGGCTGCCGTGATGGCCCCGCCAAATGCATGACCACACGAGGTTGCATTCCACCTGGCAGATAGAGCCCAGGCCAGATGACACCCAGTGGCCATGAGAGTTTTGCTGCATGGGGGACCCATGTGAGGTGGCACTCCACCAGGTGGGGTGTGACTGAGCCAAGTGGACAGCTGGTGTCTGTGATGGCTTGGCCATGCAGGTGACCAGCACAAGCTGGCACCTGACTGGTCAAGGTGTGACAGGGCTGAGGTGGTTAATGGCAGCCAAGGCAACCTTGTCATTTGGGTGACCCCTGCAATTTGGCACCCCACTGGGCGGGGTGTGAGCAGGCTGAAGTGAAACTTGGCTGCAGTAATGACCTTGCGACGTGGGTGACCCCTACAAGATGCCACTCCACCAGCAGTGTGTGACCGAGGTGAGGTGAACCCACCAGCTGTGATGGCCTTGCCATGTGGATGACACAAACAATCGGAAACCTTGCTGGGTGGGCTGTGACCAGGCTGACTTTAACCCAGCGGCTGTGGTGGCCTCACCATGCAGGTGCCCCGTGCAAGATGCCAACTCGCTGCATCAGGTGTGACTGGGCCGAGGTGAAGCCGGCAGCTGTGATGGCCTCCCAACACAGGTGATGCACGTGAGGTGACAGCTGCTGGGTTGGGTGTAAGTGAGGGAAGGTGACAGACAGCAGCAGTGACAGCCTTGCCATGAGTCTGCGAGGCAGGAAGTGACAAACCTACGAAGGGGTTGACCAAGGGGAAGTGACACCCACTGGCTGTGATGACCTTGCTACACAGGTGACTCATGGAATGGGACACTCCACCATCCAGAACATGCCTGGGTGGTGGTGACACCCAGTGGCTGATGGCCATGCCACATGAGTGACACACAAGAGTTGAAACAGCAATGGGCAGGCTGTGCCAGGGCTGAGATGACCCTCAGCAGTCAGGATGGCCTTGACATGCAGGTGACCCCTGTCACTGCCATCCCACCAGAAGGCTGTAACGGAGGCAAAGGTACACCTGCTACACATGACAACACCACCATGTGGGAGACACACAGCAGGATACACCCATCGTGCTGGGTGTGAACAAGGGAAGGTGACACCCAGTGGCTCGGATGGCCTCGCCACGCAGGTGACATGTGGGAGGTGACACAGCTGAGGTGGAGTGTGAATCACTTGACGTGACAGCAGGTGGCCTTGAAAGCCTCACCATACAGGTGACACACACGAGCTGACACCCTGTTCGGCTGTGTGTGACTGAGGCGAAGTGATACCTGGCGATCGTGGCGGCACTGTCAGACGGGTAGCATGCATGTGGTGACACTCTGATGGGGGTGTGACGGAAGCCAGGTGACACACTCTGCCTATAATAGCCTCGCCATGTGGGTGACACATATGAGGAGACACCACACAGGGCATGGTGTGACCAAGACAAGGTGATACAGCAGCCATGACGGGCTCCAGATATGGCTAGCTTGTGCATGGTGACATCCCCCAAGTGGGGTGTGACGCAGCTGAGGTGACTCCCGATGACCATGATGTCCTTGCCATGCAGTTGACATGAGTGAGGTGTCACCCTGCTGGGAAGGGTGTGAGCAGGCAGTGGTGACACCCGATGGCCGTGAAGGACCCACTTGGTGGCTGATCCATGTGAGATGACACCCCGCCGGCTGGGTTATGACAAGGCCAAGGTGCCACCTGGTGGCCATGATGGCTTCAACACATGGGACCCATGCGTGATGTGCCACCTCACCTGGAAGGTAGTGCCTGGGCCAATATGTCACCCAGGAGCCATGAAAGCCTCAGCACATGTGTGACCCATGTGAGGTAACAGTGCAATGGACTGGGGGTTCCTGGGCCGACGTGACAACCTGTGGCCATAAGGACCTCCCCACACAGGTGACTTACATGGTGTGGCATCTTGCCAGCAGGGAGTTATGAGGCTGAGGTGGCACCCGGCAGTTAGGAGGCCTCGCCACATGGTTGGCACATGCGAGGTCACCCCTGCAGGGTGGGGTGTGAGCATGAAAAGGTGACACCCATTGTCTGTGTTGTTCTCAGCACACGGGTAAACCATGGATGCTAGCAGCCTGCATGGCAGGGTGTGGCAGGGCCTAGGTGTGACACAGGGGCTGTGATGGCCTCACCATGCAGGTGACCCACATGAGGTGACCCCCAGATGGTGGGGTGTGAGCAGGCCAAGATGACTGCTGGCAGCTGTGAGGGCCTTGCCACATGGGAGACCTGTGCAAAGTGGCCCCATGACAGGGGGAGTGTGCCTGGGATGATGTGTCACCCTGCAGCTGTGATGCCCTCACCAAGGGGGTTACCTGCATGATGGGACACCCCACTGGGCAGGATGTGACCGGACCAGGGTGACACCTGGCAGCCATGGTGACCTCGCCACATGGGTGAACCATGTGACGTGGCACCCCACCAGGCAGATTGGTACCGGGCTGATGTGACACCCAGTGTCCATGATGGCCTCCCCAAGTGGGTAGCCATGTGAGATGGCACGCCCCCTCATGGGGTGTGACTAGGCCAAGGTGACAACCAGAGCCTCTGACAGCCTCAGTGGATGGGTGGCACATGTGTGGTGACCCCCTGCCTGGTGGGATGTGACCATGCCAAAGTGAAACCTAGCAGCCTTAATGGCCTTGCCACATGGGTGACCCATGCATGGTGCCCCCCTGCAGTGCAGGGTGTGTCAGGACCTAGGTGACACCCAGCAACCATGGTGGCCTTGCCATGCAGTTGACCGAAATGAGGTGACACCCTGGCATGCGGGTTGTGACCAAGGATAGGTGACACCCAGTGACTGTTATGGCCTTGCCACATGGGTGGCATGTGACAGGCACCACCCCAGCAGGCAGGGTGTGACAGTGCCAAAGGAACACCCAGTGGCCATAATGGCCTTGCCACATGGGTGAGCCAGTGTGGTGATACCCTGCAGTGCGGGGTGGCACAGCTCCAAGGTGACACCCAGCAGACATGTCAGCCTGGCCATACAGTTGTCCCATGTGAGGTGACCCCCTGCCGGGAGAAGTGTGACCAGACCAAGCCGACACCCGGTGCCATGAAGCCTTGCCGTGTGGGTTAGCCAGCTGAGGTGGCATCCTGCCATATGAGGTGTGACCAAGGCTAGGTGACACCCAGTAGCTGTGATGGGCTTGCCACGCAGGTGATCCATGCTAGGTTACACCCCACTGGGTGGGGTTTGACCCAGCCAAGGTGACACAGGGGAGCTGGTATGGCCTGGCCATGGAGTTGAACCAATCGACGTGCCATCCAAAAGTGTGGCGTCGGAATGGGCCAAGGTGAGAGTTGCCAGCTATGATGGCCTAACCATGTGGGTGACCAACATGAGGTGGCATCTTGCTTGCCAGGGTGTGTCCAGGCCTTGATCACACCTGGCTGCCGTGATGGCCCCGCCAAATGCATGACCACACGAGGTTGCATTCCACCTGGCAGATAGTGCCAAGGCCAGATGACACCCAGTGGCCATGAGAGTTTTGCTGCATGGGGGACCCATGTGAGGTGGCACTCCACCAGGCGGGGTGTGACTGAGCCAAGTGGACAGCTGGTGTCTGTGATGGCTTGGCCATGCAGGTGACCAGCACAAGCTGGCACCTGACTGGTCAAGGTGTGACAGGGCTGAGGTGGTTAATGGCAGCCAAGGCAACCTTGTCATTTGGGTGACCCCTGCAATTTGGCACCCCACTGGGCGGGGTGTGAGCAGGCTGAAGTGAAACTTGGCCGCAGTAATGACCTTGCGACGTGGGTGACCCCTACAAGATGCCACTCCACCAGCAGTGTGTGACCGAGGTGAGGTGAACCCACCAGCTGTGATGGCCTTGCCATGTGGATGACACAAACAATCGGAAACCTTGCTGGGTGGGCTGTGACCAGGCTGACTTTAACCCAGCGGCTGTGGTGGCCTCACCATGCAGGTGCCCCGTGCAAGATGCCAACTCGCTGCATCAGGTGTGACTGGGCCGAGGTGAAGCCGGCAGCTGTGATGGCCTCCCAACACAGGTGATGCACGTGAGGTGACAGCTGCTGGGTTGGGTGTAAGTGAGGGAAGGTGACAGGCAGCAGCAGTGACAGCCTTGCCATGAGTCTGCGAGGCAGGAAGTGACAAACCTACGAAGGGGTTGACCAAGGGGAAGTGACACCCACTGGCTGTGATGACCTTGCTACACAGGTGACTCATGGAATGGGACACTCCACCATCCAGAACATGCCTGGGTGGTGGTGACACCCAGTGGCTGATGGCCATGCCACATGAGTGACACACAAGAGTTGAAACAGCAATGGGCAGGCTGTGCCAGGGCTGAGATGACCCTCAGCAGTCAGGATGGCCTTGACATGCAGGT
Source organism: Hippopotamus amphibius kiboko (assembly GCF_030028045.1). Classification (NCBI taxonomy): domain Eukaryota; kingdom Metazoa; phylum Chordata; class Mammalia; order Artiodactyla; family Hippopotamidae; genus Hippopotamus; species Hippopotamus amphibius. The sequence continues at coordinate 139,428,662 of NC_080189.1, read as the reverse complement.
GACCCCTGTCACTGCCATCCCACCAGAAGGCTGTAACGGAGGCAAAGGTACACCTGTTACACATGACAACACCACCATGTGGGTGACACACAGCAGGATACACCCATCGTGCTGGGTGTGAACAAGGGAAGGTGACACCCAGTGGCTCGGATGGCCTCGCCACGCAGGTGACATGTGGGAGGTGACACAGCTGAGGTGGAGTGTGAATCACTTGACGTGACAGCAGGTGGCCTTGAAAGCCTCACCATACAGGTGACACACACGAGCTGACACCCTGTTTGGCTGTGTGTGACTGAGGCGAAGTGATACCTGGCGATCGTGGCGGCACTGTCAGACGGGTAGCATGCATGTGGTGACACTCTGATGGGGGTGTGACGGAAGCCAGGTGACACACTCTGCCTATAATAGCCTCGCCATGTGGGTGACACATATGAGGAGACACCACACAGGGCATGGTGTGACCAAGACAAGGTGATACAGCAGCCATGACGGGCTCCAGATATGGCTAGCTTGTGCATGGTGACATCCCCCAAGTGGGGTGTGACGCAGCTGAGGTGACTCCCGATGACCATGATGTCCTTGCCATGCAGTTGACATGAGTGAGGTGTCACCCTGCTGGGAAGGGTGTGAGCAGGCAGTGGTGACACCCGATGGCCGTGAAGGACCCACTTGGTGGCTGATCCATGTGAGATGACACCCCGCCGGCTGGGTTATGACAAGGCCAAGGTGCCACCTGGTGGCCATGATGGCTTCAACACATGGGACCCATGCGTGATGTGCCACCTCACCTGGAAGGTAGTGCCTGGGCCAATATGTCACCCAGGAGCCATGAAAGCCTCAGCACATGTGTGACCCATGTGAGGTAACAGTGCAATGGACTGGGGGTTCCTGGGCCGACGTGACAACCTGTGGCCATAAGGACCTCCCCACACAGGTGACTTACATGGTGTGGCATCTTGCCAGCAGGGAGTTATGAGGCTGAGGTGGCACCCGGCAGTTAGGAGGCCTCGCCACATGGTTGGCACATGCGAGGTCACCCCTGCAGGGTGGGGTGTGAGCATGAAAAGGTGACACCCATTGTCTGTGTTGTTCTCAGCACACGGGTAAACCATGGATGCTAGCAGCCTGCATGGCAGGGTGTGGCAGGGCCTAGGTGTGACACAGGGGCTGTGATGGCCTCACCATGCAGGTGACCCACATGAGGTGACCCCCAGATGGTGGGGTGTGAGCAGGCCAAGATGACTGCTGGCAGCTGTGAGGGCCTTGCCACATGGGAGACCTGTGCAAAGTGGCCCCATGACAGGGGGAGTGTGCCTGGGATGATGTGTCACCCTGCAGCTGTGATGCCCTCACCAAGGGGGTTACCTGCATGATGGGACACCCCACTGGGCAGGATGTGACCGGACCAGGGTGACACCTGGCAGCCATGGTGACCTCGCCACATGGGTGAACCATGTGACGTGGCACCCCACCAGGCAGATTGGTACCGGGCTGATGTGACACCCAGTGTCCATGATGGCCTCCCCAAGTGGGTAGCCATGTGAGATGGCACGCCCCCTCATGGGGTGTGACTAGGCCAAGGTGACAACCAGAGCCTCTGACAGCCTCAGTGGATGGGTGGCACATGTGTGGTGACCCCCTGCCTGGTGGGATGTGACCATGCCAAAGTGAAACCTAGCAGCCTTAATGGCCTTGCCACATGGGTGACCCATGCATGGTGCCCCCCTGCAGTGCAGGGTGTGTCAGGACCTAGGTGACACCCAGCAACCATGGTGGCCTTGCCATGCAGTTGACCGAAATGAGGTGACACCCTGGCATGCGGGTTGTGACCAAGGATAGGTGACACCCAGTGACTGTTATGGCCTTGCCACATGGGTGGCATGTGACAGGCACCACCCCAGCAGGCAGGGTGTGACAGTGCCAAAGGAACACCCAGTGGCCATAATGGCCTTGCCACATGGGTGAGCCAGTGTGGTGATACCCTGCAGTGCGGGGTGGCACAGCTCCAAGGTGACACCCAGCAGACATGTCAGCCTGGCCATACAGTTGTCCCATGTGAGGTGACCCCCTGCCGGGAGAAGTGTGACCAGACCAAGCCGACACCCGGTGCCATGAAGCCTTGCCGTGTGGGTTAGCCAGCTGAGGTGGCATCCTGCCATATGAGGTGTGACCAAGGCTAGGTGACACCCAGTAGCTGTGATGGGCTTGCCACGCAGGTGATCCATGCTAGGTTACACCCCACTGGGTGGGGTTTGACCCAGCCAAGGTGACACAGGGGAGCTGGTATGGCCTGGCCATGGAGTTGAACCAATCGACATGCCATCCAAAAGTGTGGCGTCGGAATGGGCCAAGGTGAGAGTTGCCAGCTATGATGGCCTAACCATGTGGGTGACCAACATGAGGTGGCATCTTGCTTGCCAGGGTGTGTCCAGGCCTTGATCACACCTGGCTGCCGTGATGGCCCCGCCAAATGCATGACCACACGAGGTTGCATTCCACCTGGCAGATAGTGCCAAGGCCAGATGACACCCAGTGGCCATGAGAGTTTTGCTGCATGGGGGACCCATGTGAGGTGGCACTCCACCAGGCGGGGTGTGACTGAGCCAAGTGGACAGCTGGTGTCTGTGATGGCTTGGCCATGCAGGTGACCAGCACAAGCTGGCACCTGACTGGTCAAGGTGTGACAGGGCTGAGGTGGTTAATGGCAGCCAAGGCAACCTTGTCATTTGGGTGACCCCTGCAATTTGGCACCCCACTGGGCGGGGTGTGAGCAGGCTGAAGTGAAACTTGGCCGCAGTAATGACCTTGCGACGTGGGTGACCCCTACAAGATGCCACTCCACCAGCAGTGTGTGACCGAGGTGAGGTGAACCCACCAGCTGTGATGGCCTTGCCATGTGGATGACACAAACAATCGGAAACCTTGCTGGGTGGGCTGTGACCAGGCTGACTTTAACCCAGCGGCTGTGGTGGCCTCACCATGCAGGTGCCCCGTGCAAGATGCCAACTCGCTGCATCAGGTGTGACTGGGCCGAGGTGAAGCCGGCAGCTGTGATGGCCTCCCAACACAGGTGATGCACGTGAGGTGACAGCTGCTGGGTTGGGTGTAAGTGAGGGAAGGTGACAGGCAGCAGCAGTGACAGCCTTGCCATGAGTCTGCGAGGCAGGAAGTGACAAACCTACGAAGGGGTTGACCAAGGGGAAGTGACACCCACTGGCTGTGATGACCTTGCTACACAGGTGACTCATGGAATGGGACACTCCACCATCCAGAACATGCCTGGGTGGTGGTGACACCCAGTGGCTGATGGCCATGCCACATGAGTGACACACAAGAGTTGAAACAGCAATGGGCAGGCTGTGCCAGGGCTGAGATGACCCTCAGCAGTCAGGATGGCCTTGACATGCAGGTGACCCCTGTCACTGCCATCCCACCAGAAGGCTGTAACGGAGGCAAAGGTACACCTGTTACACATGACAACACCACCATGTGGGTGACACACAGCAGGATACACCCATCGTGCTGGGTGTGAACAAGGGAAGGTGACACCCAGTGGCTCGGATGGCCTCGCCACGCAGGTGACATGTGGGAGGTGACACAGCTGAGGTGGAGTGTGAATCACTTGACGTGACAGCAGGTGGCCTTGAAAGCCTCACCATACAGGTGACACACACGAGCTGACACCCTGTTTGGCTGTGTGTGACTGAGGCGAAGTGATACCTGGCGATCGTGGCGGCACTGTCAGACGGGTAGCATGCATGTGGTGACACTCTGATGGGGGTGTGACGGAAGCCAGGTGACACACTCTGCCTATAACAGCCTCGCCATGTGGGTGACACATATGAGGAGACACCACACAGGGCATGGTGTGACCAAGACAAGGTGATACAGCAGCCATGACGGGCTCCAGATATGGCTAGCTTGTGCATGGTGACATCCCCCAAGTGGGGTGTGACGCAGCTGAGGTGACTCCCGGTGACCATGATGTCCTTGCCATGCAGTTGACATGAGTGAGGTGTCACCCTGCTGGGAAGGGGGTGACCAGGCAGTGGTGACACCCGATGGCCGTGAAGGACCCACTTGGTGGCTGATCCATGTGAGATGACACCCCGCCGGCTGGGTTATGACAAGGCCAAGGTGCCACCTGGTGGCCATGATGGCTTCAACACATGGGTCCCATGCGTGATGTGCCACCTCACCTGGAAGGTAGTGCCTGGGCCAATATGTCACCCAGCAGCCCTGAAAGCCTCAGCACATGTGTGACCCATGTGAGGTAACAGTGCAATGGACTGGGGGTTCCTGGGCCGACGTGACAACCTGTGGCCATAAGGACCTCCCCACACAGGTGACTTACATGGTGTGGCATCTTGCCAGCAGGGAGTTATGAGGCTGAGGTGGCACCCGGCAGTTAGGAGGCCTCGCCACATGGTTGGCACATGCGAGGTCACCCCTGCAGGGTGGGGTGTGAGCATGAAAAGGTGACACCCATTGTCTGTGTTGTTCTCAGCACACGGGTAAACCATGGATGCTAGCAGCCTGCATGGCAGGGTGTGGCAGGGCCTAGGTGTGACACAGGGGCTGTGATGGCCTCACCATGCAGGTGACCCACATGAGGTGACCCCCAGATGGTGGGGTGTGAGCAGGCCAAGATGACTGCTGGCAGCTGTGAGGGCCTTGCCACATGGGAGACCTGTGCAAAGTGGCCCCATGACAGGGGGAGTGTGCCTGGGATGATGTGTCACCCTGCAGCTGTGATGCCCTCACCAAGGGGTTTACCTGCATGATGGGACACCCCACTGGGCAGGATGTGACCGGACCAGGGTGACACCTGGCAGCCATGGTGACCTCGCCACATGGGTGAGCCATGTGACGTGGCACCCCACCAGGCAGATTGGTACCGGGCTGATGTGACACCCAGTGTCCATGATGGCCTCCCCAAGTGGGTAGCCATGTGAGATGGCACGCCCCCTCATGGGGTGTGACTAGGCCAAGGTGACAACCAGAGCCTCTGACAGCCTCAGTGGATGGGTGGCACATGTGTGGTGACCCCCTGCCTGGTGGGATGTGACCATGCCAAAGTGAAACCTAGCAGCCTTAATGGCCTTGCCACATGGGTGACCCATGCATGGTGCCCCCCTGCAGTGCAGGGTGTGTCAGGACCTAGGTGACACCCAGCAACCATGGTGGCCTTGCCATGCAGTTGACCGAAATGAGGTGACACCCTGGCATGCGGGTTGTGACCAAGGATAGGTGACACCCAGTGACTGTTATGGCCTTGCCACATGGGTGGCATGTGACAGGCACCACCCCAGCAGGCAGGGTGTGACAGTGCCAAAGGAACACCCAGTGGCCATAATGGCCTTGCCACATGGGTGAGCCAGTGTGGTGATACCCTGCAGTGCGGGGTGGCACAGCTCTGAGGTGACACCCAGCAGACATGTCAGCCTGGCCATACAGTTGTCCCATGTGAGGTGACCCCCTGCCGGGAGAAGTGTGACCAGACCAAGCCGACACCCGGTGCCATGAAGCCTTGCTGTGTGGGTTAGCCAGCTGAGGCGGCATCCTGCCATATGAGGTGTGACCAAGGCTAGGTGACACCCAGTAGCTGTGATGGGCTTGCCACGCAGGTGACCCATGCTAGGTTACACCCCACTGGGTGGGGTTTGACCCAGCCAAGGTGACACAGGGGGGCTGGTATGGCCTGGCCATGGAGTTGAACCAATCGACGTGCCATCCAAAAGTGTGGCGTCGGAATGGGCCAAGGTGAGAGTTGCCAGCTATGATGGCCTAACCATGCGGGTGACCAACATGAGGTGGCATCTTGCTTGCCAGGGTGTGTCCAGGCCTTGATCACACCTGGCTGCCGTGATGGCCCCGCCAAATGCATGACCACACGAGGTTGCATTCCACCTGGCAGATAGTGCCCAGGCCAGATGACACCCAGTGGCCATGAGAGTTTTGCTGCATGGGGGACCCATGTGAGGTGGCACTCCACCAGGCGGGGTGTGACTGAGCCAAGTGGACAGCTGGTGTCTGTGATGGCTTGGCCATGCAGGTGACCAGCACAAGCTGGCACCTGACTGGTCAAGGTGTGACAGGGCTGAGGTGGTTAATGGCAGCCAAGGCAACCTTGTCATTTGGGTGACCCCTGCAATTTGGCACCCCACTGGGCGGGGTGTGAGCAGGCTGAAGTGAAACTTGGCCGCAGTAATGACCTTGTGACGTGGGTGACCCCTACAAGATGCCACTCCACCAGCAGTGTGTGACCGAGGTGAGGTGAACCCACCAGCTGTGATGGCCTTGCCATGTGGATGACACAAACAATCGGAAACCTTGCTGGGTGGGCTGTGACCAGGCTGACTTTAACCCAGCGGCTGTGGTGGCCTCACCATGCAGGTGCCCCGTGCAAGATGCCAACTCGCTGCATCAGGTGTGACTGGGCCGAGGTGAAGCCGGCAGCTGTGATGGCCTCCCAACACAGGTGATGCACGTGAGGTGACAGCTGCTGGGTTGGGTGTAAGTGAGGGAAGGTGACAGACAGCAGCAGTGACAGCCTTGCCATGAGTCTGCGAGGCAGGAAGTGACAAACCTACGAAGGGGTTGACCAAGGGGAAGTGACACCCACTGGCTGTGATGACCTTGCTACACAGGTGACTCATGGAATGGGACACTCCACCATCCAGAACATGCCTGGGTGGTGGTGACACCCAGTGGCTGATGGCCATGCCACATGAGTGACACACAAGAGTTGAAACAGCAATGGGCAGGCTGTGCCAGGGCTGAGATGACCCTCAGCAGTCAGGATGGCCTTGACATGCAGGTGACCCCTGTCACTGCCATCCCACCAGAAGGCTGTAACGGAGGCAAAGGTACACCTGCTACACATGACAACACCACCATGTGGGTGACACACAGCAGGATACACCCATCGTGCTGGGTGTGAACAAGGGAAGGTGACACCCAGTGGCTCGGATGGCCTCGCCACGCAGGTGACATGTGGGAGGTGACACAGCTGAGGTGGAGTGTGAATCACTTGACGTGACAGCAGGTGGCCTTGAAAGCCTCACCATACAGGTGACACACACGAGCTGACACCCTGTTCGGCTGTGTGTGACTGAGGCGAAGTGATACCTGGCGATCGTGGCGGCACTGTCAGACGGGTAGCATGCATGTGGTGACACTCTGATGGGGGTGTGACGGAAGCCAGGTGACACACTCTGCCTATAATAGCCTCGCCATGTGGGTGACACATATGAGGAGACACCACACAGGGCATGGTGTGACCAAGACAAGGTGATACAGCAGCCATGACGGGCTCCAGATATGGCTAGCTTGTGCATGGTGACATCCCCCAAGTGGGGTGTGACGCAGCTGAGGTGACTCCCGATGACCATGATGTCCTTGCCATGCAGTTGACATGAGTGAGGTGTCACCCTGCTGGGAAGGGGGTGAGCAGGCAGTGGTGACACCCGATGGCCGTGAAGGACCCACTTGGCGGCTGATCCATGTGAGATGACACCCCGCCGGCTGGGTTATGACAAGGCCAAGGTGCCACCTGGTGGCCATGATGGCTTCAACACATGGGACCCATGCGTGATGTGCCACCTCACCTGGAAGGTAGTGCCTGGGCCAATATGTCACCCAGGAGCCATGAAAGCCTCAGCACATGTGTGACCCATGTGAGGTAACAGTGCAATGGACTGGGGGTTCCTGGGCCGACGTGACAACCTGTGGCCATAAGGACCTCCCCACACAGGTGACTTACATGGTGTGGCATCTTGCCAGCAGGGAGTTATGAGGCTGAGGTGGCACCCGGCAGTTAGGAGGCCTCGCCACATGGTTGGCACATGCGAGGTCACCCCTGCAGGGTGGGGTGTGAGCATGAAAAGGTGACACCCATTGTCTGTGTTGTTCTCAGCACACGGGTAAACCATGGATGCTAGCAGCCTGCATGGCAGGGTGTGGCAGGGCCTAGGTGTGACACAGGGGCTGTGATGGCCTCACCATGCAGGTGACCCACATGAGGTGACCCCCAGATGGTGGGGTGTGAGCAGGCCAAGATGACTGCTGGCAGCTGTGAGGGCCTTGCCACATGGGAGACCTGTGCAAAGTGGCCCCATGACAGGGGGAGTGTGCCTGGGATGATGTGTCACCCTGCAGCTGTGATGCCCTCACCAAGGGGGTTACCTGCATGATGGGACACCCCACTGGGCAGGATGTGACCGGACCAGGGTGACACCTGGCAGCCATGGTGACCTCGCCACATGGGTGAACCATGTGACGTGGCACCCCACCAGGCAGATTGGTACCGGGCTGATGTGACACCCAGTGTCCATGATGGCCTCCCCAAGTGGGTAGCCATGTGAGATGGCACGCCCCCTCATGGGGTGTGACTAGGCCAAGGTGACAACCAGAGCCTCTGACAGCCTCAGTGGATGGGTGGCACATGTGTGGTGACCCCCTGCCTGGTGGGATGTGACCATGCCAAAGTGAAACCTAGCAGCCTTAATGGCCTTGCCACATGGGTGACCCATGCATGGTGCCCCCCTGCAGTGCAGGGTGTGTCAGGACCTAGGTGACACCCAGCAACCATGGTGGCCTTGCCATGCAGTTGACCGAAATGAGGTGACACCCTGGCATGCGGGTTGTGACCAAGGATAGGTGACACCCAGTGACTGTTATGGCCTTGCCACATGGGTGGCATGTGACAGGCACCACCCCAGCAGGCAGGGTGTGACAGTGCCAAAGGAACACCCAGTGGCCATAATGGCCTTGCCACATGGGTGAGCCAGTGTGGTGATACCCTGCAGTGCGGGGTGGCACAGCTCTGAGGTGACACCCAGCAGACATGTCAGCCTGGCCATACAGTTGTCCCATGTGAGGTGACCCCCTGCCGGGAGAAGTGTGACCAGACCAAGCCGACACCCGGTGCCATGAAGCCTTGCTGTGTGGGTTAGCCAGCTGAGGCGGCATCCTGCCATATGAGGTGTGACCAAGGCTAGGTGACACCCAGTAGCTGTGATGGGCTTGCCACGCAGGTGACCCATGCTAGGTTACACCCCACTGGGTGGGGTTTGACCCAGCCAAGGTGACACAGGGGGGCTGGTATGGCCTGGCCATGGAGTTGAACCAATCGACGTGCCATCCAAAAGTGTGGCGTCGGAATGGGCCAAGGTGAGAGTTGCCAGCTATGATGGCCTAACCATGCGGGTGACCAACATGAGGTGGCATCTTGCTTGCCAGGGTGTGTCCAGGCCTTGATCACACCTGGCTGCCGTGATGGCCCCGCCAAATGCATGACCACACGAGGTTGCATTCCACCTGGCAGATAGTGCCCAGGCCAGATGACACCCAGTGGCCATGAGAGTTTTGCTGCATGGGGGACCCATGTGAGGTGGCACTCCACCAGGCGGGGTGTGACTGAGCCAAGTGGACAGCTGGTGTCTGTGATGGCTTGGCCATGCAGGTGACCAGCACAAGCTGGCACCTGACTGGTCAAGGTGTGACAGGGCTGAGGTGGTTAATGGCAGCCAAGGCAACCTTGTCATTTGGGTGACCCCTGCAATTTGGCACCCCACTGGGCGGGGTGTGACCAGGCTGAAGTGAAACTTGGCCGCAGTAATGACCTTGTGACGTGGGTGACCCCTACAAGATGCCACTCCACCAGCAGTGTGTGACCGAGGTGAGGTGAACCCACCAGCTGTGATGGCCTTGCCATGTGGATGACACAAACAATCGGAAACCTTGCTGGGTGGGCTGTGACCAGGCTGACTTTAACCCAGCGGCTGTGGTGGCCTCACCATGCAGGTGCCCCGTGCAAGATGCCAACTCGCTGCATCAGGTGTGACTGGGCCGAGGTGAAGCCGGCAGCTGTGATGGCCTCCCAACACAGGTGATGCACGTGAGGTGACAGCTGCTGGGTTGGGTGTAAGTGAGGGAAGGTGACAGACAGCAGCAGTGACAGCCTTGCCATGAGTCTGCGAGGCAGGAAGTGACAAACCTACGAAGGGGTTGACCAAGGGGAAGTGACACCCACTGGCTGTGATGACCTTGCTACACAGGTGACTCATGGAATGGGACACTCCACCATCCAGAACATGCCTGGGTGGTGGTGACACCCAGTGGCTGATGGCCATGCCACATGAGTGACACACAAGAGTTGAAACAGCAATGGGCAGGCTGTGCCAGGGCTGAGATGACCCTCAGCAGTCAGGATGGCCTTGACATGCAGGTGACCCCTGTCACTGCCATCCCACCAGAAGGCTGTAACGGAGGCAAAGGTACACCTGCTACACATGACAACACCACCATGTGGGTGACACACAGCAGGATACACCCATCGTGCTGGGTGTGAACAAGGGAAGGTGACACCCAGTGGCTCGGATGGCCTCGCCACGCAGGTGACATGTGGGAGGTGACACAGCTGAGGTGGAGTGTGAATCACTTGACGTGACAGCAGGTGGCCTTGAAAGCCTCACCATACAGGTGACACACACGAGCTGACACCCTGTTCGGCTGTGTGTGACTGAGGCGAAGTGATACCTGGCGATCGTGGCGGCACTGTCAGACGGGTAGCATGCATGTGGTGACACTCTGATGGGGGTGTGACGGAAGCCAGGTGACACACTCTGCCTATAATAGCCTCGCCATGTGGGTGACACATATGAGGAGACACCACACAGGGCATGGTGTGACCAAGACAAGGTGATACAGCAGCCATGACGGGCTCCAGATATGGCTAGCTTGTGCATGGTGACATCCCCCAAGTGGGGTGTGACGCAGCTGAGGTGACTCCCGATGACCATGATGTCCTTGCCATGCAGTTGACATGAGTGAGGTGTCACCCTGCTGGGAAGGGTGTGAGCAGGCAGTGGTGACACCCGATGGCCGTGAAGGACCCACTTGGCGGCTGATCCATGTGAGATGACACCCCGCCGGCTGGGTTATGACAAGGCCAAGGTGCCACCTGGTGGCCATGATGGCTTCAACACATGGGACCCATGCGTGATGTGCCACCTCACCTGGAAGGTAGTGCCTGGGCCAATATGTCACCCAGGAGCCATGAAAGCCTCAGCACATGTGTGACCCATGTGAGGTAACAGTGCAATGGACTGGGGGTTCCTGGGCCGACGTGACAACCTGTGGCCATAAGGACCTCCCCACACAGGTGACTTACATGGTGTGGCATCTTGCCAGCAGGGAGTTATGAGGCTGAGGTGGCACCCGGCAGTTAGGAGGCCTCGCCACATGGTTGGCACATGCGAGGTCACCCCTGCAGGGTGGGGTGTGAGCATGAAAAGGTGACACCCATTGTCTGTGTTGTTCTCAGCACACGGGTAAACCATGGATGCTAGCAGCCTGCATGGCAGGGTGTGGCAGGGCCTAGGTGTGACACAGGGGCTGTGATGGCCTCACCATGCAGGTGACCCACATGAGGTGACCCCCAGATGGTGGGGTGTGAGCAGGCCAAGATGACTGCTGGCAGCTGTGAGGGCCTTGCCACATGGGAGACCTGTGCAAAGTGGCCCCATGACAGGGGGAGTGTGCCTGGGATGATGTGTCACCCTGCAGCTGTGATGCCCTCACCAAGGGGGTTACCTGCATGATGGGACACCCCACTGGGCAGGATGTGACCGGACCAGGGTGACACCTGGCAGCCATGGTGACCTCGCCACATGGGTGAACCATGTGACGTGGCACCCCACCAGGCAGATTGGTACCGGGCTGATGTGACACCCAGTGTCCATGATGGCCTCCCCAAGTGGGTAGCCATGTGAGATGGCACGCCCCCTCATGGGGTGTGACTAGGCCAAGGTGACAACCAGAGCCTCTGACAGCCTCAGTGGATGGGTGGCACATGTGTGGTGACCCCCTGCCTGGTGGGATGTGACCATGCCAAAGTGAAACCTAGCAGCCTTAATGGCCTTGCCACATGGGTGACCCATGCATGGTGCCCCCCTGCAGTGCAGGGTGTGTCAGGACCTAGGTGACACCCAGCAACCATGGTGGCCTTGCCATGCAGTTGACCGAAATGAGGTGACACCCTGGCATGCGGGTTGTGACCAAGGATAGGTGACACCCAGTGACTGTTATGGCCTTGCCACATGGGTGGCATGTGACAGGCACCACCCCAGCAGGCAGGGTGTGACAGTGCCAAAGGAACACCCAGTGGCCATAATGGCCTTGCCACATGGGTGAGCCAGTGTGGTGATACCCTGCAGTGCGGGGTGGCACAGCTCCGAGGAGACACCCAGCAGACATGTCAGCCTGGCCATACAGTTGTCCCATGTGAGGTGACCCCCTGCCGGGAGAAGTGTGACCAGACCAAGCCGACACCCGGTGCCATGAAGCCTTGCCGTGTGGGTTAGCCAGCTGAGGTGGCGTCCTGCCATATGAGGTGTGACCAAGGCTAGGTGACACCCAGTAGCTGTGATGGGCTTGCCACGCAGGTGATCCATGCTAGGTTACACCCCACTGGGTGGGGTTTGACCCAGCCAAGGTGACACAGGGGAGCTGGTATGGCCTGGCCATGGAGTTGAACCAATCGACGTGCCATCCAAAAGTGTGGCGTCGGAATGGGCCAAGGTGAGAGTTGCCAGCTATGATGGCCTAACCATGTGGGTGACCAACATGAGGTGGCATCTTGCTTGCCAGGGTGTGTCCAGGCCTTGATCACACCTGGCTGCCGTGATGGCCCCGCCAAATGCATGACCACACGAGGTTGCATTCCACCTGGCAGATAGTGCCCAGGCCAGATGACACCCAGTGGCCATGAGAGTTTTGCTGCATGGGGGACCCATGTGAGGTGGCACTCCACCAGGTGGGGTGTGACTGAGCCAAGTGGACAGCTGGTGTCTGTGATGGCTTGGCCATGCAGGTGACCAGCACAAGCTGGCACCTGACTGGTCAAGGTGTGACAGGGCTGAGGTGGTTAATGGCAGCCAAGGCAACCTTGTCATTTGGGTGACCCCTGCAATTTGGCACCCCACTGGGCGGGGTGTGAGCAGGCTGAAGTGAAACTTGGCCGCAGTAATGACCTTGCGACGTGGGTGACCCCTACAAGATGCCACTCCACCAGCAGTGTGTGACCGAGGTGAGGTGAACCCACCAGCTGTGATGGCCTTGCCATGTGGATGACACAAACAATCGGAAACCTTGCTGGGTGGGCTGTGACCAGGCTGACTTTAACCCAGCGGCTGTGGTGGCCTCACCATGCAGGTGCCCCGTGCAAGATGCCAACTCGCTGCATCAGGTGTGACTGGGCCGAGGTGAAGCCGGCAGCTGTGATGGCCTCCCAACACAGGTGATGCACGTGAGGTGACAGCTGCTGGGTTGGGTGTAAGTGAGGGAAGGTGACAGACAGCAGCAGTGACAGCCTTGCCATGAGTCTGCGAGGCAGGAAGTGACAAACCTACGAAGGGGTTGACCAAGGGGAAGTGACACCCACTGGCTGTGATGACCTTGCTACACAGGTGACTCATGGAATGGGACACTCCACCATCCAGAACATGCCTGGGTGGTGGTGACACCCAGTGGCTGATGGCCATGCCACATGAGTGACACACAAGAGTTGAAACAGCAATGGGCAGGCTGTGCCAGGGCTGAGATGACCCTCAGCAGTCAGGATGGCCTTGACATGCAGGTGACCCCTGTCACTGCCATCCCACCAGAAGGCTGTAACGGAGGCAAAGGTACACCTGCTACACATGACAACACCACCATGTGGGTGACACACAGCAGGATACACCCATCGTGCTGGGTGTGAACAAGGGAAGGTGACACCCAGTGGCTCGGATGGCCTCGCCACGCAGGTGACATGTGGGAGGTGACACAGCTGAGGTGGAGTGTGAATCACTTGACGTGACAGCAGGTGGCCTTGAAAGCCTCACCATACAGGTGACACACACGAGCTGACACCCTGTTCGGCTGTGTGTGACTGAGGCGAAGTGATACCTGGCGATCGTGGTGGCACTGTCAGACGGGTAGCATGCATGTGGTGACACTCTGATGGGGGTGTGACGGAAGCCAGGTGACACACTCTGCCTATAATAGCCTCGCCATGTGGGTGACACATATGAGGAGACACCACACAGGGCATGGTGTGACCAAGACAAGGTGATACAGCAGCCATGACGGGCTCCAGATATGGCTAGCTTGTGCATGGTGACATCCCCCAAGTGGGGTGTGACGCAGCTGAGGTGACTCCCGATGACCATGATGTCCTTGCCATGCAGTTGACATGAGTGAGGTGTCACCCTGCTGGGAAGGGTGTGAGCAGGCAGTGGTGACACCCGATGGCCGTGAAGGACCCACTTGGCGGCTGATCCATGTGAGATGACACCCCGCCGGCTGGGTTATGACAAGGCCAAGGTGCCACCTGGTGGCCATGATGGCTTCAACACATGGGACCCATGCGTGATGTGCCACCTCACCTGGAAGGTAGTGCCTGGGCCAATATGTCACCCAGGAGCCATGAAAGCCTCAGCACATGTGTGACCCATGTGAGGTAACAGTGCAATGGACTGGGGGTTCCTGGGCCGACGTGACAACCTGTGGCCATAAGGACCTCCCCACACAGGTGACTTACTTGGTGTGGCATCTTGCCAGCAGGGAGTTATGAGGCTGAGGTGGCACCCGGCAGTTAGGAGGCCTCGCCACATGGTTGGCACATGCGAGGTCACCCCTGCAGGGTGGGGTGTGAGCATGAAAAGGTGACACCCATTGTCTGTGTTGTTCTCAGCACACGGGTAAACCATGGATGCTAGCAGCCTGCATGGCAGGGTGTGGCAGGGCCTAGGTGTGACACAGGGGCTGTGATGGCCTCACCATGCAGGTGACCCACATGAGGTGACCCCCAGATGGTGGGGTGTGAGCAGGCCAAGATGACTGCTGGCAGCTGTGAGGGCCTTGCCACATGGGAGACCTGTGCAAAGTGGCCCCATGACAGGGGGAGTGTGCCTGGGATGATGTGTCACCCTGCAGCTGTGATGCCCTCACCAAGGGGGTTACCTGCATGATGGGACACCCCACTGGGCAGGATGTGACCGGACCAGGGTGACACCTGGCAGCCATGGTGACCTCGCCACATGGGTGAACCATGTGACGTGGCACCCCACCAGGCAGATTGGTACCGGGCTGATGTGACACCCAGTGTCCATGATGGCCTCCCCAAGTGGGTAGCCATGTGAGATGGCACGCCCCCTCATGGGGTGTGACTAGGCCAAGGTGACAACCAGAGCCTCTGACAGCCTCAGTGGATGGGTGGCACATGTGTGGTGACCCCCTGCCTGGTGGGATGTGACCATGCCAAAGTGAAACCTAGCAGCCTTAATGGCCTTGCCACATGGGTGACCCATGCATGGTGCCCCCCTGCAGTGCAGGGTGTGTCAGGACCTAGGTGACACCCAGCAACCATGGTGGCCTTGCCATGCAGTTGACCGAAATGAGGTGACACCCTGGCATGCGGGTTGTGACCAAGGATAGGTGACACCCAGTGACTGTTATGGCCTTGCCACATGGGTGGCATGTGACAGGCACCACCCCAGCAGGCAGGGTGTGACAGTGCCAAAGGAACACCCAGTGGCCATAATGGCCTTGCCACATGGGTGAGCCAGTGTGGTGATACCCTGCAGTGCGGGGTGGCACAGCTCCGAGGTGACACCCAGCAGACATGTCAGCCTGGCCATACAGTTGTCCCATGTGAGGTGACCCCCTGCCGGGAGAAGTGTGACCAGACCAAGCCGACACCCGGTGCCATGAAGCCTTGCCGTGTGGGTTAGCCAGCTGAGGTGGCGTCCTGCCATATGAGGTGTGACCAAGGCTAGGTGACACCCAGTAGCTGTGATGGGCTTGCCACGCAGGTGATCCATGCTAGGTTACACCCCACTGGGTGGGGTTTGACCCAGCCAAGGTGACACAGGGGAGCTGGTATGGCCTGGCCAATTGAGTTGAACCAATCAACGTGCCATCCAAAAGTGTGGCGTCGGAATGGGCCAAGGTGAGAGTTGCCAGCTATGATGGCCTAACCATGTGGGTGACCAACATGAGGTGGCATCTTGCTTGCCAGGGTGTGTCCAGGCCTTGATCACACCTGGCTGCCGTGATGGCCCCGCCAAATGCATGACCACACGAGGTTGCATTCCACCTGGCAGATAGTGCCCAGGCCAGATGACACCCAGTGGCCATGAGAGTTTTGCTGCATGGGGGACCCATGTGAGGTGGCACTCCACCAGGTGGGGTGTGACTGAGCCAAGTGGACAGCTGGTGTCTGTGATGGCTTGGCCATGCAGGTGACCAGCACAAGCTGGCACCTGACTGGTCAAGGTGTGACAGGGCTGAGGTGGTTAATGGCAGCCAAGGCAACCTTGTCATTTGGGTGACCCCTGCAATTTGGCACCCCACTGGGCGGGGTGTGAGCAGGCTGAAGTGAAACTTGGCCGCAGTAATGACCTTGCGACGTGGGTGACCCCTACAAGATGCCACTCCACCAGCAGTGTGTGACCGAGGTGAGGTGAACCCACCAGCTGTGATGGCCTTGCCATGTGGATGACACAAACAATCGGAAACCTTGCTGGGTGGGCTGTGACCAGGCTGACTTTAACCCAGCGGCTGTGGTGGCCTCACCATGCAGGTGCCCCGTGCAAGATGCCAACTCGCTGCATCAGGTGTGACTGGGCCGAGGTGAAGCCGGCAGCTGTGATGGCCTCCCAACACAGGTGATGCACGTGAGGTGACAGCTGCTGGGTTGGGTGTAAGTGAGGGAAGGTGACAGACAGCAGCAGTGACAGCCTTGCCATGAGTCTGCGAGGCAGGAAGTGACAAACCTACGAAGGGGTTGACCAAGGGGAAGTGACACCCACTGGCTGTGATGACCTTGCTACACAGGTGACTCATGGAATGGGACACTCCACCATCCAGAACATGCCTGGGTGGTGGTGACACCCAGTGGCTGATGGCCATGCCACATGAGTGACACACAAGAGTTGAAACAGCAATGGGCAGGCTGTGCCAGGGCTGAGATGACCCTCAGCAGTCAGGATGGCCTTGACATGCAGGTGACCCCTGTCACTGCCATCCCACCAGAAGGCTGTAACGGAGGCAAAGGTACACCTGCTACACATGACAACAACACCATGTGGGTGACACACAGCAGGATACACCCATCGTGCTGGGTGTGAACAAGGGAAGGTGACACCCAGTGGCTCGGATGGCCTCGCCACGCAGGTGACATGTGGGAGGTGACACAGCTGAGGTGGAGTGTGAATCACTTGACGTGACAGCAGGTGGCCTTGAAAGCCTCACCATACAGGTGACACACACGAGCTGACACCCTGTTCGGCTGTGTGTGACTGAGGCGAAGTGATACCTGGCGATCGTGGCGGCACTGTCAGACGGGTAGCATGCATGTGGTGACACTCTGATGGGGGTGTGACGGAAGCCAGGTGACACACTCTGCCTATAATAGCCTCGCCATGTGGGTGACACATATGAGGAGACACCACACAGGGCATGGTGTGACCAAGACAAGGTGATACAGCAGCCATGACGGGCTCCAGATATGGCTAGCTTGTGCATGGTGACATCCCCCAAGTGGGGTGTGACGCAGCTGAGGTGACTCCCGATGACCATGATGTCCTTGCCATGCAGTTGACATGAGTGAGGTGTCACCCTGCTGGGAAGGGTGTGAGCAGGCAGTGGTGACACCCGATGGCCGTGAAGGACCCACTTGGTGGCTGATCCATGTGAGATGACACCCCGCCGGCTGGGTTATGACAAGGCCAAGGTGCCACCTGGTGGCCATGATGGCTTCAACACATGGGACCCATGCGTGATGTGCCACCTCACCTGGAAGGTAGTGCCTGGGCCAATATGTCACCCAGGAGCCATGAAAGCCTCAGCACATGTGTGACCCATGTGAGGTAACAGTGCAATGGACTGGGGGTTCCTGGGCCGACGTGACAACCTGTGGCCATAAGGACCTCCCCACACAGGTGACTTACATGGTGTGGCATCTTGCCAGCAGGGAGTTATGAGGCTGAGGTGGCACCCGGCAGTTAGGAGGCCTCGCCACATGGTTGGCACATGCGAGGTCACCCCTGCAGGGTGGGGTGTGAGCATGAAAAGGTGACACCCATTGTCTGTGTTGTTCTCAGCACACGGGTAAACCATGGATGCTAGCAGCCTGCATGGCAGGGTGTGGCAGGGCCTAGGTGTGACACAGGGGCTGTGATGGCCTCACCATGCAGGTGACCCACATGAGGTGACCCCCAGATGGTGGGGTGTGAGCAGGCCAAGATGACTGCTGGCAGCTGTGAGGGCCTTGCCACATGGGAGACCTGTGCAAAGTGGCCCCATGACAGGGGGAGTGTGCCTGGGATGATGTGTCACCCTGCAGCTGTGATGCCCTCACCAAGGGGGTTACCTGCATGATGGGACACCCCACTGGGCAGGATGTGACCGGACCAGGGTGACACCTGGCAGCCATGGTGACCTCGCCACATGGGTGAACCATGTGACGTGGCACCCCACCAGGCAGATTGGTACCGGGCTGATGTGACACCCAGTGTCCATGATGGCCTCCCCAAGTGGGTAGCCATGTGAGATGGCACGCCCCCTCATGGGGTGTGACTAGGCCAAGGTGACAACCAGAGCCTCTGACAGCCTCAGTGGATGGGTGGCACATGTGTGGTGACCCCCTGCCTGGTGGGATGTGACCATGCCAAAGTGAAACCTAGCAGCCTTAATGGCCTTGCCACATGGGTGACCCATGCATGGTGCCCCCCTGCAGTGCAGGGTGTGTCAGGACCTAGGTGACACCCAGCAACCATGGTGGCCTTGCCATGCAGTTGACCGAAATGAGGTGACACCCTGGCATGCGGGTTGTGACCAAGGATAGGTGACACCCAGTGACTGTTATGGCCTTGCCACATGGGTGGCATGTGACAGGCACCACCCCAGCAGGCAGGGTGTGACAGTGCCAAAGGAACACCCAGTGGCCATAATGGCCTTGCCACATGGGTGAGCCAGTGTGGTGATACCCTGCAGTGCGGGGTGGCAGAGCTCCGAGGTGACACCCAGCAGACATGTCAGCCTGGCCATACAGTTGTCCCATGTGAGGTGACCCCCTGCCGGGAGAAGTGTGACCAGACCAAGCCGACACCCGGTGCCATGAAGCCTTGCCGTGTGGGTTAGCCAGCTGAGGTGGCGTCCTGCCATATGAGGTGTGACCAAGGCTAGGTGACACCCAGTAGCTGTGATGGGCTTGCCACGCAGGTGATCCATGCTAGGTTACACCCCACTGGGTGGGGTTTGACCCAGCCAAGGTGACACAGGGGAGCTGGTATGGCCTGGCCATGGAGTTGAACCAATCGACGTGCCATCCAAAAGTGTGGCGTCGGAATGGGCCAAGGTGAGAGTTGCCAGCTATGATGGCCTAACCATGTGGGTGACCAACATGAGGTGGCATCTTGCTTGCCAGGGTGTGTCCAGGCCTTGATCACACCTGGCTGCCGTGATGGCCCCGCCAAATGCATGACCACACGAGGTTGCATTCCACCTGGCAGATAGTGCCCAGGCCAGATGACACCCAGTGGCCATGAGAGTTTTGCTGCATGGGGGACCCATGTGAGGTGGCACTCCACCAGGTGGGGTGTGACTGAGCCAAGTGGACAGCTGGTGTCTGTGATGGCTTGGCCATGCAGGTGACCAGCACAAGCTGGCACCTGACTGGTCAAGGTGTGACAGGGCTGAGGTGGTTAATGGCAGCCAAGGCAACCTTGTCATTTGGGTGACCCCTGCAATTTGGCACCCCACTGGGCGGGGTGTGAGCAGGCTGAAGTGAAACTTGGCCGCAGTAATGACCTTGCGACGTGGGTGACCCCTACAAGATGCCACTCCACCAGCAGTGTGTGACCGAGGTGAGGTGAACCCACCAGCTGTGATGGCCTTGCCATGTGGATGACACAAACAATCGGAAACCTTGCTGGGTGGGCTGTGACCAGGCTGACTTTAACCCAGCGGCTGTGGTGGCCTCACCATGCAGGTGCCCCGTGCAAGATGCCAACTCGCTGCATCAGGTGTGACTGGGCCGAGGTGAAGCCGGCAGCTGTGATGGCCTCCCAACACAGGTGATGCACGTGAGGTGACAGCTGCTGGGTTGGGTGTAAGTGAGGGAAGGTGACAGACAGCAGCAGTGACAGCCTTGCCATGAGTCTGCGAGGCAGGAAGTGACAAACCTACGAAGGGGTTGACCAAGGGGAAGTGACACCCACTGGCTGTGATGACCTTGCTACACAGGTGACTCATGGAATGGGACACTCCACCATCCAGAACATGCCTGGGTGGTGGTGACACCCAGTGGCTGATGGCCATGCCACATGAGTGACACACAAGAGTTGAAACAGCAATGGGCAGGCTGTGCCAGGGCTGAGATGACCCTCAGCAGTCAGGATGGCCTTGACATGCAGGTGACCCCTGTCACTGCCATCCCACCAGAAGGCTGTAACGGAGGCAAAGGTACACCTGCTACACATGACAACACCACCATGTGGGTGACACACAGCAGGATACACCCATCGTGCTGGGTGTGAACAAGGGAAGGTGACACCCAGTGGCTCGGATGGCCTCGCCACGCAGGTGACATGTGGGAGGTGACACAGCTGAGGTGGAGTGTGAATCACTTGACGTGACAGCAGGTGGCCTTGAAAGCCTCACCATACAGGTGACACACACGAGCTGACACCCTGTTCGGCTGTGTGTGACTGAGGCGAAGTGATACCTGGCGATCGTGGCGGCACTGTCAGACGGGTAGCATGCATGTGGTGACACTCTGATGGGGGTGTGACGGAAGCCAGGTGACACACTCTGCCTATAATAGCCTCGCCATGTGGGTGACACATATGAGGAGACACCACACAGGGCATGGTGTGACCAAGACAAGGTGATACAGCAGCCATGACGGGCTCCAGATATGGCTAGCTTGTGCATGGTGACATCCCCCAAGTGGGGTGTGACGCAGCTGAGGTGACTCCCGATGACCATGATGTCCTTGCCATGCAGTTGACATGAGTGAGGTGTCACCCTGCTGGGAAGGGTGTGAGCAGGCAGTGGTGACACCCGATGGCCGTGAAGGACCCACTTGGTGGCTGATCCATGTGAGATGACACCCCGCCGGCTGGGTTATGACAAGGCCAAGGTGCCACCTGGTGGCCATGATGGCTTCAACACATGGGACCCATGCGTGATGTGCCACCTCACCTGGAAGGTAGTGCCTGGGCCAATATGTCACCCAGGAGCCATGAAAGCCTCAGCACATGTGTGACCCATGTGAGGTAACAGTGCAATGGACTGGGGGTTCCTGGGCCGACGTGACAACCTGTGGCCATAAGGACCTCCCCACACAGGTGACTTACATGGTGTGGCATCTTGCCAGCAGGGAGTTATGAGGCTGAGGTGGCACCCGGCAGTTAGGAGGCCTCGCCACATGGTTGGCACATGCGAGGTCACCCCTGCAGGGTGGGGTGTGAGCATGAAAAGGTGACACCCATTGTCTGTGTTGTTCTCAGCACACGGGTAAACCATGGATGCTAGCAGCCTGCATGGCAGGGTGTGGCAGGGCCTAGGTGTGACACAGGGGCTGTGATGGCCTCACCATGCAGGTGACCCACATGAGGTGACCCCCAGATGGTGGGGTGTGAGCAGGCCAAGATGACTGCTGGCAGCTGTGAGGGCCTTGCCACATGGGAGACCTGTGCAAAGTGGCCCCATGACAGGGGGAGTGTGCCTGGGATGATGTGTCACCCTGCAGCTGTGATGCCCTCACCAAGGGGGTTACCTGCATGATGGGACACCCCACTGGGCAGGATGTGACCGGACCAGGGTGACACCTGGCAGCCATGGTGACCTCGCCACATGGGTGAGCCATGTGACGTGGCACCCCACCAGGCAGATTGGTACCGGCCTGATGTGACACCCAGTGTCCATGATGGCCTCCCCAAGTGGGTAGCCATGTGAGATGGCACGCCCCCTCATGGGGTGTGACTAGGCCAAGGTGACAACCAGAGCCTCTGACAGCCTCAGTGGATGGGTGGCACATGTGTGGTGACCCCCTGCCTGGTGGGATGTGACCATGCCAAAGTGAAACCTAGCAGCCTTAATGGCCTTGCCACATGGGTGACCCATGCATGGTGCCCCCCTGCAGTGCAGGGTGTGTCAGGACCTAGGTGACACCCAGCAACCATGGTGGCCTTGCCATGCAGTTGACCGAAATGAGGTGACACCCTGGCATGCGGGTTGTGACCAAGGATAGGTGACACCCAGTGACTGTTATGGCCTTGCCACATGGGTGGCATGTGACAGGCACCACCCCAGCAGGCAGGGTGTGACAGTGCCAAAGGAACACCCAGTGGCCATAATGGCCTTGCCACATGGGTGAGCCAGTGTGGTGATACCCTGCAGTGCGGGGTGGCACAGCTCCAAGGTGACACCCAGCAGACATGTCAGCCTGGCCATACAGTTGTCCCATGTGAGGTGACCCCCTGCCGGGAGAAGTGTGACCAGACCAAGCCGACACCCGGTGCCATGAAGCCTTGCCGTGTGGGTTAGCCAGCTGAGGTGGCGTCCTGCCATATGAGGTGTGACCAAGGCTAGGTGACACCCAGTAGCTGTGATGGGCTTGCCACGCAGGTGATCCATGCTAGGTTACACCCCACTGGGTGGGGTTTGACCCAGCCAAGGTGACACAGGGGAGCTGGTATGGCCTGGCCATGGAGTTGAACCAATCGACGTGCCATCCAAAAGTGTGGCGTCGGAATGGGCCAAGGTGAGAGTTGCCAGCTATGATGGCCTAACCATGTGGGTGACCAACATGAGGTGGCATCTTGCTTGCCAGGGTGTGTCCAGGCCTTGATCACACCTGGCTGCCGTGATGGCCCCGCCAAATGCATGACCACACGAGGTTGCATTCCACCTGGCAGATAGTGCCCAGGCCAGATGACACCCAGTGGCCATGAGAGTTTTGCTGCATGGGGGACCCATGTGAGGTGGCACTCCACCAGGCGGGGTGTGACTGAGCCAAGTGGACAGCTGGTGTCTGTGATGGCTTGGCCATGCAGGTGACCAGCACAAGCTGGCACCTGACTGGTCAAGGTGTGACAGGGCTGAGGTGGTTAATGGCAGCCAAGGCAACCTTGTCATTTGGGTGACCCCTGCAATTTGGCACCCCACTGGGCGGGGTGTGAGCAGGCTGAAGTGAAACTTGGCTGCAGTAATGACCTTGCGACGTGGGTGACCCCTACAAGATGCCACTCCACCAGCAGTGTGTGACCGAGGTGAGGTGAACCCACCAGCTGTGATGGCCTTGCCATGTGGATGACACAAACAATCGGAAACCTTGCTGGGTGGGCTGTGACCAGGCTGACTTTAACCCAGCGGCTGTGGTGGCCTCACCATGCAGGTGCCCCGTGCAAGATGCCAACTCGCTGCATCAGGTGTGACTGGGCCGAGGTGAAGCCGGCAGCTGTGATGGCCTCCCAACACAGGTGATGCACGTGAGGTGACAGCTGCTGGGTTGGGTGTAAGTGAGGGAAGGTGACAGACAGCAGCAGTGACAGCCTTGCCATGAGTCTGCGAGGCAGGAAGTGACAAACCTACGAAGGGGTTGACCAAGGGGAAGTGACACCCACTGGCTGTGATGACCTTGCTACACAGGTGACTCATGGAATGGGACACTCCACCATCCAGAACATGCCTGGGTGGTGGTGACACCCAGTGGCTGATGGCCACGCCACATGAGTGACACACAAGAGTTGAAACAGCAATGGGCAGGCTGTGCCAGGGCTGAGATGACCCTCAGCAGTCAGGATGGCCTTGACATGCAGGTGACCCCTGTCACTGCCATCCCACCAGAAGGCTGTAACGGAGGCAAAGGTACACCTGCTACACATGACAACAACACCATGTGGGTGACACACAGCAGGATACACCCATCGTGCTGGGTGTGAACAAGGGAAGGTGACACCCAGTGGCTCGGATGGCCTCGCCACGCAGGTGACATGTGGGAGGTGACACAGCTGAGGTGGAGTGTGAATCACTTGACGTGACAGCAGGTGGCCTTGAAAGCCTCACCATACAGGTGACACACACGAGCTGACACCCTGTTCGGCTGTGTGTGACTGAGGCGAAGTGATACCTGGCGATCGTGGCGGCACTGTCAGACGGGTAGCATGCATGTGGTGACACTCTGATGGGGGTGTGACAGAAGCCAGGTGACACACTCTGCCTATAATAGCCTCGCCATGTGGGTGACACATATGAGGAGACACCACACAGGGCATGGTGTGACCAAGACAAGGTGATACAGCAGCCATGACGGGCTCCAGATATGGCTAGCTTGTGCATGGTGACATCCCCCAAGTGGGGTGTGACGCAGCTGAGGTGACTCCCGATGACCATGATGTCCTTGCCATGCAGTTGACATGAGTGAGGTGTCACCCTGCTGGGAAGGGGGTGAGCAGGCAGTGGTGACACCCGATGGCCGTGAAGGACCCACTTGGCGGCTGATCCATGTGAGATGACACCCCGCCGGCTGGGTTATGACAAGGCCAAGGTGCCACCTGGTGGCCATGATGGCTTCAACACATGGGACCCATGCGTGATGTGCCACCTCACCTGGAAGGTAGTGCCTGGGCCAATATGTCACCCAGGAGCCATGAAAGCCTCAGCACATGTGTGACCCATGTGAGGTAACAGTGCAATGGACTGGGGGTTCCTGGGCCGACGTGACAACCTGTGGCCATAAGGACCTCCCCACACAGGTGACTTACATGGTGTGGCATCTTGCCAGCAGGGAGTTATGAGGCTGAGGTGGCACCCGGCAGTTAGGAGGCCTCGCCACATGGTTGGCACATGCGAGGTCACCCCTGCAGGGTGGGGTGTGAGCATGAAAAGGTGACACCCATTGTCTGTGTTGTTCTCAGCACACGGGTAAACCATGGATGCTAGCAGCCTGCATGGCAGGGTGTGGCAGGGCCTAGGTGTGACACAGGGGCTGTGATGGCCTCACCATGCAGGTGACCCACATGAGGTGACCCCCAGATGGTGGGGTGTGAGCAGGCCAAGATGACTGCTGGCAGCTGTGAGGGCCTTGCCACATGGGAGACCTGTGCAAAGTGGCCCCATGACAGGGGGAGTGTGCCTGGGATGATGTGTCACCCTGCAGCTGTGATGCCCTCACCAAGGGGGTTACCTGCATGATGGGACACCCCACTGGGCAGGATGTGACCGGACCAGGGTGACACCTGGCAGCCATGGTGAGCTCGCCACATGGGTGAACCATGTGACGTGGCACCCCACCAGGCAGATTGGTACCGGGCTGATGTGACACCCAGTGTCCATGATGGCCTCCCCAAGTGGGTAGCCATGTGAGATGGCACGCCCCCTCATGGGGTGTGACTAGGCCAAGGTGACAACCAGAGCCTCTGACAGCCTCAGTGGATGGGTGGCACATGTGTGGTGACCCCCTGCCTGGTGGGATGTGACCATGCCAAAGTGAAACCTAGCAGCCTTAATGGCCTTGCCACATGGGTGACCCATGCATGGTGCCCCCCTGCAGTGCAGGGTGTGTCAGGACCTAGGTGACACCCAGCAACCATGGTGGCCTTGCCATGCAGTTGACCGAAATGAGGTGACACCCTGGCATGCGGGTTGTGACCAAGGATAGGTGACACCCAGTGACTGTTATGGCCTTGCCACATGGGTGGCATGTGACAGGCACCACCCCAGCAGGCAGGGTGTGACAGTGCCAAAGGAACACCCAGTGGCCATAATGGCCTTGCCACATGGGTGAGCCAGTGTGGTGATACCCTGCAGTGCGGGGTGGCACAGCTCCAAGGTGACACCCAGCAGACATGTCAGCCTGGCCATACAGTTGTCCCATGTGAGGTGACCCCCTGCCAGGAGAAGTGTGACCAGACCAAGCCGACACCCGGTGCCATGAAGCCTTGCCGTGTGGGTTAGCCAGCTGAGGTGGCGTCCTGCCATATGAGGTGTGACCAAGGCTAGGTGACACCCAGTAGCTGTGATGGGCTTGCCACGCAGGTGATCCATGCTAGGTTACACCCCACTGGGTGGGGTTTGACCCAGCCAAGGTGACACAGGGGAGCTGGTATGGCCTGGCCATGGAGTTGAACCAATCGACGTGCCATCCAAAAGTGTGGCGTCGGAATGGGCCAAGGTGAGAGTTGCCAGCTATGATGGCCTAACCATGTGGGTGACCAACATGAGGTGGCATCTTGCTTGCCAGGGTGTGTCCAGGCCTTGATCACACCTGGCTGCCGTGATGGCCCCGCCAAATGCATGACCACACGAGGTTGCATTCCACCTGGCAGATAGTGCCCAGGCCAGATGACACCCAGTGGCCATGAGAGTTTTGCTGCATGGGGGACCCATGTGAGGTGGCACTCCACCAGGCGGGGTGTGACTGAGCCAAGTGGACAGCTGGTGTCTGTGATGGCTTGGCCATGCAGGTGACCAGCACAAGCTGGCACCTGACTGGTCAAGGTGTGACAGGGCTGAGGTGGTTAATGGCAGCCAAGGCAACCTTGTCATTTGGGTGACCCCTGCAATTTGGCACCCCACTGGGCGGGGTGTGAGCAGGCTGAAGTGAAACTTGGCCGCAGTAATGACCTTGCGACGTGGGTGACCCCTACAAGATGCCACTCCACCAGCAGTGTGTGACCGAGGTGAGGTGAACCCACCAGCTGTGATGGCCTTGCCATGTGGATGACACAAACAATCGGAAACCTTGCTGGGTGGGCTGTGACCAGGCTGACTTTAACCCAGCGGCTGTGGTGGCCTCACCATGCAGGTGCCCCGTGCAAGATGCCAACTCGCTGCATCAGGTGTGACTGGGCCGAGGTGAAGCCGGCAGCTGTGATGGCCTCCCAACACAGGTGATGCACGTGAGATGACAGCTGCTGGGTTGGGTGTAAGTGAGGGAAGGTGACAGACAGCAGCAGTGACAGCCTTGCCATGAGTCTGCGAGGCAGGAAGTGACAAACCTACGAAGGGGTTGACCAAGGGGAAGTGACACCCACTGGCTGTGATGACCTTGCTACACAGGTGACTCATGGAATGGGACACTCCACCATCCAGAACATGCCTGGGTGGTGGTGACACCCAGTGGCTGATGGCCATGCCACATGAGTGACACACAAGAGTTGAAACAGCAATGGGCAGGCTGTGCCAGGGCTGAGATGACCCTCAGCAGCCAGGATGGCCTTGACATGCAGGTGACCCCTGTCACTGCCATCCCACCAGAAGGCTGTAACGGAGGCAAAGGTACACCTGCTACACATGACAACAACACCATGTGGGTGACACACAGCAGGATACACCCATCGTGCTGGGTGTGAACAAGGGAAGGTGACACCCAGTGGCTCGGATGGCCTCGCCACGCAGGTGACATGTGGGAGGTGACACAGCTGAGGTGGAGTGTGAATCACTTGACGTGACAGCAGGTGGCCTTGAAAGCCTCACCATACAGGTGACACACACGAGCTGACACCCTGTTCGGCTGTGTGTGACTGAGGCGAAGTGATACCTGGCGATCGTGGCGGCACTGTCAGACGGGTAGCATGCATGTGGTGACACTCTGATGGGGGTGTGACGGAAGCCAGGTGACACACTCTGCCTATAATAGCCTCGCCATGTGGGTGACACATATGAGGAGACACCACACAGGGCATGGTGTGACCAAGACAAGGTGATACAGCAGCCATGACGGGCTCCAGATATGGCTAGCTTGTGCATGGTGACATCCCCCAAGTGGGGTGTGACGCAGCTGAGGTGACTCCTGATGACCATGATGTCCTTGCCATGCAGTTGACATGAGTGAGGTGTCACCCTGCTGGGAAGGGGGTGAGCAGGCAGTGGTGACACCCGATGGCCGTGAAGGACCCACTTGGCGGCTGATCCATGTGAGATGACACCCCGCCGGCTGGGTTATGACAAGGCCAAGGTGCCACCTGGTGGCCATGATGGCTTCAACACATGGGACCCATGCGTGATGTGCCACCTCACCTGGAAGGTAGTGCCTGGGCCAATATGTCACCCAGGAGCCATGAAAGCCTCAGCACATGTGTGACCCATGTGAGGTAACAGTGCAATGGACTGGGGGTTCCTGGGCCGACGTGACAACCTGTGGCCATAAGGACCTCCCCACACAGGTGACTTACATGGTGTGGCATCTTGCCAGCAGGGAGTTATGAGGCTGAGGTGGCACCCGGCAGTTAGGAGGCCTCGCCACATGGTTGGCACATGCGAGGTCACCCCTGCAGGGTGGGGTGTGAGCATGAAAAGGTGACACCCATTGTCTGTGTTGTTCTCAGCACACGGGTAAACCATGGATGCTAGCAGCCTGCATGGCAGGGTGTGGCAGGGCCTAGGTGTGACACAGGGGCTGTGATGGCCTCACCATGCAGGTGACCCACATGAGGTGACCCCCAGATGGTGGGGTGTGAGCAGGCCAAGATGACTGCTGGCAGCTGTGAGGGCCTTGCCACATGGGAGACCTGTGCAAAGTGGCCCCATGACAGGGGGAGTGTGCCTGGGATGATGTGTCACCCTGCAGCTGTGATGCCCTCACCAAGGGGTTTACCTGCATGATGGGACACCCCACTGGGCAGGATGTGACCGGACCAGGGTGACACCTGGCAGCCATGGTGACCTCGCCACATGGGTGAGCCATGTGATGTGGCACCCCACCAGGCAGATTGGTACCGGGCTGATGTGACACCCAGTGTCCATGATGGCCTCCCCAAGTGGGTAGCCATGTGAGATGGCACGCCCCCTCATGGGGTGTGACTAGGCCAAGGTGACAACCAGAGCCTCTGACAGCCTCAGTGGATGGGTGGCACATGTGTGGTGACCCCCTGCCTGGTGGGATGTGACCATGCCAAAGTGAAACCTAGCAGCCTTAATGGCCTTGCCACATGGGTGACCCATGCATGGTGCCCCCCTGCAGTGCAGGGTGTGTCAGGACCTAGGTGACACCCAGCAACCATGGTGGCCTTGCCATGCAGTTGACCGAAATGAGGTGACACCCTGGCATGCGGGTTGTGACCAAGGATAGGTGACACCCAGTGACTGTTATGGCCTTGCCACATGGGTGGCATGTGACAGGCACCACCCCAGCAGGCAGGGTGTGACAGTGCCAAAGGAACACCCAGTGGCCATAATGGCCTTGCCACATGGGTGAGCCAGTGTGGTGATACCCTGCAGTGCGGGGTGGCACAGCTCCGAGGTGACACCCAGCAGACATGTCAGCCTGGCCATACAGTTGTCCCATGTGAGGTGACCCCCTGCCGGGAGAAGTGTGACCAGACCAAGCCGACACCCGGTGCCATGAAGCCTTGCCGTGTGGGTTAGCCAGCTGAGGTGGCGTCCTGCCATATGAGGTGTGACCAAGGCTAGGTGACACCCAGTAGCTGTGATGGGCTTGCCACGCAGGTGATCCATGCTAGGTTACACCCCACTGGGTGGGGTTTGACCCAGCCAAGGTGACACAGGGGAGCTGGTATGGCCTGGCCATGGAGTTGAACCAATCGACGTGCCATCCAAAAGTGTGGCGTCGGAATGGGCCAAGGTGAGAGTTGCCAGCTATGATGGCCTAACCATGTGGGTGACCAACATGAGGTGGCATCTTGCTTGCCAGGGTGTGTCCAGGCCTTGATCACACCTGGCTGCCGTGATGGCCCCGCCAAATGCATGACCACACGAGGTTGCATTCCACCTGGCAGATAGTGCCCAGGCCAGATGACACCCAGTGGCCATGAGAGTTTTGCTGCATGGGGGACCCATGTGAGGTGGCACTCCACCAGGCGGGGTGTGACTGAGCCAAGTGGACAGCTGGTGTCTGTGATGGCTTGGCCATGCAGGTGACCAGCACAAGCTGGCACCTGACTGGTCAAGGTGTGACAGGGCTGAGGTGGTTAATGGCAGCCAAGGCAACCTTGTCATTTGGGTGACCCCTGCAATTTGGCACCCCACTGGGCGGGGTGTGAGCAGGCTGAAGTGAAACTTGGCCGCAGTAATGACCTTGCGACGTGGGTGACCCCTACAAGATGCCACTCCACCAGCAGTGTGTGACCGAGGTGAGGTGAACCCACCAGCTGTGATGGCCTTGCCATGTGGATGACACAAACAATCGGAAACCTTGCTGGGTGGGCTGTGACCAGGCTGACTTTAACCCAGCGGCTGTGGTGGCCTCACCATGCAGGTGCCCCGTGCAAGATGCCAACTCGCTGCATCAGGTGTGACTGGGCTGAGGTGAAGCCGGCAGCTGTGATGGCCTCCCAACACAGGTGATGCACGTGAGGTGACAGCTGCTGGGTTGGGTGTAAGTGAGGGAAGGTGACAGGCAGCAGCAGTGACAGCCTTGCCATGAGTCTGCGAGGCAGGAAGTGACAAACCTACGAAGGGGTTGACCAAGGGGAAGTGACACCCACTGGCTGTGATGACCTTGCTACACAGGTGACTCATGGAATGGGACACTCCACCATCCAGAACATGCCTGGGTGGTGGTGACACCCAGTGGCTGATGGCCATGCCACATGAGTGACACACAAGAGTTGAAACAGCAATGGGCAGGCTGTGCCAGGGCTGAGATGACCCTCAGCAGTCAGGATGGCCTTGACATGCAGGTGACCCCTGTCACTGCCATCCCACCAGAAGGCTGTAACGGAGGCAAAGGTACACCTGCTACACATGACAACACCACCATGTGGGTGACACACAGCAGGATACACCCATCGTGCTGGGTGTGAACAAGGGAAGGTGACACCCAGTGGCTCGGATGGCCTCGCCACGCAGGTGACATGTGGGAGGTGACACAGCTGAGGTGGAGTGTGAATCACTTGATGTGACAGCAGGTGGCCTTGAAAGCCTCACCATACAGGTGACACACACGAGCTGACACCCTGTTTGGCTGTGTGTGACTGAGGCGAAGTGATACCTGGCGATCGTGGCGGCACTGTCAGACGGGTAGCATGCATGTGGTGACACTCTGATGGGGGTGTGACTGAAGCCAGGTGACACACTCTGCCTATAACAGCCTCGCCATGTGGGTGACACATATGAGGAGACACCACACAGGGCATGGTGTGACCAAGACAAGGTGATACAGCAGCCATGACGGGCTCCAGATATGGCTAGCTTGTGCATGGTGACATCCCCCAAGTGGGGTGTGACGCAGCTGAGGTGACTCCCGGTGACCATGATGTCCTTGCCATGCAGTTGACATGAGTGAGGTGTCACCCTGCTGGGAAGGGGGTGACCAGGCAGTGGTGACACCCGATGGCCATGAAGGACCCACTTGGCGGCTGATCCATGTGAGATGACACCCCGCCGGCTGGGTTATGACAAGGTCAAGGTGCCACCTGGTGGCCATGATGGCTTCAACACATGGGTCCCATGTGTGATGTGCCACCTCACCTGGAAGGTAGTGCCTGGGCCAATATGTCACCCAGGAGCCATGAAAGCCTCAGCACATGTGTGACCCATGTGAGGTAACAGTGCAATGGACTGGGGGTTCCTGGGCCGACGTGACAACCTGTGGCCATAAGGACCTCCCCACACAGGTGACTTACATGGTGTGGCATCTTGCCAGCAGGGAGTTATGAGGCTGAGGTGGCACCCGGCAGTTAGGAGGCCTCGCCACATGGTTGGCACATGCGAGGTCACCCCTGCAGGGTGGGGTGTGAGCATGAAAAGGTGACACCCATTGTCTGTGTTGTTCTCAGCACACGGGTAAACCATGGATGCTAGCAGCCTGCATGGCAGGGTGTGGCAGGGCCTAGGTGTGACACAGGGGCTGTGATGGCCTCACCATGCAGGTGACCCACATGAGGTGACCCCCAGATGGTGGGGTGTGAGCAGGCCAAGATGACTGCTGGCAGCTGTGAGGGCCTTGCCACATGGGAGACCTGTGCAAAGTGGCCCCATGACAGGGGGAGTGTGCCTGGGATGATGTGTCACCCTGCAGCTGTGATGCCCTCACCAAGGGGTTTACCTGCATGATGGGACACCCCACTGGGCAGGATGTGACCGGACCAGGGTGACACCTGGCAGCCATGGTGACCTCGCCACATGGGTGAGCCATGTGACGTGGCACCCCACCAGGCAGATTGGTACCGGGCTGATGTGACACCCAGTGTCCATGATGGCCTCCCCAAGTGGGTAGCCATGTGAGATGGCACGCCCCCTCATGGGGTGTGACTAGGCCAAGGTGACAACCAGAGCCTCTGACAGCCTCAGTGGATGGGTGGCACATGTGTGGTGACCCCCTGCCTGGTGGGATGTGACCATGCCAAAGTGAAACCTAGCAGCCTTAATGGCCTTGCCACATGGGTGACCCATGCATGGTGCCCCCCTGCAGTGCAGGGTGTGTCAGGACCTAGGTGACACCCAGCAACCATGGTGGCCTTGCCATGCAGTTGACCGAAATGAGGTGACACCCTGGCATGCGGGTTGTGACCAAGGATAGGTGACACCCAGTGACTGTTATGGCCTTGCCACATGGGTGGCATGTGACAGGCACCACCCCAGCAGGCAGGGTGTGACAGTGCCAAAGGAACACCCAGTGGCCATAATGGCCTTGCCACATGGGTGAGCCAGTGTGGTGATACCCTGCTGTGCGGGGTGGCACAGCTCTGAGGTGACACCCAGCAGACATGTCAGCCTGGCCATACAGTTGTCCCATGTGAGGTGACCCCCTGCCGGGAGAAGTGTGACCAGACCAAGCCGACACCCGGTGCCATGAAGCCTTGCTGTGTGGGTTAGCCAGCTGAGGCGGCATCCTGCCATATGAGGTGTGACCAAGGCTAGGTGACACCCAGTAGCTGTGATGGGCTTGCCACGCAGGTGACCCATGCTAGGTTACACCCCACTGGGTGGGGTTTGACCCAGCCAAGGTGACACAGGGGAGCTGGTATGGCCTGGCCATGGAGTTGAACCAATCGACGTGCCATCCAAAAGTGTGGCGTCGGAATGGGCCAAGGTGAGAGTTGCCAGCTATGATGGCCTAACCATGCGGGTGACCAACATGAGGTGGCATCTTGCTTGCCAGGGTGTGTCCAGGCCTTGATCACACCTGGCTGCCGTGATGGCCCCGCCAAATGCATGACCACACGAGGTTGCATTCCACCTGGCAGATAGTGCCCAGGCCAGATGACACCCAGTGGCCATGAGAGTTTTGCTGCATGGGGGACCCATGTGAGGTGGCACTCCACCAGGTGGGGTGTGACTGAGCCAAGTGGACAGCTGGTGTCTGTGATGGTTTGGCCATGCAGGTGACCAGCACAAGCTGGCACCTGACTGGTCAAGGTGTGACAGGGCTGAGGTGGTTAATGGCAGCCAAGGCAACCTTGTCATTTGGGTGACCCCTGCAATTTGGCACCCCACTGGGCGGGGTGTGAGCAGGCTGAAGTGAAACTTGGCCGCAGTAATGACCTTGCGACGTGGGTGACCCCTACAAGATGCCACTCCACCAGCAGTGTGTGACCGAGGTGAGGTGAACCCACCAGCTGTGATGGCCTTGCCATGTGGATGACACAAACAATCGGAAACCTTGCTGGGTGGGCTGTGACCAGGCTGACTTTAACCCAGCGGCTGTGGTGGCCTCACCATGCAGGTGCCCCGTGCAAGATGCCAACTCGCTGCATCAGGTGTGACTGGGCCGAGGTGAAGCCGGCAGCTGTGATGGCCTCCCAACACAGGTGATGCACGTGAGGTGACAGCTGCTGGGTTGGGTGTAAGTGAGGGAAGGTGACAGACAGCAGCAGTGACAGCCTTGCCATGAGTCTGCGAGGCAGGAAGTGACAAACCTACGAAGGGGTTGACCAAGGGGAAGTGACACCCACTGGCTGTGATGACCTTGCTACACAGGTGACTCATGGAATGGGACACTCCACCATCCAGAACATGCCTGGGTGGTGGTGACACCCAGTGGCTGATGGCCATGCCACATGAGTGACACACAAGAGTTGAAACAGCAATGGGCAGGCTGTGCCAGGGCTGAGATGACCCTCAGCAGTCAGGATGGCCTTGACATGCAGGTGACCCCTGTCACTGCCATCCCACCAGAAGGCTGTAACGGAGGCAAAGGTACACCTGCTACACATGACAACAACACCATGTGGGTGACACACAGCAGGATACACCCATCGTGCTGGGTGTGAACAAGGGAAGGTGACACCCAGTGGCTCGGATGGCCTCGCCACGCAGGTGACATGTGGGAGGTGACACAGCTGAGGTGGAGTGTGAATCACTTGACGTGACAGCAGGTGGCCTTGAAAGCCTCACCATACAGGTGACACACACGAGCTGACACCCTGTTCGGCTGTGTGTGACTGAGGCGAAGTGATACCTGGCGATCGTGGCGGCACTGTCAGACGGGTAGCATGCATGTGGTGACACTCTGATGGGGGTGTGACGGAAGCCAGGTGACACACTCTGCCTATAATAGCCTCGCCATGTGGGTGACACATATGAGGAGACACCACACAGGGCATGGTGTGACCAAGACAAGGTGATACAGCAGCCATGACGGGCTCCAGATATGGCTAGCTTGTGCATGGTGACATCCCCCAAGTGGGGTGTGACGCAGCTGAGGTGACTCCCGATGACCATGATGTCCTTGCCATGCAGTTGACATGAGTGAGGTGTCACCCTGCTGGGAAGGGGGTGAGCAGGCAGTGGTGACACCCGATGGCCGTGAAGGACCCACTTGGCGGCTGATCCATGTGAGATGACACCCCGCCGGCTGGGTTATGACAAGGCCAAGGTGCCACCTGGTGGCCATGATGGCTTCAACACATGGGACCCATGCGTGATGTGCCACCTCACCTGGAAGGTAGTGCCTGGGCCAATATGTCACCCAGGAGCCATGAAAGCCTCAGCACATGTGTGACCCATGTGAGGTAACAGTGCAATGGACTGGGGGTTCCTGGGCCGACGTGACAACCTGTGGCCATAAGGACCTCCCCACACAGGTGACTTACATGGTGTGGCATCTTGCCAGCAGGGAGTTATGAGGCTGAGGTGGCACCCGGCAGTTAGGAGGCCTCGCCACATGGTTGGCACATGCGAGGTCACCCCTGCAGGGTGGGGTGTGAGCATGAAAAGGTGACACCCATTGTCTGTGTTGTTCTCAGCACACGGGTAAACCATGGATGCTAGCAGCCTGCATGGCAGGGTGTGGCAGGGCCTAGGTGTGACACAGGGGCTGTGATGGCCTCACCATGCAGGTGACCCACATGAGGTGACCCCCAGATGGTGGGGTGTGAGCAGGCCAAGATGACTGCTGGCAGCTGTGAGGGCCTTGCCACATGGGAGACCTGTGCAAAGTGGCCCCATGACAGGGGGAGTGTGCCTGGGATGATGTGTCACCCTGCAGCTGTGATGCCCTCACCAAGGGGTTTACCTGCATGATGGGACACCCCACTGGGCAGGATGTGACCGGACCAGGGTGACACCTGGCAGCCATGGTGACCTCGCCACATGGGTGAGCCATGTGACGTGGCACCCCACCAGGCAGATTGGTACCGGGCTGATGTGACACCCAGTGTCCATGATGGCCTCCCCAAGTGGGTAGCCATGTGAGATGGCACGCCCCCTCATGGGGTGTGACTAGGCCAAGGTGACAACCAGAGCCTCTGACAGCCTCAGTGGATGGGTGGCACATGTGTGGTGACCCCCTGCCTGGTGGGATGTGACCATGCCAAAGTGAAACCTAGCAGCCTTAATGGCCTTGCCACATGGGTGACCCATGCATGGTGCCCCCCTGCAGTGCAGGGTGTGTCAGGACCTAGGTGACACCCAGCAACCATGGTGGCCTTGCCATGCAGTTGACCGAAATGAGGTGACACCCTGGCATGCGGGTTGTGACCAAGGATAGGTGACACCCAGTGACTGTTATGGCCTTGCCACATGGGTGGCATGTGACAGGCACCACCCCAGCAGGCAGGGTGTGACAGTGCCAAAGGAACACCCAGTGGCCATAATGGCCTTGCCACATGGGTGAGCCAGTGTGGTGATACCCTGCAGTGCGGGGTGGCACAGCTCCGAGGTGACACCCAGCAGACATGTCAGCCTGGCCATACAGTTGTCCCATGTGAGGTGACCCCCTGCCGGGAGAAGTGTGACCAGACCAAGCCGACACCCGGTGCCATGAAGCCTTGCCGTGTGGGTTAGCCAGCTGAGGTGGCGTCCTGCCATATGAGGTGTGACCAAGGCTAGGTGACATCCAGTAGCTGTGATGGGCTTACCACGCAGGTGATCCATGCTAGGTTACACCCCACTGGGTGGGGTTTGACCCAGCCAAGGTGACACAGGGGAGCTGGTATGGCCTGGCCATGGAGTTGAACCAATCGACGTGCCATCCAAAAGTGTGGCGTCGGAATGGGCCAAGGTGAGAGTTGCCAGCTATGATGGCCTAACCATGTGGGTGACCAACATGAGGTGGCATCTTGCTTGCCAGGGTGTGTCCAGGCCTTGATCACACCTGGCTGCCGTGATGGCCCCGCCAAATGCATGACCACACGAGGTTGCATTCCACCTGGCAGATAGTGCCCAGGCCAGATGACACCCAGTGGCCATGAGAGTTTTGCTGCATGGGGGACCCATGTGAGGTGGCACTCCACCAGGCGGGGTGTGACTGAGCCAAGTGGACAGCTGGTGTCTGTGATGGCTTGGCCATGCAGGTGACCAGCACAAGCTGGCACCTGACTGGTCAAGGTGTGACAGGGCTGAGGTGGTTAATGGCAGCCAAGGCAACCTTGTCATTTGGGTGACCCCTGCAATTTGGCACCCCACTGGGCGGGGTGTGAGCAGGCTGAAGTGAAACTTGGCCGCAGTAATGACCTTGCGACGTGGGTGACCCCTACAAGATGCCACTCCACCAGCAGTGTGTGACCGAGGTGAGGTGAACCCACCAGCTGTGATGGCCTTGCCATGTGGATGACACAAACAATCGGAAACCTTGCTGGGTGGGCTGTGACCAGGCTGACTTTAACCCAGCGGCTGTGGTGGCCTCACCATGCAGGTGCCCCGTGCAAGATGCCAACTCGCTGCATCAGGTGTGACTGGGCTGAGGTGAAGCCGGCAGCTGTGATGGCCTCCCAACACAGGTGATGCACGTGAGGTGACAGCTGCTGGGTTGGGTGTAAGTGAGGGAAGGTGACAGGCAGCAGCAGTGACAGCCTTGCCATGAGTCTGCGAGGCAGGAAGTGACAAACCTACGAAGGGGTTGACCAAGGGGAAGTGACACCCACTGGCTGTGATGACCTTGCTACACAGGTGACTCATGGAATGGGACACTCCACCATCCAGAACATGCCTGGGTGGTGGTGACACCCAGTGGCTGATGGCCATGCCACATGAGTGACACACAAGAGTTGAAACAGCAATGGGCAGGCTGTGCCAGGGCTGAGATGACCCTCAGCAGTCAGGATGGCCTTGACATGCAGGTGACCCCTGTCACTGCCATCCCACCAGAAGGCTGTAACGGAGGCAAAGGTACACCTGCTACACATGACAACACCACCATGTGGGTGACACACAGCAGGATACACCCATCGTGCTGGGTGTGAACAAGGGAAGGTGACACCCAGTGGCTCGGATGGCCTCGCCACGCAGGTGACATGTGGGAGGTGACACAGCTGAGGTGGAGTGTGAATCACTTGATGTGACAGCAGGTGGCCTTGAAAGCCTCACCATACAGGTGACACACACGAGCTGACACCCTGTTTGGCTGTGTGTGACTGAGGCGAAGTGATACCTGGCGATCGTGGCGGCACTGTCAGACGGGTAGCATGCATGTGGTGACACTCTGATGGGGGTGTGA
The DNA here is from genome assembly GCF_030028045.1 of Hippopotamus amphibius kiboko. NCBI lineage: Eukaryota > Metazoa > Chordata > Mammalia > Artiodactyla > Hippopotamidae > Hippopotamus > Hippopotamus amphibius. The sequence continues at coordinate 139,390,765 of NC_080189.1, read as the reverse complement.
CTGAAGCCAGGTGACACACTCTGCCTATAACAGCCTCGCCATGTGGGTGACACATATGAGGAGACACCACACAGGGCATGGTGTGACCAAGACAAGGTGATACAGCAGCCATGACGGGCTCCAGATATGGCTAGCTTGTGCATGGTGACATCCCCCAAGTGGGGTGTGACGCAGCTGAGGTGACTCCCGGTGACCATGATGTCCTTGCCATGCAGTTGACATGAGTGAGGTGTCACCCTGCTGGGAAGGGGGTGACCAGGCAGTGGTGACACCCGATGGCCATGAAGGACCCACTTGGCGGCTGATCCATGTGAGATGACACCCCGCCGGCTGGGTTATGACAAGGTCAAGGTGCCACCTGGTGGCAATGATGGCTTCAACACATGGGTCCCATGTGTGATGTGCCACCTCACCTGGAAGGTAGTGCCTGGGCCAATATGTCACCCAGGAGCCATGAAAGCCTCAGCACATGTGTGACCCATGTGAGGTAACAGTGCAATGGACTGGGGGTTCCTGGGCCGACGTGACAACCTGTGGCCATAAGGACCTCCCCACACAGGTGACTTACATGGTGTGGCATCTTGCCAGCAGGGAGTTATGAGGCTGAGGTGGCACCCGGCAGTTAGGAGGCCTCGCCACATGGTTGGCACATGCGAGGTCACCCCTGCAGGGTGGGGTGTGAGCATGAAAAGGTGACACCCATTGTCTGTGTTGTTCTCAGCACACGGGTAAACCATGGATGCTAGCAGCCTGCATGGCAGGGTGTGGCAGGGCCTAGGTGTGACACAGGGGCTGTGATGGCCTCACCATGCAGGTGACCCACATGAGGTGACCCCCAGATGGTGGGGTGTGAGCAGGCCAAGATGACTGCTGGCAGCTGTGAGGGCCTTGCCACATGGGAGACCTGTGCAAAGTGGCCCCATGACAGGGGGAGTGTGCCTGGGATGATGTGTCACCCTGCAGCTGTGATGCCGTCACCAAGGGGTTTACCTGCATGATGGGACACCCCACTGGGCAGGATGTGACCGGACCAGGGTGACACCTGGCAGCCATGGTGACCTCGCCACATGGGTGAGCCATGTGACGTGGCACCCCACCAGGCAGATTGGTACCGGGCTGATGTGACACCCAGTGTCCATGATGGCCTCCCCAAGTGGGTAGCCATGTGAGATGGCACGCCCCCTCATGGGGTGTGACTAGGCCAAGGTGACAACCAGAGCCTCTGACAGCCTCAGTGGATGGGTGGCACATGTGTGGTGACCCCCTGCCTGGTGGGATGTGACCATGCCAAAGTGAAACCTAGCAGCCTTAATGGCCTTGCCACATGGGTGACCCATGCATGGTGCCCCCCTGCAGTGCAGGGTGTGTCAGGACCTAGGTGACACCCAGCAACCATGGTGGCCTTGCCATGCAGTTGACCGAAATGAGGTGACACCCTGGCATGCGGGTTGTGACCAAGGATAGGTGACACCCAGTGACTGTTATGGCCTTGCCACATGGGTGGCATGTGACAGGCACCACCCCAGCAGGCAGGGTGTGACAGTGCCAAAGGAACACCCAGTGGCCATAATGGCCTTGCCACATGGGTGAGCCAGTGTGGTGATACCCTGCTGTGCGGGGTGGCACAGCTCTGAGGTGACACCCAGCAGACATGTCAGCCTGGCCATACAGTTGTCCCATGTGAGGTGACCCCCTGCCGGGAGAAGTGTGACCAGACAAAGCCGACACCCGGTGCCATGAAGCCTTGCTGTGTGGGTTAGCCAGCTGAGGCGGCATCCTGCCATATGAGGTGTGACCAAGGCTAGGTGACACCCAGTAGCTGTGATGGGCTTGCCATGCAGGTGACCCATGCTAGGTTACACCCCACTGGGTGGGGTTTGACCCAGCCAAGGTGACACAGGGGGGCTGGTATGGCCTGGCCATGGAGTTGAACCAATCGACGTGCCATCCAAAAGTGTGGCGTCGGAATGGGCCAAGGTGAGAGTTGCCAGCTATGATGGCCTAACCATGCGGGTGACCAACATGAGGTGGCATCTTGCTTGCCAGGGTGTGTCCAGGCCTTGATCACACCTGGCTGCCGTGATGGCCCCGCCAAATGCATGACCACACGAGGTTGCATTCCACCTGGCAGATAGTGCCCAGGCCAGATGACACCCAGTGGCCATGAGAGTTTTGCTGCATGGGGGACCCATGTGAGGTGGCACTCCACCAGGTGGGGTGTGACTGAGCCAAGTGGACAGCTGGTGTCTGTGATGGTTTGGCCATGCAGGTGACCAGCACAAGCTGGCACCTGACTGGTCAAGGTGTGACAGGGCTGAGGTGGTTAATGGCAGCCAAGGCAACCTTGTCATTTGGGTGACCCCTGCAATTTGGCACCCCACTGGGCGGGGTGTGAGCAGGCTGAAGTGAAACTTGGCCGCAGTAATGACCTTGCGACGTGGGTGACCCCTACAAGATGCCACTCCACCAGCAGTGTGTGACCGAGGTGAGGTGAACCCACCAGCTGTGATGGCCTTGCCATGTGGATGACACAAACAATCGGAAACCTTGCTGGGTGGGCTGTGACCAGGCTGACTTTAACCCAGCGGCTGTGGTGGCCTCACCATGCAGGTGCCCCGTGCAAGATGCCAACTCGCTGCATCAGGTGTGACTGGGCTGAGGTGAAGCCGGCAGCTGTGATGGCCTCCCAACACAGGTGATGCACGTGAGGTGACAGCTGCTGGGTTGGGTGTAAGTGAGGGAAGGTGACAGGCAGCAGCAGTGACAGCCTTGCCATGAGTCTGCGAGGCAGGAAGTGACAAACCTACGAAGGGGTTAACCACGGGGAAGTGACACCCACTGGCTGTGATGACCTTGCTACACAGGTGACTCATGGAATGGGACACTCCACCATCCAGAACATGCCTGGGTGGTGGTGACACCCAGTGGCTGATGGCCATGCCACATGAGTGACACACAAGAGTTGAAACAGCAATGGGCAGGCTGTGCCAGGGCTGAGATGACCCTCAGCAGTCAGGATGGCCTTGACATGCAGGTGACCCCTGTCACTGCCATCCCACCAGAAGGCTGTAACGGAGGCAAAGGTACACCTGCTACACATGACAACACCACCATGTGGGTGACACACAGCAGGATACACCCATCGTGCTGGGTGTGAACAAGGGAAGGTGACACCCAGTGGCTCGGATGGCCTCGCCACGCAGGTGACATGTGGGAGGTGACACAGCTGAGGTGGAGTGTGAATCACTTGATGTGACAGCAGGTGGCCTTGAAAGCCTCACCATACAGGTGACACACACGAGCTGACACCATGTTTGGCTGTGTGTGACTGAGGTGAAGTGATACCTGGCGATCGTGGCGGCACTGTCAGACGGGTAGCATGCATGTGGTGACACTCTGATGGGGGTGTGACTGAAGCCAGGTGACACACTCTGCCTATAACAGCCTCGCCATGTGGGTGACACATATGAGGAGACACCACACAGGGCATGGTGTGACCAAGACAAGGTGATACAGCAGCCATGACGGGCTCCAGATATGGCTAGCTTGTGCATGGTGACATCCCCCAAGTGGGGTGTGACGCAGCTGAGGTGACTCCCGGTGACCATGATGTCCTTGCCATGCAGTTGACATGAGTGAGGTGTCACCCTGCTGGGAAGGGGGTGACCAGGCAGTGGTGACACCCGATGGCCATGAAGGACCCACTTGGCGGCTGATCCATGTGAGATGACACCCCGCCGGCTGGGTTATGACAAGGTCAAGGTGCCACCTGGTGGCCATGATGGCTTCAACACATGGGTCCCATGCGTGATGTGCCACCTCACCTGGAAGGTAGTGCCTGGGCCAATATGTCACCCAGGAGCCATGAAAGCCTCAGCATATGTGTGACCCATGTGAGGTAACAGTGCAATGGACTGGGGGTTCCTGGGCTGACGTGACAACCTGTGGCCATAAGGACCTCCCCACACAGGTGACTTACATGGTGTGGCATCTTGCCAGCAGGGAGTTATGAGGCTGAGGTGGCACCCGGCAGTTGTGAGGCCTCGCCACATGGTTGGCACATGCGAGGTCACCCCTGCAGGGTGGGGTGTGAGCATGAAAAGGTGACACCCATTGTCTGTGTTGTTCTCAGCACACGGGTAAACCATGGATGCTAGCAGCCTGCATGGCAGGGTGTGGCAGGGCCTAGGTGTGACACAGGGGCTGTGATGGCCTCACCATGCAGGTGACCCACATGAGGTGACCCCCAGATGGTGGGGTGTGAGCAGGCCAAGATGACTGCTGGCAGCTGTGAGGGCCTTGCCACATGGGAGACCTGTGCAAAGTGGCCCCATGACAGGGGGAGTGTGCCTGGGATGATGTGTCACCCTGCAGCTGTGATGCCCTCACCAAGGGGGTTACCTGCATGATGGGACACCCCACTGGGCAGGATGTGACCGGACCAGGGTGACACCTGGCAGCCATGGTGACCTCGCCACATGGGTGAGCCATGTGACGTGGCACCCCACCAGGCAGATTGGTACCGGGCTGATGTGACACCCAGTGTCCATGATGGCCTCCCCAAGTGGGTAGCCATGTGAGATGGCACGCCCCCTCATGGGGTGTGACTAGGCCAAGGTGACAACCAGAGCCTCTGACAGCCTCAGTGGATGGGTGGCACATGTGTGGTGACCCCCTGCCTGGTGGGATGTGACCATGCCAAAGTGAAACCTAGCAGCCTTAATGGCCTTGCCACATGGGTGACCCATGCATGGTGCCCCCCTGCAGTGCAGGGTGTGTCAGGACCTAGGTGACACCCAGCAACCATGGTGGCCTTGCCATGCAGTAGACCGAAATGAGGTGACACCCTGGCATGCGGGTTGTGACCAAGGATAGGTGACACCCAGTGACTGTTATGGCCTTGCCACATGGGTGGCATGTGACAGGCACCACCCCAGCAGGCAGGGTGTGACAGTGCCAAAGGAACACCCAGTGGCCATAATGGCCTTGCCACATGGGTGAGCCAGTGTGGTGATACCCTGCAGTGCGGGGTGGCACAGCTCCAAGGTGACACCCAGCAGACATGTCAGCCTGGCCATACAGTTGTCCCATGTGAGGTGACCCCCTGCCGGGAGAAGTGTGACCAGACCAAGCCGACACCCGGTGCCATGAAGCCTTGCTGTGTGGGTTAGCCAGCTGAGGCGGCATCCTGCCATATGAGGTGTGACCAAGGCTAGGTGACACCCAGTAGCTGTGATGGGCTTGCCACGCAGGTGACCCATGCTAGGTTACACCCCACTGGGTGGGGTTTGACCCAGCCAAGGTGACACAGGGGGGCTGGTATGGCCTGGCCATGGAGTTGAACCAATCGACGTGCCATCCAAAAGTGTGGCATCGGAATGGGCCAAGGTGAGAGTTGCCAGCTATGATGGCCTAACCATGTGGGTGACCAACATGAGGTGGCATCTTGCTTGCCAGGGTGTGTCCAGGCCTTGATCACACCTGGCTGCCGTGATGGCCCCGCCAAATGCATGACCACACGAGGTTGCATTCCACCTGGCAGATAGTGCCCAGGCCAGATGACACCCAGTGGCCATGAGAGTTTTGCTGCATGGGGGACCCATGTGAGGTGGCACTCCACCAGGTGGGGTGTGACTGAGCCAAGTGGACAGCTGGTGTCTGTGATGGCTTGGCCATGCAGGTGACCAGCACAAGCTGGCACCTGACTGGTCAAGGTGTGACAGGGCTGAGGTGGTTAATGGCAGCCAAGGCAACCTTGTCATTTGGGTGACCCCTGCAATTTGGCACCCCACTGGGCGGGGTGTGAGCAGGCTGAAGTGAAACTTGGCCGCAGTAATGACCTTGCGACGTGGGTGACCCCTACAAGATGCCACTCCACCAGCAGTGTGTGACCGAGGTGAGGTGAACCCACCAGCTGTGATGGCCTTGCCATGTGGATGACACAAACAATCGGAAACCTTGCTGGGTGGGCTGTGACCAGGCTGACTTTAACCCAGCGGCTGTGGTGGCCTCACCATGCAGGTGCCCCGTGCAAGATGCCAACTCGCTGCATCAGGTGTGACTGGGCCGAGGTGAAGCCGGCAGCTGTGATGGCCTCCCAACACAGGTGATGCACGTGAGGTGACAGCTGCTGGGTTGGGTGTAAGTGAGGGAAGGTGACAGACAGCAGCAGTGACAGCCTTGCCATGAGTCTGCGAGGCAGGAAGTGACAAACCTACGAAGGGGTTGACCAAGGGGAAGTGACACCCACTGGCTGTGATGACCTTGCTACACAGGTGACTCATGGAATGGGACACTCCACCATCCAGAACATGCCTGGGTGGTGGTGACACCCAGTGGCTGATGGCCATGCCACATGAGTGACACACAAGAGTTGAAACAGCAATGGGCAGGCTGTGCCAGGGCTGAGATGACCCTCAGCAGTCAGGATGGCCTTGACATGCAGGTGACCCCTGTCACTGCCATCCCACCAGAAGGCTGTAACGGAGGCAAAGGTACACCTGCTACACATGACAACACCACCATGTGGGTGACACACAGCAGGATACACCCATCGTGCTGGGTGTGAACAAGGGAAGGTGACACCCAGTGGCTCGGATGGCCTCGCCACGCAGGTGACATGTGGGAGGTGACACAGCTGAGGTGGAGTGTGAATCACTTGACGTGACAGCAGGTGGCCTTGAAAGCCTCACCATACAGGTGACACACACGAGCTGACACCCTGTTCGGCTGTGTGTGACTGAGGCGAAGTGATACCTGGCGATCGTGGCGGCACTGTCAGACGGGTAGCATGCATGTGGTGACACTCTGATGGGGGTGTGACGGAAGCCAGGTGACACACTCTGCCTATAATAGCCTCGCCATGTGGGTGACACATATGAGGAGACACCACACAGGGCATGGTGTGACCAAGACAAGGTGATACAGCAGCCATGACGGGCTCCAGATATGGCTAGCTTGTGCATGGTGACATCCCCCAAGTGGGGTGTGACGCAGCTGAGGTGACTCCCGATGACCATGATGTCCTTGCCATGCAGTTGACATGAGTGAGGTGTCACCCTGCTGGGAAGGGTGTGAGCAGGCAGTGGTGACACCCGATGGCCGTGAAGGACCCACTTGGTGGCTGATCCTTGTGAGATGACACCCCGCCGGCTGGGTTATGACAAGGCCAAGGTGCCACCTGGTGGCCATGATGGCTTCAACACATGGGACCCATGTGTGATGTGCCACCTCACCTGGAAGGTAGTGCCTGGGCCAATATGTCACCCAGGAGCCATGAAAGCCTCAGCACATGTGTGACCCATGTGAGGTAACAGTGCAATGGACTGGGGGTTCCTGGGCCGACGTGACAACCTGTGGCCATAAGGACCTCCCCACACAGGTGACTTACATGGTGTGGCATCTTGCCAGCAGGGAGTTATGAGGCTGAGGTGGCACCCGGCAGTTAGGAGGCCTCGCCACATGGTTGGCACATGCGAGGTCACCCCTGCAGGGTGGGGTGTGAGCATGAAAAGGTGACACCCATTGTCTGTGTTGTTCTCAGCACACGGGTAAACCATGGATGCTAGCAGCCTGCATGGCAGGGTGTGGCAGGGCCTAGGTGTGACACAGGGGCTGTGATGGCCTCACCATGCAGGTGACCCACATGAGGTGACCCCCAGATGGTGGGGTGTGAGCAGGCCAAGATGACTGCTGGCAGCTGTGAGGGCCTTGCCACATGGGAGACCTGTGCAAAGTGGCCCCATGACAGGGGGAGTGTGCCTGGGATGATGTGTCACCCTGCAGCTGTGATGCCCTCACCAAGGGGGTTACCTGCATGATGGGACACCCCACTGGGCAGGATGTGACCGGACCAGGGTGACACCTGGCAGCCATGGTGACCTCGCCACATGGGTGAGCCATGTGATGTGGCACCCCACCAGGCAGATTGGTACCGGGCTGATGTGACACCCAGTGTCCATGATGGCCTCCCCAAGTGGGTAGCCATGTGAGATGGCACGCCCCCTCATGGGGTGTGACTAGGCCAAGGTGACAACCAGAGCCTCTGACAGCCTCAGTGGATGGGTGGCACATGTGTGGTGACCCCCTGCCTGGTGGGATGTGACCATGCCAAAGTGAAACCTAGCAGCCTTAATGGCCTTGCCACATGGGTGACCCATGCATGGTGCCCCCCTGCAGTGCAGGGTGTGTCAGGACCTAGGTGACACCCAGCAACCATGGTGGCCTTGCCATGCAGTAGACCGAAATGAGGTGACACCCTGGCATGCGGGTTGTGACCAAGGATAGGTGACACCCAGTGACTGTTATGGCCTTGCCACATGGGTGGCATGTGACAGGCACCACCCCAGCAGGCAGGGTGTGACAGTGCCAAAGGAACACCCAGTGGCCATAATGGCCTTGCCACATGGGTGAGCCAGTGTGGTGATACCCTGCTGTGTGGGGTGGCACAGCTCTGAGGTGACACCCAGCAGACATGTCAGCCTGGCCATACAGTTGTCCCATGTGAGGTGACCCCCTGCCGGGAGAAGTGTGACCAGACCAAGCCGACACCCGGTGCCATGAAGCCTTGCCGTGTGGGTTAGCCAGCTGAGGTGGCGTCCTGCCATATGAGGTGTGACCAAGGCTAGGTGACACCCAGTAGCTGTGATGGGCTTGCAACGCAGGTGATCCATGCTAGGTTACACCCCACTGGGTGGGGTTTGACCCAGCCAAGGTGACACAGGGGAGCTGGTATGGCCTGGCCATGGAGTTGAACCAATCGACGTGCCATCCAAAAGTGTGGCGTCGGAATGGGCCAAGGTGAGAGTTGCCAGCTATGATGGCCTAACCATGTGGGTGACCAACATGAGGTGGCATCTTGCTTGCCAGGGTGTGTCCAGGCCTTGATCACACCTGGCTGCCGTGATGGCCCCGCCAAATGCATGACCACACGAGGTTGCATTCCACCTGGCAGATAGTGCCCAGGCCAGATGACACCCAGTGGCCATGAGAGTTTTGCTGCATGGGGGACCCATGTGAGGTGGCACTCCACCAGGCGGGGTGTGACTGAGCCAAGTGGACAGCTGGTGTCTGTGATGGCTTGGCCATGCAGGTGACCAGCACAAGCTGGCACCTGACTGGTCAAGGTGTGACAGGGCTGAGGTGGTTAATGGCAGCCAAGGCAACCTTGTCATTTGGGTGACCCCTGCAATTTGGCACCCCACTGGGCGGGGTGTGAGCAGGCTGAAGTGAAACTTGGCCGCAGTAATGACCTTGCGACGTGGGTGACCCCTACAAGATGCCACTCCACCAGCAGTGTGTGACCGAGGTGAGGTGAACCCACCAGCTGTGATGGCCTTGCCATGTGGATGACACAAACAATCGGAAACCTTGCTGGGTGGGCTGTGACCAGGCTGACTTTAACCCAGCGGCTGTGGTGGCCTCACCATGCAGGTGCCCCGTGCAAGATGCCAACTCGCTGCATCAGGTGTGACTGGGCTGAGGTGAAGCCGGCAGCTGTGATGGCCTCCCAACACAGGTGATGCACGTGAGGTGACAGCTGCTGGGTTGGGTGTAAGTGAGGGAAGGTGACAGGCAGCAGCAGTGACAGCCTTGCCATGAGTCTGCGAGGCAGGAAGTGACAAACCTACGAAGGGGTTGACCACGGGGAAGTGACACCCACTGGCTGTGATGACCTTGCTACACAGGTGACTCATGGAATGGGACACTCCACCATCCAGAACATGCCTGGGTGGTGGTGACACCCAGTGGCTGATGGCCATGCCACATGAGTGACACACAAGAGTTGAAACAGCAATGGGCAGGCTGTGCCAGGGCTGAGATGACCCTCAGCAGTCAGGATGGCCTTGACATGCAGGTGACCCCTGTCACTGCCATCCCACCAGAAGGCTGTAACGGAGGCAAAGGTACACCTGCTACACATGACAACACCACCATGTGGGTGACACACAGCAGGATACACCCATCGTGCTGGGTGTGAACAAGGGAAGGTGACACCCAGTGGCTCGGATGGCCTCGCCACGCAGGTGACATGTGGGAGGTGACACAGCTGAGGTGGAGTGTGAATCACTTGATGTGACAGCAGGTGGCCTTGAAAGCCTCACCATACAGGTGACACACACGAGCTGACACCATGTTTGGCTGTGTGTGACTGAGGTGAAGTGATACCTGGCGATCGTGGCGGCACTGTCAGACGGGTAGCATGCATGTGGTGACACTCTGATGGGGGTGTGACTGAAGCCAGGTGACACACTCTGCCTATAACAGCCTCGCCATGTGGGTGACACATATGAGGAGACACCACACAGGGCATGGTGTGACCAAGACAAGGTGATACAGCAGCCATGACGGGCTCCAGATATGGCTAGCTTGTGCATGGTGACATCCCCCAAGTGGGGTGTGACGCAGCTGAGGTGACTCCCGGTGACCATGATGTCCTTGCCATGCAGTTGACATGAGTGAGGTGTCACCCTGCTGGGAAGGGGGTGACCAGGCAGTGGTGACACCCGATGGCCATGAAGGACCCACTTGGCGGCTGATCCATGTGAGATGACACCCCGCCGGCTGGGTTATGACAAGGTCAAGGTGCCACCTGGTGGCCATGATGGCTTCAACACATGGGTCCCATGCGTGATGTGCCACCTCACCTGGAAGGTAGTGCCTGGGCCAATATGTCACCCAGGAGCCATGAAAGCCTCAGCATATGTGTGACCCATGTGAGGTAACAGTGCAATGGACTGGGGGTTCCTGGGCTGACGTGACAACCTGTGGCCATAAGGACCTCCCCACACAGGTGACTTACATGGTGTGGCATCTTGCCAGCAGGGAGTTATGAGGCTGAGGTGGCACCCGGCAGTTAGGAGGCCTCGCCACATGGTTGGCACATGCGAGGTCACCCCTGCAGGGTGGGGTGTGAGCATGAAAAGGTGACACCCATTGTCTGTGTTGTTCTCAGCACACGGGTAAACCATGGATGCTAGCAGCCTGCATGGCAGGGTGTGGCAGGGCCTAGGTGTGACACAGGGGCTGTGATGGCCTCACCATGCAGGTGACCCACATGAGGTGACCCCCAGATGGTGGGGTGTGAGCAGGCCAAGATGACTGCTGGCAGCTGTGAGGGCCTTGCCACATGGGAGACCTGTGCAAAGTGGCCCCATGACAGGGGGAGTGTGCCTGGGATGATGTGTCACCCTGCAGCTGTGATGCCCTCACCAAGGGGGTTACCTGCATGATGGGACACCCCACTGGGCAGGATGTGACCGGACCAGGGTGACACCTGGCAGCCATGGTGACCTCGCCACATGGGTGAGCCATGTGACGTGGCACCCCACCAGGCAGATTGGTACCGGGCTGATGTGACACCCAGTGTCCATGATGGCCTCCCCAAGTGGGTAGCCATGTGAGATGGCACGCCCCCTCATGGGGTGTGACTAGGCCAAGGTGACAACCAGAGCCTCTGACAGCCTCAGTGGATGGGTGGCACATGTGTGGTGACCCCCTGCCTGGTGGGATGTGACCATGCCAAAGTGAAACCTAGCAGCCTTAATGGCCTTGCCACATGGGTGACCCATGCATGGTGCCCCCCTGCAGTGCAGGGTGTGTCAGGACCTAGGTGACACCCAGCAACCATGGTGGCCTTGCCATGCAGTTGACCGAAATGAGGTGACACCCTGGCATGCGGGTTGTGACCAAGGATAGGTGACACCCAGTGACTGTTATGGCCTTGCCACATGGGTGGCATGTGACAGGCACCACCCCAGCAGGCAGGGTGTGACAGTGCCAAAGGAACACCCAGTGGCCATAATGGCCTTGCCACATGGGTGAGCCAGTGTGGTGATACCCTGCAGTGCGGGGTGGCACAGCTCCAAGGTGACACCCAGCAGACATGTCAGCCTGGCCATACAGTTGTCCCATGTGAGGTGACCCCCTGCCGGGAGAAGTGTGACCAGACCAAGCCGACACCCGGTGCCATGAAGCCTTGCTGTGTGGGTTAGCCAGCTGAGGCGGCATCCTGCCATATGAGGTGTGACCAAGGCTAGGTGACACCCAGTAGCTGTGATGGGCTTGCCACGCAGGTGACCCATGCTAGGTTACACCCCACTGGGTGGGGTTTGACCCAGCCAAGGTGACACAGGGGGGCTGGTATGGCCTGGCCATGGAGTTGAACCAATCGACGTGCCATCCAAAAGTGTGGCGTCGGAATGGGCCAAGGTGAGAGTTGCCAGCTATGATGGCCTAACCATGTGGGTGACCAACATGAGGTGGCATCTTGCTTGCCAGGGTGTGTCCAGGCCTTGATCACACCTGGCTGCCGTGATGGCCCCGCCAAATGCATGACCACACGAGGTTGCATTCCACCTGGCAGATAGTGCCCAGGCCAGATGACACCCAGTGGCCATGAGAGTTTTGCTGCATGGGGGACCCATGTGAGGTGGCACTCCACCAGGTGGGGTGTGACTGAGCCAAGTGGACAGCTGGTGTCTGTGATGGCTTGGCCATGCAGGTGACCAGCACAAGCTGGCACCTGACTGGTCAAGGTGTGACAGGGCTGAGGTGGTTAATGGCAGCCAAGGCAACCTTGTCATTTGGGTGACCCCTGCAATTTGGCACCCCACTGGGCGGGGTGTGAGCAGGCTGAAGTGAAACTTGGCCGCAGTAATGACCTTGCGACGTGGGTGACCCCTACAAGATGCCACTCCACCAGCAGTGTGTGACCGAGGTGAGGTGAACCCACCAGCTGTGATGGCCTTGCCATGTGGATGACACAAACAATCGGAAACCTTGCTGGGTGGGCTGTGACCAGGCTGACTTTAACCCAGCGGCTGTGGTGGCCTCACCATGCAGGTGCCCCGTGCAAGATGCCAACTCGCTGCATCAGGTGTGACTGGGCCGAGGTGAAGCCGGCAGCTGTTATGGCCTCCCAACACAGGTGATGCACGTGAGGTGACAGCTGCTGGGTTGGGTGTAAGTGAGGGAAGGTGACAGACAGCAGCAGTGACAGCCTTGCCATGAGTCTGTGAGGCAGGAAGTGACAAACCTACGAAGGGGTTGACCAAGGGGAAGTGACACCCACTGGCTGTGATGACCTTGCTACACAGGTGACTCATGGAATGGGACACTCCACCATCCAGAACATGCCTGGGTGGTGGTGACACCCAGTGGCTGATGGCCATGCCACATGAGTGACACACAAGAGTTGAAACAGCAATGGGCAGGCTGTGCCAGGGCTGAGATGACCCTCAGCAGTCAGGATGGCCTTGACATGCAGGTGACCCCTGTCACTGCCATCCCACCAGAAGGCTGTAACGGAGGCAAAGGTACACCTGCTACACATGACAACACCACCATGTGGGTGACACACAGCAGGATACACCCATCGTGCTGGGTGTGAACAAGGGAAGGTGACACCCAGTGGCTCGGATGGCCTCGCCACGCAGGTGACATGTGGGAGGTGACACAGCTGAGGTGGAGTGTGAATCACTTGACGTGACAGCAGGTGGCCTTGAAAGCCTCACCATACAGGTGACACACACGAGCTGACACCCTGTTTGGCTGTGTGTGACTGAGGCGAAGTGATACCTGGCGATCGTGGCGGAACTGTCAGACGGGTAGCATGCATGTGGTGACACTCTGATGGGGGTGTGACGGAAGCCAGGTGACACACTCTGCCTATAATAGCCTCGCCATGTGGGTGACACATATGAGGAGACACCACACAGGGCATGGTGTGACCAAGACAAGGTGATACAGCAGCCATGACGGGCTCCAGATATGGCTAGCTTGTGCATGGTGACATCCCCCAAGTGGGGTGTGACGCAGCTGAGGTGACTCCCGATGACCATGATGTCCTTGCCATGCAGTTGACATGAGTGAGGTGTCACCCTGCTGGGAAGGGTGTGAGCAGGCAGTGGTGACACCCGATGGCCGTGAAGGACCCACTTGGTGGCTGATCCTTGTGAGATGACACCCCGCCGGCTGGGTTATGACAAGGCCAAGGTGCCACCTGGTGGCCATGATGGCTTCAACACATGGGACCCATGCGTGATGTGCCACCTCACCTGGAAGGTAGTGCCTGGGCCAATATGTCACCCAGGAGCCATGAAAGCCTCAGCACATGTGTGACCCATGTGAGGTAACAGTGCAATGGACTGGGGGTTCCTGGGCCGACGTGACAACCTGTGGCCATAAGGACCTCCCCACACAGGTGACTTACATGGTGTGGCATCTTGCCAGCAGGGAGTTATGAGGCTGAGGTGGCACCCGGCAGTTAGGAGGCCTCGCCACATGGTTGGCACATGCGAGGTCACCCCTGCAGGGTGGGGTGTGAGCATGAAAAGGTGACACCCATTGTCTGTGTTGTTCTCAGCACACGGGTAAACCATGGATGCTAGCAGCCTGCATGGCAGGGTGTGGCAGGGCCTAGGTGTGACACAGGGGCTGTGATGGCCTCACCATGCAGGTGACCCACATGAGGTGACCCCCAGATGGTGGGGTGTGAGCAGGCCAAGATGACTGCTGGCAGCTGTGAGGGCCTTGCCACATGGGAGACCTGTGCAAAGTGGCCCCATGACAGGGGGAGTGTGCCTGGGATGATGTGTCACCCTGCAGCTGTGATGCCCTCACCAAGGGGGTTACCTGCATGATGGGACACCCCACTGGGCAGGATGTGACCGGACCAGGGTGACACCTGGCAGCCATGGTGACCTCGCCACATGGGTGAGCCATGTGACGTGGCACCCCACCAGGCAGATTGGTACCGGGCTGATGTGACACCCAGTGTCCATGATGGCCTCCCCAAGTGGGTAGCCATGTGAGATGGCACGCCCCCTCATGGGGTGTGACTAGGCCAAGGTGACAACCAGAGCCTCTGACAGCCTCAGTGGATGGGTGGCACATGTGTGGTGACCCCCTGCCTGGTGGGATGTGACCATGCCAAAGTGAAACCTAGCAGCCTTAATGGCCTTGCCACATGGGTGACCCATGCATGGTGCCCCCCTGCAGTGCAGGGTGTGTCAGGACCTAGGTGACACCCAGCAACCATGGTGGCCTTGCCATGCAGTTGACCGAAATGAGGTGACACCCTGGCATGCGGGTTGTGACCAAGGATAGGTGACACCCAGTGACTGTTATGGCCTTGCCACATGGGTGGCATGTGACAGGCACCACCCCAGCAGGCAGGGTGTGACAGTGCCAAAGGAACACCCAGTGGCCATAATGGCCTTGCCACATGGGTGAGCCAGTGTGGTGATACCCTGCAGTGCGGGGTGGCACAGCTCCGAGGTGACACCCAGCAGACATGTCAGCCTGGCCATACAGTTGTCCCATGTGAGGTGACCCCCTGCCGGGAGAAGTGTGACCAGACCAAGCCGACACCCGGTGCCATGAAGCCTTGCCGTGTGGGTTAGCCAGCTGAGGTGGCGTCCTGCCATATGAGGTGTGACCAAGGCTAGGTGACACCCAGTAGCTGTGATGGGCTTGCCACGCAGGTGATCCATGCTAGGTTACACCCCACTGGGTGGGGTTTGACCCAGCCAAGGTGACACAGGGGAGCTGGTATGGCCTGGCCATGGAGTTGAACCAATCGACGTGCCATCCAAAAGTGTGGCGTCGGAATGGGCCAAGGTGAGAGTTGCCAGCTATGATGGCCTAACCATGTGGGTGACCAACATGAGGTGGCATCTTGCTTGCCAGGGTGTGTCCAGGCCTTGATCACACCTGGCTGCCGTGATGGCCCCGCCAAATGCATGACCACACGAGGTTGCATTCCACCTGGCAGATAGTGCCCAGGCCAGATGACACCCAGTGGCCATGAGAGTTTTGCTGCATGGGGGACCCATGTGAGGTGGCACTCCACCAGGCGGGGTGTGACTGAGCCAAGTGGACAGCTGGTGTCTGTGATGGCTTGGCCATGCAGGTGACCAGCACAAGCTGGCACCTGACTGGTCAAGGTGTGACAGGGCTGAGGTGGTTAATGGCAGCCAAGGCAACCTTGTCATTTGGGTGACCCCTGCAATTTGGCACCCCACTGGGCGGGGTGTGAGCAGGCTGAAGTGAAACTTGGCCGCAGTAATGACCTTGCGACGTGGGTGACCCCTACAAGATGCCACTCCACCAGCAGTGTGTGACCGAGGTGAGGTGAACCCACCAGCTGTGATGGCCTTGCCATGTGGATGACACAAACAATCGGAAACCTTGCTGGGTGGGCTGTGACCAGGCTGACTTTAACCCAGCGGCTGTGGTGGCCTCACCATGCAGGTGCCCCGTGCAAGATGCCAACTCGATGCATCAGGTGTGACTGGGCCGAGGTGAAGCCGGCAGCTGTGATGGCCTCCCAACACAGGTGATGCACGTGAGGTGACAGCTGCTGGGTTGGGTGTAAGTGAGGGAAGGTGACAGACAGCAGCAGTGACAGCCTTGCCATGAGTCTGCGAGGCAGGAAGTGACAAACCTACGAAGGGGTTGACCAAGGGGAAGTGACACCCACTGGCTGTGATGACCTTGCTACACAGGTGACTCATGGAATGGGACACTCCACCATCCAGAACATGCCTGGGTGGTGGTGACACCCAGTGGCTGATGGCCATGCCACATGAGTGACACACAAGAGTTGAAACAGCAATGGGCAGGCTGTGCCAGGGCTGAGATGACCCTCAGCAGTCAGGATGGCCTTGACATGCAGGTGACCCCTGTCACTGCCATCCCACCAGAAGGCTGTAACGGAGGCAAAGGTACACCTGCTACACATGACAACAACACCATGTGGGTGACACACAGCAGGATACACCCATCGTGCTGGGTGTGAACAAGGGAAGGTGACACCCAGTGGCTCGGATGGCCTCGCCACGCAGGTGACATGTGGGAGGTGACACAGCTGAGGTGGAGTGTGAATCACTTGACGTGACAGCAGGTGGCCTTGAAAGCCTCACCATACAGGTGACACACACGAGCTGACACCCTGTTCGGCTGTGTGTGACTGAGGCGAAGTGATACCTGGCGATCGTGGCGGCACTGTCAGACGGGTAGCATGCATGTGGTGACACTCTGATGGGGGTGTGACGGAAGCCAGGTGACACACTCTGCCTATAATAGCCTCGCCATGTGGGTGACACATATGAGGAGACACCACACAGGGCATGGTGTGACCAAGACAAGGTGATACAGCAGCCATGACGGGCTCCAGATATGGCTAGCTTGTGCATGGTGACATCCCCCAAGTGGGGTGTGACGCAGCTGAGGTGACTCCCGATGACCATGATGTCCTTGCCATGCAGTTGACATGAGTGAGGTGTCACCCTGCTGGGAAGGGGGTGAGCAGGCAGTGGTGACACCCGATGGCCGTGAAGGACCCACTTGGCGGCTGATCCATGTGAGATGACACCCCGCCGGCTGGGTTATGACAAGGCCAAGGTGCCACCTGGTGGCCATGATGGCTTCAACACATGGGACCCATGCGTGATGTGCCACCTCACCTGGAAGGTAGTGCCTGGGCCAATATGTCACCCAGGAGCCATGAAAGCCTCAGCACATGTGTGACCCATGTGAGGTAACAGTGCAATGGACTGGGGGTTCCTGGGCCGACGTGACAACCTGTGGCCATAAGGACCTCCCCACACAGGTGACTTACATGGTGTGGCATCTTGCCAGCAGGGAGTTATGAGGCTGAGGTGGCACCCGGCAGTTAGGAGGCCTCGCCACATGGTTGGCACATGCGAGGTCACCCCTGCAGGGTGGGGTGTGAGCATGAAAAGGTGACACCCATTGTCTGTGTTGTTCTCAGCACACGGGTAAACCATGGATGCTAGCAGCCTGCATGGCAGGGTGTGGCAGGGCCTAGGTGTGACACAGGGGCTGTGATGGCCTCACCATGCAGGTGACCCACATGAGGTGACCCCCAGATGGTGGGGTGTGAGCAGGCCAAGATGACTGCTGGCAGCTGTGAGGGCCTTGCCACATGGGAGACCTGTGCAAAGTGGCCCCATGACAGGGGGAGTGTGCCTGGGATGATGTGTCACCCTGCAGCTGTGATGCCCTCACCAAGGGGGTTACCTGCATGATGGGACACCCCACTGGGCAGGATGTGACCGGACCAGGGTGACACCTGGCAGCCATGGTGACCTCGCCACATGGGTGAGCCATGTGATGTGGCACCCCACCAGGCAGATTGGTACCGGGCTGATGTGACACCCAGTGTCCATGATGGCCTCCCCAAGTGGGTAGCCATGTGAGATGGCACGCCCCCTCATGGGGTGTGACTAGGCCAAGGTGACAACCAGAGCCTCTGACAGCCTCAGTGGATGGGTGGCACATGTGTGGTGACCCCCTGCCTGGTGGGATGTGACCATGCCAAAGTGAAACCTAGCAGCCTTAATGGCCTTGCCACATGGGTGACCCATGCATGGTGCCCCCCTGCAGTGCAGGGTGTGTCAGGACCTAGGTGACACCCAGCAACCATGGTGGCCTTGCCATGCAGTTGACCGAAATGAGGTGACACCCTGGCATGCGGGTTGTGACCAAGGATAGGTGACACCCAGTGACTGTTATGGCCTTGCCACATGGGTGGCATGTGACAGGCACCACCCCAGCAGGCAGGGTGTGACAGTGCCAAAGGAACACCCAGTGGCCATAATGGCCTTGCCACATGGGTGAGCCAGTGTGGTGATACCCTGCAGTGCGGGGTGGCACAGCTCCGAGGTGACACCCAGCAGACATGTCAGCCTGGCCATACAGTTGTCCCATGTGAGGTGACCCCCTGCCGGGAGAAGTGTGACCAGACCAAGCCGACACCCGGTGCCATGAAGCCTTGCCGTGTGGGTTAGCCAGCTGAGGTGGCGTCCTGCCATATGAGGTGTGACCAAGGCTAGGTGACACCCAGTAGCTGTGATGAGCTTGCCACGCAGGTGATCCATGCTAGGTTACACCCCACTGGGTGGGGTTTGACCCAGCCAAGGTGACACAGGGGAGCTGGTATGGCCTGGCCATGGAGTTGAACCAATCGACGTGCCATCCAAAAGTGTGGCGTCGGAATGGGCCAAGGTGAGAGTTGCCAGCTATGATGGCCTAACCATGTGGGTGACCAACATGAGGTGGCATCTTGCTTGCCAGGGTGTGTCCAGGCCTTGATCACACCTGGCTGCCGTGATGGCCCCGCCAAATGCATGACCACACGAGGTTGCATTCCACCTGGCAGATAGTGCCCAGGCCAGATGACACCCAGTGGCCATGAGAGTTTTGCTGCATGGGGGACCCATGTGAGGTGGCACTCCACCAGGCGGGGTGTGACTGAGCCAAGTGGACAGCTGGTGTCTGTGATGGCTTGGCCATGCAGGTGACCAGCACAAGCTGGCACCTGACTGGTCAAGGTGTGACAGGGCTGAGGTGGTTAATGGCAGCCAAGGCAACCTTGTCATTTGGGTGACCCCTGCAATTTGGCACCCCACTGGGCGGGGTGTGAGCAGGCTGAAGTGAAACTTGGCCGCAGTAATGACCTTGCGACGTGGGTGACCCCTACAAGATGCCACTCCACCAGCAGTGTGTGACCGAGGTGAGGTGAACCCACCAGCTGTGATGGCCTTGCCATGTGGATGACACAAACAATCGGAAACCTTGCTGGGTGGGCTGTGACCAGGCTGACTTTAACCCAGCGGCTGTGGTGGCCTCACCATGCAGGTGCCCCGTGCAAGATGCCAACTCGCTGCATCAGGTGTGACTGGGCCGAGGTGAAGCCGGCAGCTGTGATGGCCTCCCAACACAGGTGATGCACGTGAGGTGACAGCTGCTGGGTTGGGTGTAAGTGAGGGAAGGTGACAGACAGCAGCAGTGACAGCCTTGCCATGAGTCTGCGAGGCAGGAAGTGACAAACCTACGAAGGGGTTGACCAAGGGGAAGTGACACCCACTGGCTGTGATGACCTTGCTACACAGGTGACTCATGGAATGGGACACTCCACCATCCAGAACATGCCTGGGTGGTGGTGACACCCAGTGGCTGATGGCCATGCCACATGAGTGACACACAAGAGTTGAAACAGCAATGGGCAGGCTGTGCCAGGGCTGAGATGACCCTCAGCAGTCAGGATGGCCTTGACATGCAGGTGACCCCTGTCACTGCCATCCCACCAGAAGGCTGTAACGGAGGCAAAGGTACACCTGCTACACATGACAACAACACCATGTGGGTGACACACAGCAGGATACACCCATCGTGCTGGGTGTGAACAAGGGAAGGTGACACCCAGTGGCTCGGATGGCCTCGCCACGCAGGTGACATGTGGGAGGTGACACAGCTGAGGTGGAGTGTGAATCACTTGACGTGACAGCAGGTGGCCTTGAAAGCCTCACCATACAGGTGACACACACGAGCTGACACCCTGTTCGGCTGTGTGTGACTGAGGCGAAGTGATACCTGGCGATCGTGGCGGCACTGTCAGACGGGTAGCATGCATGTGGTGACACTCTGATGGGGGTGTGACGGAAGCCAGGTGACACACTCTGCCTATAATAGCCTCGCCATGTGGGTGACACATATGAGGAGACACCACACAGGGCATGGTGTGACCAAGACAAGGTGATACAGCAGCCATGACGGGCTCCAGATATGGCTAGCTTGTGCATGGTGACATCCCCCAAGTGGGGTGTGACGCAGCTGAGGTGACTCCCGATGACCATGATGTCCTTGCCATGCAGTTGACATGAGTGAGGTGTCACCCTGCTGGGAAGGGGGTGAGCAGGCAGTGGTGACACCCGATGGCCGTGAAGGACCCACTTGGCGGCTGATCCATGTGAGATGACACCCCGCCGGCTGGGTTATGACAAGGCCAAGGTGCCACCTGGTGGCCATGATGGCTTCAACACATGGGACCCATGCGTGATGTGCCACCTCACCTGGAAGGTAGTGCCTGGGCCAATATGTCACCCAGGAGCCATGAAAGCCTCAGCACATGTGTGACCCATGTGAGGTAACAGTGCAATGGACTGGGGGTTCCTGGGCCGACGTGACAACCTGTGGCCATAAGGACCTCCCCACACAGGTGACTTACATGGTGTGGCATCTTGCCAGCAGGGAGTTATGAGGCTGAGGTGGCACCCGGCAGTTAGGAGGCCTCGCCACATGGTTGGCACATGCGAGGTCACCCCTGCAGGGTGGGGTGTGAGCATGAAAAGGTGACACCCATTGTCTGTGTTGTTCTCAGCACACGGGTAAACCATGGATGCTAGCAGCCTGCATGGCAGGGTGTGGCAGGGCCTAGGTGTGACACAGGGGCTGTGATGGCCTCACCATGCAGGTGACCCACATGAGGTGACCCCCAGATGGTGGGGTGTGAGCAGGCCAAGATGACTGCTGGCAGCTGTGAGGGCCTTGCCACATGGGAGACCTGTGCAAAGTGGCCCCATGACAGGGGGAGTGTGCCTGGGATGATGTGTCACCCTGCAGCTGTGATGCCCTCACCAAGGGGGTTACCTGCATGATGGGACACCCCACTGGGCAGGATGTGACCGGACCAGGGTGACACCTGGCAGCCATGGTGACCTCGCCACATGGGTGAGCCATGTGATGTGGCACCCCACCAGGCAGATTGGTACCGGGCTGATGTGACACCCAGTGTCCATGATGGCCTCCCCAAGTGGGTAGCCATGTGAGATGGCACGCCCCCTCATGGGGTGTGACTAGGCCAAGGTGACAACCAGAGCCTCTGACAGCCTCAGTGGATGGGTGGCACATGTGTGGTGACCCCCTGCCTGGTGGGATGTGACCATGCCAAAGTGAAACCTAGCAGCCTTAATGGCCTTGCCACATGGGTGACCCATGCATGGTGCCCCCCTGCAGTGCAGGGTGTGTCAGGACCTAGGTGACACCCAGCAACCATGGTGGCCTTGCCATGCAGTTGACCGAAATGAGGTGACACCCTGGCATGCGGGTTGTGACCAAGGATAGGTGACACCCAGTGACTGTTATGGCCTTGCCACATGGGTGGCATGTGACAGGCACCACCCCAGCAGGCAGGGTGTGACAGTGCCAAAGGAACACCCAGTGGCCATAATGGCCTTGCCACATGGGTGAGCCAGTGTGGTGATACCCTGCAGTGCGGGGTGGCACAGCTCCGAGGTGACACCCAGCAGACATGTCAGCCTGGCCATACAGTTGTCCCATGTGAGGTGACCCCCTGCCGGGAGAAGTGTGACCAGACCAAGCCGACACCCGGTGCCATGAAGCCTTGCCGTGTGGGTTAGCCAGCTGAGGTGGCGTCCTGCCATATGAGGTGTGACCAAGGCTAGGTGACACCCAGTAGCTGTGATGAGCTTGCCACGCAGGTGATCCATGCTAGGTTACACCCCACTGGGTGGGGTTTGACCCAGCCAAGGTGACACAGGGGAGCTGGTATGGCCTGGCCATGGAGTTGAACCAATCGACGTGCCATCCAAAAGTGTGGCGTCGGAATGGGCCAAGGTGAGAGTTGCCAGCTATGATGGCCTAACCATGTGGGTGACCAACATGAGGTGGCATCTTGCTTGCCAGGGTGTGTCCAGGCCTTGATCACACCTGGCTGCCGTGATGGCCCCGCCAAATGCATGACCACACGAGGTTGCATTCCACCTGGCAGATAGTGCCCAGGCCAGATGACACCCAGTGGCCATGAGAGTTTTGCTGCATGGGGGACCCATGTGAGGTGGCACTCCACCAGGCGGGGTGTGACTGAGCCAAGTGGACAGCTGGTGTCTGTGATGGCTTGGCCATGCAGGTGACCAGCACAAGCTGGCACCTGACTGGTCAAGGTGTGACAGGGCTGAGGTGGTTAATGGCAGCCAAGGCAACCTTGTCATTTGGGTGACCCCTGCAATTTGGCACCCCACTGGGCGGGGTGTGAGCAGGCTGAAGTGAAACTTGGCCGCAGTAATGACCTTGCGACGTGGGTGACCCCTACAAGATGCCACTCCACCAGCAGTGTGTGACCGAGGTGAGGTGAACCCACCAGCTGTGATGGCCTTGCCATGTGGATGACACAAACAATCGGAAACCTTGCTGGGTGGGCTGTGACCAGGCTGACTTTAACCCAGCGGCTGTGGTGGCCTCACCATGCAGGTGCCCCGTGCAAGATGCCAACTCGCTGCATCAGGTGTGACTGGGCCGAGGTGAAGCCGGCAGCTGTGATGGCCTCCCAACACAGGTGATGCACGTGAGGTGACAGCTGCTGGGTTGGGTGTAAGTGAGGGAAGGTGACAGACAGCAGCAGTGACAGCCTTGCCATGAGTCTGCGAGGCAGGAAGTGACAAACCTACGAAGGGGTTGACCAAGGGGAAGTGACACCCACTGGCTGTGATGACCTTGCTACACAGGTGACTCATGGAATGGGACACTCCACCATCCAGAACATGCCTGGGTGGTGGTGACACCCAGTGGCTGATGGCCATGCCACATGAGTGACACACAAGAGTTGAAACAGCAATGGGCAGGCTGTGCCAGGGCTGAGATGACCCTCAGCAGCCAGGATGGCCTTGACATGCAGGTGACCCCTGTCACTGCCATCCCACCAGAAGGCTGTAACGGAGGCAAAGGTACACCTGCTACACATGACAACAACACCATGTGGGTGACACACAGCAGGATACACCCATCGTGCTGGGTGTGAACAAGGGAAGGTGACACCCAGTGGCTCGGATGGCCTCGCCATGCAGGTGACATGTGGGAGGTGACACAGCTGAGGTGGAGTGTGAATCACTTGACGTGACAGCAGGTGGCCTTGAAAGCCTCACCATACAGGTGACACACACGAGCTGACACCCTGTTCGGCTGTGTGTGACTGAGGCGAAGTGATACCTGGCGATCGTGGCGGCACTGTCAGACGGGTAGCATGCATGTGGTGACACTCTGATGGGGGTGTGACGGAAGCCAGGTGACACACTCTGCCTATAATAGCCTCACCATGTGGGTGACACATATGAGGAGACACCACACAGGGCATGGTGTGACCAAGACAAGGTGATACAGCAGCCATGACGGGCTCCAGATATGGCTAGCTTGTGCATGGTGACATCCCCCAAGTGGGGTGTGACGCAGCTGAGGTGACTCCCGATGACCATGATGTCCTTGCCATGCAGTTGACATGAGTGAGGTGTCACCCTGCTGGGAAGGGTGTGAGCAGGCAGTGGTGACACCCGATGGCCGTGAAGGACCCACTTGGCGGCTGATCCATGTGAGATGACACCCCGCCGGCTGGGTTATGACAAGGCCAAGGTGCCACCTGGTGGCCATGATGGCTTCAACACATGGGACCCATGCGTGATGTGCCACCTCACCTGGAAGGTAGTGCCTGGGCCAATATGTCACCCAGGAGCCATGAAAGCCTCAGCACATGTGTGACCCATGTGAGGTAACAGTGCAATGGACTGGGGGTTCCTGGGCCGACGTGACAACCTGTGGCCATAAGGACCTCCCCACACAGGTGACTTACATGGTGTGGCATCTTGCCAGCAGGGAGTTATGAGGCTGAGGTGGCACCCGGCAGTTAGGAGGCCTCGCCACATGGTTGGCACATGCGAGGTCACCCCTGCAGGGTGGGGTGTGAGCATGAAAAGGTGACACCCATTGTCTGTGTTGTTCTCAGCACACGGGTAAACCATGGATGCTAGCAGCCTGCATGGCAGGGTGTGGCAGGGCCTAGGTGTGACACAGGGGCTGTGATGGCCTCACCATGCAGGTGACCCACATGAGGTGACCCCCAGATGGTGGGGTGTGAGCAGGCCAAGATGACTGCTGGCAGCTGTGAGGGCCTTGCCACATGGGAGACCTGTGCAAAGTGGCCCCATGACAGGGGGAGTGTGCCTGGGATGATGTGTCACCCTGCAGCTGTGATGCCCTCACCAAGGGGGTTACCTGCATGATGGGACACCCCACTGGGCAGGATGTGACCGGACCAGGGTGACACCTGGCAGCCATGGTGACCTCGCCACATGGGTGAGCCATGTGACGTGGCACCCCACCAGGCAGATTGGTACCGGGCTGATGTGACACCCAGTGTCCATGATGGCCTCCCCAAGTGGGTAGCCATGTGAGATGGCACGCCCCCTCATGGGGTGTGACTAGGCCAAGGTGACAACCAGAGCCTCTGACAGCCTCAGTGGATGGGTGGCACATGTGTGGTGACCCCCTGCCTGGTGGGATGTGACCATGCCAAAGTGAAACCTAGCAGCCTTAATGGCCTTGCCACATGGGTGACCCATGCATGGTGCCCCCCTGCAGTGCAGGGTGTGTCAGGACCTAGGTGACACCCAGCAACCATGGTGGCCTTGCCATGCAGTTGACCGAAATGAGGTGACACCCTGGCATGCGGGTTGTGACCAAGGATAGGTGACACCCAGTGACTGTTATGGCCTTGCCACATGGGTGGCATGTGACAGGCACCACCCCAGCAGGCAGGGTGTGACAGTGCCAAAGGAACACCCAGTGGCCATAATGGCCTTGCCACATGGGTGAGCCAGTGTGGTGATACCCTGCAGTGCGGGGTGGCACAGCTCCGAGGTGACACCCAGCAGACATGTCAGCCTGGCCATACAGTTGTCCCATGTGAGGTGACCCCCTGCCGGGAGAAGTGTGACCAGACCAAGCCGACACCCGGTGCCATGAAGCCTTGCCGTGTGGGTTAGCCAGCTGAGGTGGCGTCCTGCCATATGAGGTGTGACCAAGGCTAGGTGACACCCAGTAGCTGTGATGGGCTTGCCACGCAGGTGATCCATGCTAGGTTACACCCCACTGGGTGGGGTTTGACCCAGCCAAGGTGACACAGGGGAGCTGGTATGGCCTGGCCATGGAGTTGAACCAATCGACGTGCCATCCAAAAGTGTGGCATCGGAATGGGCCAAGGTGAGAGTTGCCAGCTATGATGGCCTAACCATGTGGGTGACCAACATGAGGTGGCATCTTGCTTGCCAGGGTGTGTCCAGGCCTTGATCACACCTGGCTGCCGTGATGGCCCCGCCAAATGCATGACCACACGAGGTTGCATTCCACCTGGCAGATAGTGCCCAGGCCAGATGACACCCAGTGGCCATGAGAGTTTTGCTGCATGGGGGACCCATGTGAGGTGGCACTCCACCAGGCGGGGTGTGACTGAGCCAAGTGGACAGCTGGTGTCTGTGATGGCTTGGCCATGCAGGTGACCAGCACAAGCTGGCACCTGACTGGTCAAGGTGTGACAGGGCTGAGGTGGTTAATGGCAGCCAAGGCAACCTTGTCATTTGGGTGACCCCTGCAATTTGGCACCCCACTGGGCGGGGTGTGAGCAGGCTGAAGTGAAACTTGGCCGCAGTAATGACCTTGCGACGTGGGTGACCCCTACAAGATGCCACTCCACCAGCAGTGTGTGACCGAGGTGAGGTGAACCCACCAGCTGTGATGGCCTTGCCATGTGGATGACACAAACAATCGGAAACCTTGCTGGGTGGGCTGTGACCAGGCTGACTTTAACCCAGCGGCTGTGGTGGCCTCACCATGCAGGTGCCCCGTGCAAGATGCCAACTCGCTGCATCAGGTGTGACTGGGCCGAGGTGAAGCCGGCAGCTGTGATGGCCTCCCAACACAGGTGATGCACGTGAGGTGACAGCTGCTGGGTTGGGTGTAAGTGAGGGAAGGTGACAGACAGCAGCAGTGACAGCCTTGCCATGAGTCTGCGAGGCAGGAAGTGACAAACCTACGAAGGGGTTGACCAAGGGGAAGTGACACCCACTGGCTGTGATGACCTTGCTACACAGGTGACTCATGGAATGGGACACTCCACCATCCAGAACATGCCTGGGTGGTGGTGACACCCAGTGGCTGATGGCCATGCCACATGAGTGACACACAAGAGTTGAAACAGCAATGGGCAGGCTGTGCCAGGGCTGAGATGACCCTCAGCAGCCAGGATGGCCTTGACATGCAGGTGACCCCTGTCACTGCCATCCCACCAGAAGGCTGTAACGGAGGCAAAGGTACACCTGCTACACATGACAACAACACCATGTGGGTGACACACAGCAGGATACACCCATCGTGCTGGGTGTGAACAAGGGAAGGTGACACCCAGTGGCTCGGATGGCCTCGCCACGCAGGTGACATGTGGGAGGTGACACAGCTGAGGTGGAGTGTGAATCACTTGACGTGACAGCAGGTGGCCTTGAAAGCCTCACCATACAGGTGACACACACGAGCTGACACCCTGTTCGGCTGTGTGTGACTGAGGCGAAGTGATACCTGGCGATCGTGGCGGCACTGTCAGACGGGTAGCATGCATGTGGTGACACTCTGATGGGGGTGTGACGGAAGCCAGGTGACACACTCTGCCTATAATAGCCTCGCCATGTGGGTGACACATATGAGGAGACACCACACAGGGCATGGTGTGACCAAGACAAGGTGATACAGCAGCCATGACGGGCTCCAGATATGGCTAGCTTGTGCATGGTGACATCCCCCAAGTGGGGTGTGACGCAGCTGAGGTGACTCCCGATGACCATGATGTCCTTGCCATGCAGTTGACATGAGTGAGGTGTCACCCTGCTGGGAAGGGGGTGAGCAGGCAGTGGTGACACCCGATGGCCGTGAAGGACCCACTTGGCGGCTGATCCATGTGAGATGACACCCCGCCGGCTGGGTTATGACAAGGCCAAGGTGCCACCTGGTGGCCATGATGGCTTCAACACATGGGACCCATGCGTGATGTGCCACCTCACCTGGAAGGTAGTGCCTGGGCCAATATGTCACCCAGGAGCCATGAAAGCCTCAGCACATGTGTGACCCATGTGAGGTAACAGTGCAATGGACTGGGGGTTCCTGGGCCGACGTGACAACCTGTGGCCATAAGGAGCTCCCCACACAGGTGACTTACATGGTGTGGCATCTTGCCAGCAGGGAGTTATGAGGCTGAGGTGGCACCCGGCAGTTAGGAGGCCTCGCCACATGGTTGGCACATGCGAGGTCACCCCTGCAGGGTGGGGTGTGAGCATGAAAAGGTGACACCCATTGTCTGTGTTGTTCTCAGCACACGGGTAAACCATGGATGCTAGCAGCCTGCATGGCAGGGTGTGGCAGGGCCTAGGTGTGACACAGGGGCTGTGATGGCCTCACCATGCAGGTGACCCACATGAGGTGACCCCCAGATGGTGGGGTGTGAGCAGGCCAAGATGACTGCTGGCAGCTGTGAGGGCCTTGCCACATGGGAGACCTGTGCAAAGTGGCCCCATGACAGGGGGAGTGTGCCTGGGATGATGTGTCACCCTGCAGCTGTGATGCCCTCACCAAGGGGGTTACCTGCATGATGGGACACCCCACTGGGCAGGATGTGACCGGACCAGGGTGACACCTGGCAGCCATGGTGACCTCGCCACATGGGTGAGCCATGTGATGTGGCACCCCACCAGGCAGATTGGTACCGGGCTGATGTGACACCCAGTGTCCATGATGGCCTCCCCAAGTGGGTAGCCATGTGAGATGGCACGCCCCCTCATGGGGTGTGACTAGGCCAAGGTGACAACCAGAGCCTCTGACAGCCTCAGTGGATGGGTGGCACATGTGTGGTGACCCCCTGCCTGGTGGGATGTGACCATGCCAAAGTGAAACCTAGCAGCCTTAATGGCCTTGCCACATGGGTGACCCATGCATGGTGCCCCCCTGCAGTGCAGGGTGTGTCAGGACCTAGGTGACACCCAGCAACCATGGTGGCCTTGCCATGCAGTTGACCGAAATGAGGTGACACCCTGGCATGCGGGTTGTGACCAAGGATAGGTGACACCCAGTGACTGTTATGGCCTTGCCACATGGGTGGCATGTGACAGGCACCACCCCAGCAGGCAGGGTGTGACAGTGCCAAAGGAACACCCAGTGGCCATAATGGCCTTGCCACATGGGTGAGCCAGTGTGGTGATACCCTGCAGTGCGGGGTGGCACAGCTCCGAGGTGACACCCAGCAGACATGTCAGCCTGGCCATACAGTTGTCCCATGTGAGGTGACCCCCTGCCGGGAGAAGTGTGACCAGACCAAGCCGACACCCGGTGCCATGAAGCCTTGCCGTGTGGGTTAGCCAGCTGAGGTGGCGTCCTGCCATATGAGGTGTGACCAAGGCTAGGTGACACCCA
The DNA here is from genome assembly GCF_030028045.1 of Hippopotamus amphibius kiboko. Lineage (NCBI taxonomy): Eukaryota > Metazoa > Chordata > Mammalia > Artiodactyla > Hippopotamidae > Hippopotamus > Hippopotamus amphibius. The sequence goes on along the minus strand of NC_080189.1, from coordinate 139,361,662 downwards.
GTAGCTGTGATGGGCTTGCCACGCAGGTGATCCATGCTAGGTTACACCCCACTGGGTGGGGTTTGACCCAGCCAAGGTGACACAGGGGAGCTGGTATGGCCTGGCCATGGAGTTGAACCAATCGACGTGCCATCCAAAAGTGTGGCGTCGGAATGGGCCAAGGTGAGAGTTGCCAGCTATGATGGCCTAACCATGTGGGTGACCAACATGAGGTGGCATCTTGCTTGCCAGGGTGTGTCCAGGCCTTGATCACACCTGGCTGCCGTGATGGCCCCGCCAAATGCATGACCACACGAGGTTGCATTCCACCTGGCAGATAGTGCCCAGGCCAGATGACACCCAGTGGCCATGAGAGTTTTGCTGCATGGGGGACCCATGTGAGGTGGCACTCCACCAGGCGGGGTGTGACTGAGCCAAGTGGACAGCTGGTGTCTGTGATGGCTTGGCCATGCAGGTGACCAGCACAAGCTGGCACCTGACTGGTCAAGGTGTGACAGGGCTGAGGTGGTTAATGGCAGCCAAGGCAACCTTGTCATTTGGGTGACCCCTGCAATTTGGCACCCCACTGGGCGGGGTGTGAGCAGGCTGAAGTGAAACTTGGCCGCAGTAATGACCTTGCGACGTGGGTGACCCCTACAAGATGCCACTCCACCAGCAGTGTGTGACCGAGGTGAGGTGAACCCACCAGCTGTGATGGCCTTGCCATGTGGATGACACAAACAATCGGAAACCTTGCTGGGTGGGCTGTGACCAGGCTGACTTTAACCCAGCGGCTGTGGTGGCCTCACCATGCAGGTGCCCCGTGCAAGATGCCAACTCGCTGCATCAGGTGTGACTGGGCTGAGGTGAAGCCGGCAGCTGTGATGGCCTCCCAACACAGGTGATGCACGTGAGGTGACAGCTGCTGGGTTGGGTGTAAGTGAGGGAAGGTGACAGGCAGCAGCAGTGACAGCCTTGCCATGAGTCTGCGAGGCAGGAAGTGACAAACCTACGAAGGGGTTGACCAAGGGGAAGTGACACCCACTGGCTGTGATGACCTTGCTACACAGGTGACTCATGGAATGGGACACTCCACCATCCAGAACATGCCTGGGTGGTGGTGACACCCAGTGGCTGATGGCCATGCCACATGAGTGACACACAAGAGTTGAAACAGCAATGGGCAGGCTGTGCCAGGGCTGAGATGACCCTCAGCAGTCAGGATGGCCTTGACATGCAGGTGACCCCTGTCACTGCCATCCCACCAGAAGGCTGTAACGGAGGCAAAGGTACACCTGCTACACATGACAACACCACCATGTGGGTGACACACAGCAGGATACACCCATCGTGCTGGGTGTGAACAAGGGAAGGTGACACCCAGTGGCTCGGATGGCCTCGCCACGCAGGTGACATGTGGGAGGTGACACAGCTGAGGTGGAGTGTGAATCACTTGATGTGACAGCAGGTGGCCTTGAAAGCCTCACCATACAGGTGACACACACGAGCTGACACCCTGTTTGGCTGTGTGTGACTGAGGCGAAGTGATACCTGGCGATCGTGGCGGCACTGTCAGACGGGTAGCATGCATGTGGTGACACTCTGATGGGGGTGTGACTGAAGCCAGGTGACACACTCTGCCTATAACAGCCTCGCCATGTGGGTGACACATATGAGGAGACACCACACAGGGCATGGTGTGACCAAGACAAGGTGATACAGCAGCCATGACGGGCTCCAGATATGGCTAGCTTGTGCATGGTGACATCCCCCAAGTGGGGTGTGACGCAGCTGAGGTGACTCCCGGTGACCATGATGTCCTTGCCATGCAGTTGACATGAGTGAGGTGTCACCCTGCTGGGAAGGGGGTGACCAGGCAGTGGTGACACCCGATGGCCATGAAGGACCCACTTGGCGGCTGATCCATGTGAGATGACACCCCGCCGGCTGGGTTATGACAAGGTCAAGGTGCCACCTGGTGGCCATGATGGCTTCAACACATGGGTCCCATGTGTGATGTGCCACCTCACCTGGAAGGTAGTGCCTGGGCCAATATGTCACCCAGGAGCCATGAAAGCCTCAGCACATGTGTGACCCATGTGAGGTAACAGTGCAATGGACTGGGGGTTCCTGGGCCGACGTGACAACCTGTGGCCATAAGGACCTCCCCACACAGGTGACTTACATGGTGTGGCATCTTGCCAGCAGGGAGTTATGAGGCTGAGGTGGCACCCGGCAGTTAGGAGGCCTCGCCACATGGTTGGCACATGCGAGGTCACCCCTGCAGGGTGGGGTGTGAGCATGAAAAGGTGACACCCATTGTCTGTGTTGTTCTCAGCACACGGGTAAACCATGGATGCTAGCAGCCTGCATGGCAGGGTGTGGCAGGGCCTAGGTGTGACACAGGGGCTGTGATGGCCTCACCATGCAGGTGACCCACATGAGGTGACCCCCAGATGGTGGGGTGTGAGCAGGCCAAGATGACTGCTGGCAGCTGTGAGGGCCTTGCCACATGGGAGACCTGTGCAAAGTGGCCCCATGACAGGGGGAGTGTGCCTGGGATGATGTGTCACCCTGCAGCTGTGATGCCCTCACCAAGGGGTTTACCTGCATGATGGGACACCCCACTGGGCAGGATGTGACCGGACCAGGGTGACACCTGGCAGCCATGGTGACCTCGCCACATGGGTGAGCCATGTGACGTGGCACCCCACCAGGCAGATTGGTACCGGGCTGATGTGACACCCAGTGTCCATGATGGCCTCCCCAAGTGGGTAGCCATGTGAGATGGCACGCCCCCTCATGGGGTGTGACTAGGCCAAGGTGACAACCAGAGCCTCTGACAGCCTCAGTGGATGGGTGGCACATGTGTGGTGACCCCCTGCCTGGTGGGATGTGACCATGCCAAAGTGAAACCTAGCAGCCTTAATGGCCTTGCCACATGGGTGACCCATGCATGGTGCCCCCCTGCAGTGCAGGGTGTGTCAGGACCTAGGTGACACCCAGCAACCATGGTGGCCTTGCCATGCAGTTGACCGAAATGAGGTGACACCCTGGCATGCGGGTTGTGACCAAGGATAGGTGACACCCAGTGACTGTTATGGCCTTGCCACATGGGTGGCATGTGACAGGCACCACCCCAGCAGGCAGGGTGTGACAGTGCCAAAGGAACACCCAGTGGCCATAATGGCCTTGCCACATGGGTGAGCCAGTGTGGTGATACCCTGCTGTGCGGGGTGGCACAGCTCTGAGGTGACACCCAGCAGACATGTCAGCCTGGCCATACAGTTGTCCCATGTGAGGTGACCCCCTGCCGGGAGAAGTGTGACCAGACCAAGCCGACACCCGGTGCCATGAAGCCTTGCTGTGTGGGTTAGCCAGCTGAGGTGGCATCCTGCCATATGAGGTGTGACCAAGGCTAGGTGACACCCAGTAGCTGTGATGGGCTTGCCACGCAGGTGACCCATGCTAGGTTACACCCCACTGGGTGGGGTTTGACCCAGCCAAGGTGACACAGGGGAGCTGGTATGGCCTGGCCATGGAGTTGAACCAATCGACGTGCCATCCAAAAGTGTGGCGTCGGAATGGGCCAAGGTGAGAGTTGCCAGCTATGATGGCCTAACCATGCGGGTGACCAACATGAGGTGGCATCTTGCTTGCCAGGGTGTGTCCAGGCCTTGATCACACCTGGCTGCCGTGATGGCCCCGCCAAATGCATGACCACACGAGGTTGCATTCCACCTGGCAGATAGTGCCCAGGCCAGATGACACCCAGTGGCCATGAGAGTTTTGCTGCATGGGGGACCCATGTGAGGTGGCACTCCACCAGGTGGGGTGTGACTGAGCCAAGTGGACAGCTGGTGTCTGTGATGGTTTGGCCATGCAGGTGACCAGCACAAGCTGGCACCTGACTGGTCAAGGTGTGACAGGGCTGAGGTGGTTAATGGCAGCCAAGGCAACCTTGTCATTTGGGTGACCCCTGCAATTTGGCACCCCACTGGGCGGGGTGTGAGCAGGCTGAAGTGAAACTTGGCCGCAGTAATGACCTTGCGACGTGGGTGACCCCTACAAGATGCCACTCCACCAGCAGTGTGTGACCGAGGTGAGGTGAACCCACCAGCTGTGATGGCCTTGCCATGTGGATGACACAAACAATCGGAAACCTTGCTGGGTGGGCTGTGACCAGGCTGACTTTAACCCAGCGGCTGTGGTGGCCTCACCATGCAGGTGCCCCGTGCAAGATGCCAACTCGCTGCATCAGGTGTGACTGGGCCGAGGTGAAGCCGGCAGCTGTGATGGCCTCCCAACACAGGTGATGCACGTGAGGTGACAGCTGCTGGGTTGGGTGTAAGTGAGGGAAGGTGACAGACAGCAGCAGTGACAGCCTTGCCATGAGTCTGCGAGGCAGGAAGTGACAAACCTACGAAGGGGTTGACCAAGGGGAAGTGACACCCACTGGCTGTGATGACCTTGCTACACAGGTGACTCATGGAATGGGACACTCCACCATCCAGAACATGCCTGGGTGGTGGTGACACCCAGTGGCTGATGGCCATGCCACATGAGTGACACACAAGAGTTGAAACAGCAATGGGCAGGCTGTGCCAGGGCTGAGATGACCCTCAGCAGTCAGGATGGCCTTGACATGCAGGTGACCCCTGTCACTGCCATCCCACCAGAAGGCTGTAACGGAGGCAAAGGTACACCTGCTACACATGACAACAACACCATGTGGGTGACACACAGCAGGATACACCCATCGTGCTGGGTGTGAACAAGGGAAGGTGACACCCAGTGGCTCGGATGGCCTCGCCACGCAGGTGACATGTGGGAGGTGACACAGCTGAGGTGGAGTGTGAATCACTTGACGTGACAGCAGGTGGCCTTGAAAGCCTCACCATACAGGTGACACACACGAGCTGACACCCTGTTCGGCTGTGTGTGACTGAGGCGAAGTGATACCTGGCGATCGTGGCGGCACTGTCAGACGGGTAGCATGCATGTGGTGACACTCTGATGGGGGTGTGACGGAAGCCAGGTGACACACTCTGCCTATAATAGCCTCGCCATGTGGGTGACACATATGAGGAGACACCACACAGGGCATGGTGTGACCAAGACAAGGTGATACAGCAGCCATGACGGGCTCCAGATATGGCTAGCTTGTGCATGGTGACATCCCCCAAGTGGGGTGTGACGCAGCTGAGGTGACTCCCGATGACCATGATGTCCTTGCCATGCAGTTGACATGAGTGAGGTGTCACCCTGCTGGGAAGGGGGTGAGCAGGCAGTGGTGACACCCGATGGCCGTGAAGGACCCACTTGGCGGCTGATCCATGTGAGATGACACCCCGCCGGCTGGGTTATGACAAGGCCAAGGTGCCACCTGGTGGCCATGATGGCTTCAACACATGGGACCCATGCGTGATGTGCCACCTCACCTGGAAGGTAGTGCCTGGGCCAATATGTCACCCAGGAGCCATGAAAGCCTCAGCACATGTGTGACCCATGTGAGGTAACAGTGCAATGGACTGGGGGTTCCTGGGCCGACGTGACAACCTGTGGCCATAAGGACCTCCCCACACAGGTGACTTACATGGTGTGGCATCTTGCCAGCAGGGAGTTATGAGGCTGAGGTGGCACCCGGCAGTTAGGAGGCCTCGCCACATGGTTGGCACATGCGAGGTCACCCCTGCAGGGTGGGGTGTGAGCATGAAAAGGTGACACCCATTGTCTGTGTTGTTCTCAGCACACGGGTAAACCATGGATGCTAGCAGCCTGCATGGCAGGGTGTGGCAGGGCCTAGGTGTGACACAGGGGCTGTGATGGCCTCACCATGCAGGTGACCCACATGAGGTGACCCCCAGATGGTGGGGTGTGAGCAGGCCAAGATGACTGCTGGCAGCTGTGAGGGCCTTGCCACATGGGAGACCTGTGCAAAGTGGCCCCATGACAGGGGGAGTGTGCCTGGGATGATGTGTCACCCTGCAGCTGTGATGCCCTCACCAAGGGGTTTACCTGCATGATGGGACACCCCACTGGGCAGGATGTGACCGGACCAGGGTGACACCTGGCAGCCATGGTGACCTCGCCACATGGGTGAGCCATGTGACGTGGCACCCCACCAGGCAGATTGGTACCGGGCTGATGTGACACCCAGTGTCCATGATGGCCTCCCCAAGTGGGTAGCCATGTGAGATGGCACGCCCCCTCATGGGGTGTGACTAGGCCAAGGTGACAACCAGAGCCTCTGACAGCCTCAGTGGATGGGTGGCACATGTGTGGTGACCCCCTGCCTGGTGGGATGTGACCATGCCAAAGTGAAACCTAGCAGCCTTAATGGCCTTGCCACATGGGTGACCCATGCATGGTGCCCCCCTGCAGTGCAGGGTGTGTCAGGACCTAGGTGACACCCAGCAACCATGGTGGCCTTGCCATGCAGTTGACCGAAATGAGGTGACACCCTGGCATGCGGGTTGTGACCAAGGATAGGTGACACCCAGTGACTGTTATGGCCTTGCCACATGGGTGGCATGTGACAGGCACCACCCCAGCAGGCAGGGTGTGACAGTGCCAAAGGAACACCCAGTGGCCATAATGGCCTTGCCACATGGGTGAGCCAGTGTGGTGATACCCTGCAGTGCGGGGTGGCACAGCTCCGAGGTGACACCCAGCAGACATGTCAGCCTGGCCATACAGTTGTCCCATGTGAGGTGACCCCCTGCCGGGAGAAGTGTGACCAGACCAAGCCGACACCCGGTGCCATGAAGCCTTGCCGTGTGGGTTAGCCAGCTGAGGTGGCGTCCTGCCATATGAGGTGTGACCAAGGCTAGGTGACATCCAGTAGCTGTGATGGGCTTACCACGCAGGTGATCCATGCTAGGTTACACCCCACTGGGTGGGGTTTGACCCAGCCAAGGTGACACAGGGGAGCTGGTATGGCCTGGCCATGGAGTTGAACCAATCGACGTGCCATCCAAAAGTGTGGCGTCGGAATGGGCCAAGGTGAGAGTTGCCAGCTATGATGGCCTAACCATGTGGGTGACCAACATGAGGTGGCATCTTGCTTGCCAGGGTGTGTCCAGGCCTTGATCACACCTGGCTGCCGTGATGGCCCCGCCAAATGCATGACCACACGAGGTTGCATTCCACCTGGCAGATAGTGCCCAGGCCAGATGACACCCAGTGGCCATGAGAGTTTTGCTGCATGGGGGACCCATGTGAGGTGGCACTCCACCAGGCGGGGTGTGACTGAGCCAAGTGGACAGCTGGTGTCTGTGATGGCTTGGCCATGCAGGTGACCAGCACAAGCTGGCACCTGACTGGTCAAGGTGTGACAGGGCTGAGGTGGTTAATGGCAGCCAAGGCAACCTTGTCATTTGGGTGACCCCTGCAATTTGGCACCCCACTGGGCGGGGTGTGAGCAGGCTGAAGTGAAACTTGGCCGCAGTAATGACCTTGCGACGTGGGTGACCCCTACAAGATGCCACTCCACCAGCAGTGTGTGACCGAGGTGAGGTGAACCCACCAGCTGTGATGGCCTTGCCATGTGGATGACACAAACAATCGGAAACCTTGCTGGGTGGGCTGTGACCAGGCTGACTTTAACCCAGTGGCTGTGGTGGCCTCACCATGCAGGTGCCCCGTGCAAGATGCCAACTCGCTGCATCAGGTGTGACTGGGCTGAGGTGAAGCCGGCAGCTGTGATGGCCTCCCAACACAGGTGATGCACGTGAGGTGACAGCTGCTGGGTTGGGTGTAAGTGAGGGAAGGTGACAGGCAGCAGCAGTGACAGCCTTGCCATGAGTCTGCGAGGCAGGAAGTGACAAACCTACGAAGGGGTTGACCAAGGGGAAGTGACACCCACTGGCTGTGATGACCTTGCTACACAGGTGACTCATGGAATGGGACACTCCACCATCCAGAACATGCCTGGGTGGTGGTGACACCCAGTGGCTGATGGCCATGCCACATGAGTGACACACAAGAGTTGAAACAGCAATGGGCAGGCTGTGCCAGGGCTGAGATGACCCTCAGCAGTCAGGATGGCCTTGACATGCAGGTGACCCCTGTCACTGCCATCCCACCAGAAGGCTGTAACGGAGGCAAAGGTACACCTGCTACACATGACAACACCACCATGTGGGTGACACACAGCAGGATACACCCATCGTGCTGGGTGTGAACAAGGGAAGGTGACACCCAGTGGCTCGGATGGCCTCGCCACGCAGGTGACATGTGGGAGGTGACACAGCTGAGGTGGAGTGTGAATCACTTGATGTGACAGCAGGTGGCCTTGAAAGCCTCACCATACAGGTGACACACACGAGCTGACACCCTGTTTGGCTGTGTGTGACTGAGGCGAAGTGATACCTGGCGATCGTGGCGGCACTGTCAGACGGGTAGCATGCATGTGGTGACACTCTGATGGGGGTGTGACTGAAGCCAGGTGACACACTCTGCCTATAACAGCCTCGCCATGTGGGTGACACATATGAGGAGACACCACACAGGGCATGGTGTGACCAAGACAAGGTGATACAGCAGCCATGACGGGCTCCAGATATGGCTAGCTTGTGCATGGTGACATCCCCCAAGTGGGGTGTGACGCAGCTGAGGTGACTCCCGGTGACCATGATGTCCTTGCCATGCAGTTGACATGAGTGAGGTGTCACCCTGCTGGGAAGGGGGTGACCAGGCAGTGGTGACACCCGATGGCCATGAAGGACCCACTTGGCGGCTGATCCATGTGAGATGACACCCCGCCGGCTGGGTTATGACAAGGTCAAGGTGCCACCTGGTGGCAATGATGGCTTCAACACATGGGTCCCATGTGTGATGTGCCACCTCACCTGGAAGGTAGTGCCTGGGCCAATATGTCACCCAGGAGCCATGAAAGCCTCAGCACATGTGTGACCCATGTGAGGTAACAGTGCAATGGACTGGGGGTTCCTGGGCCGACGTGACAACCTGTGGCCATAAGGACCTCCCCACACAGGTGACTTACATGGTGTGGCATCTTGCCAGCAGGGAGTTATGAGGCTGAGGTGGCACCCGGCAGTTAGGAGGCCTCGCCACATGGTTGGCACATGCGAGGTCACCCCTGCAGGGTGGGGTGTGAGCATGAAAAGGTGACACCCATTGTCTGTGTTGTTCTCAGCACACGGGTAAACCATGGATGCTAGCAGCCTGCATGGCAGGGTGTGGCAGGGCCTAGGTGTGACACAGGGGCTGTGATGGCCTCACCATGCAGGTGACCCACATGAGGTGACCCCCAGATGGTGGGGTGTGAGCAGGCCAAGATGACTGCTGGCAGCTGTGAGGGCCTTGCCACATGGGAGACCTGTGCAAAGTGGCCCCATGACAGGGGGAGTGTGCCTGGGATGATGTGTCACCCTGCAGCTGTGATGCCGTCACCAAGGGGTTTACCTGCATGATGGGACACCCCACTGGGCAGGATGTGACCGGACCAGGGTGACACCTGGCAGCCATGGTGACCTCGCCACATGGGTGAGCCATGTGACGTGGCACCCCACCAGGCAGATTGGTACCGGGCTGATGTGACACCCAGTGTCCATGATGGCCTCCCCAAGTGGGTAGCCATGTGAGATGGCACGCCCCCTCATGGGGTGTGACTAGGCCAAGGTGACAACCAGAGCCTCTGACAGCCTCAGTGGATGGGTGGCACATGTGTGGTGACCCCCTGCCTGGTGGGATGTGACCATGCCAAAGTGAAACCTAGCAGCCTTAATGGCCTTGCCACATGGGTGACCCATGCATGGTGCCCCCCTGCAGTGCAGGGTGTGTCAGGACCTAGGTGACACCCAGCAACCATGGTGGCCTTGCCATGCAGTTGACCGAAATGAGGTGACACCCTGGCATGCGGGTTGTGACCAAGGATAGGTGACACCCAGTGACTGTTATGGCCTTGCCACATGGGTGGCATGTGACAGGCACCACCCCAGCAGGCAGGGTGTGACAGTGCCAAAGGAACACCCAGTGGCCATAATGGCCTTGCCACATGGGTGAGCCAGTGTGGTGATACCCTGCTGTGCGGGGTGGCACAGCTCTGAGGTGACACCCAGCAGACATGTCAGCCTGGCCATACAGTTGTCCCATGTGAGGTGACCCCCTGCCGGGAGAAGTGTGACCAGACAAAGCCGACACCCGGTGCCATGAAGCCTTGCTGTGTGGGTTAGCCAGCTGAGGCGGCATCCTGCCATATGAGGTGTGACCAAGGCTAGGTGACACCCAGTAGCTGTGATGGGCTTGCCATGCAGGTGACCCATGCTAGGTTACACCCCACTGGGTGGGGTTTGACCCAGCCAAGGTGACACAGGGGGGCTGGTATGGCCTGGCCATGGAGTTGAACCAATCGACGTGCCATCCAAAAGTGTGGCGTCGGAATGGGCCAAGGTGAGAGTTGCCAGCTATGATGGCCTAACCATGCGGGTGACCAACATGAGGTGGCATCTTGCTTGCCAAGGTGTGTCCAGGCCTTGATCACACCTGGCTGCCGTGATGGCCCCGCCAAATGCATGACCACACGAGGTTGCATTCCACCTGGCAGATAGTGCCCAGGCCAGATGACACCCAGTGGCCATGAGAGTTTTGCTGCATGGGGGACCCATGTGAGGTGGCACTCCACCAGGTGGGGTGTGACTGAGCCAAGTGGACAGCTGGTGTCTGTGATGGTTTGGCCATGCAGGTGACCAGCACAAGCTGGCACCTGACTGGTCAAGGTGTGACAGGGCTGAGGTGGTTAATGGCAGCCAAGGCAACCTTGTCATTTGGGTGACCCCTGCAATTTGGCACCCCACTGGGCGGGGTGTGAGCAGGCTGAAGTGAAACTTGGCCGCAGTAATGACCTTGCGACGTGGGTGACCCCTACAAGATGCCACTCCACCAGCAGTGTGTGACCGAGGTGAGGTGAACCCACCAGCTGTGATGGCCTTGCCATGTGGATGACACAAACAATCGGAAACCTTGCTGGGTGGGCTGTGACCAGGCTGACTTTAACCCAGCGGCTGTGGTGGCCTCACCATGCAGGTGCCCCGTGCAAGATGCCAACTCGCTGCATCAGGTGTGACTGGGCCGAGGTGAAGCCGGCAGCTGTGATGGCCTCCCAACACAGGTGATGCACGTGAGGTGACAGCTGCTGGGTTGGGTGTAAGTGAGGGAAGGTGACAGACAGCAGCAGTGACAGCCTTGCCATGAGTCTGCGAGGCAGGAAGTGACAAACCTACGAAGGGGTTGACCAAGGGGAAGTGACACCCACTGGCTGTGATGACCTTGCTACACAGGTGACTCATGGAATGGGACACTCCACCATCCAGAACATGCCTGGGTGGTGGTGACACCCAGTGGCTGATGGCCATGCCACATGAGTGACACACAAGAGTTGAAACAGCAATGGGCAGGCTGTGCCAGGGCTGAGATGACCCTCAGCAGTCAGGATGGCCTTGACATGCAGGTGACCCCTGTCACTGCCATCCCACCAGAAGGCTGTAACGGAGGCAAAGGTACACCTGCTACACATGACAACACCACCATGTGGGTGACACACAGCAGGATACACCCATCGTGCTGGGTGTGAACAAGGGAAGGTGACACCCAGTGGCTCGGATGGCCTCGCCACGCAGGTGACATGTGGGAGGTGACACAGCTGAGGTGGAGTGTGAATCACTTGATGTGACAGCAGGTGGCCTTGAAAGCCTCACCATACAGGTGACACACACGAGCTGACACCCTGTTTGGCTGTGTGTGACTGAGGCGAAGTGATACCTGGCGATCGTGGCGGCACTGTCAGACGGGTAGCATGCATGTGGTGACACTCTGATGGGGGTGTGACTGAAGCCAGGTGACACACTCTGCCTATAACAACCTCGCCATGTGGGTGACACATATGAGGAGACACCACACAGGGCATGGTGTGACCAAGACAAGGTGATACAGCAGCCATGACGGGCTCCAGATATGGCTAGCTTGTGCATGGTGACATCCCCCAAGTGGGGTGTGACGCAGCTGAGGTGACTCCCGGTGACCATGATGTCCTTGCCATGCAGTTGACATGAGTGAGGTGTCACCCTGCTGGGAAGGGGGTGACCAGGCAGTGGTGACACCCGATGGCCATGAAGGACCCACTTGGCGGCTGATCCATGTGAGATGACACCCCGCCGGCTGGGTTATGACAAGGTCAAGGTGCCACCTGGTGGCAATGATGGCTTCAACACATGGGTCCCATGTGTGATGTGCCACCTCACCTGGAAGGTAGTGCCTGGGCCAATATGTCACCCAGGAGCCATGAAAGCCTCAGCACATGTGTGACCCATGTGAGGTAACAGTGCAATGGACTGGGGGTTCCTGGGCCGACGTGACAACCTGTGGCCATAAGGACCTCGCCACACAGGTGACTTACATGGTGTGGCATCTTGCCAGCAGGGAGTTATGAGGCTGAGGTGGCACCCGGCATTTAGGAGGCCTCGCCACATGGTTGGCACATGCGAGGTCACCCCTGCAGGGTGGGGTGTGAGCATGAAAAGGTGACACCCATTGTCTGTGTTGTTCTCAGCACACGGGTAAACCATGGATGCTAGCAGCCTGCATGGCAGGGTGTGGCAGGGCCTAGGTGTGACACAGGGGCTGTGATGGCCTCACCATGCAGGTGACCCACATGAGGTGACCCCCAGATGGTGGGGTGTGAGCAGGCCAAGATGACTGCTGGCAGCTGTGAGGGCCTTGCCACATGGGAGACCTGTGCAAAGTGGCCCCATGACAGGGGGAGTGTGCCTGGGATGATGTGTCACCCTGCAGCTGTGATGCCCTCACCAAGGGGTTTACCTGCATGATGGGACACCCCACTGGGCAGGATGTGACCGGACCAGGGTGACACCTGGCAGCCATGGTGACCTCGCCACATGGGTGAGCCATGTGACGTGGCACCCCACCAGGCAGATTGGTACCGGGCTGATGTGACACCCAGTGTCCATGATGGCCTCCCCAAGTGGGTAGCCATGTGAGATGGCACGCCCCCTCATGGGGTGTGACTAGGCCAAGGTGACAACCAGAGCCTCTGACAGCCTCAGTGGATGGGTGGCACATGTGTGGTGACCCCCTGCCTGGTGGGATGTGACCATGCCAAAGTGAAACCTAGCAGCCTTAATGGCCTTGCCACATGGGTGACCCATGCATGGTGCCCCCCTGCAGTGCAGGGTGTGTCAGGACCTAGGTGACACCCAGCAACCATGGTGGCCTTGCCATGCAGTTGACCGAAATGAGGTGACACCCTGGCATGCGGGTTGTGACCAAGGATAGGTGACACCCAGTGACTGTTATGGCCTTGCCACATGGGTGGCATGTGACAGGCACCACCCCAGCAGGCAGGGTGTGACAGTGCCAAAGGAACACCCAGTGGCCATAATGGCCTTGCCACATGGGTGAGCCAGTGTGGTGATACCCTGCTGTGCGGGGTGGCACAGCTCTGAGGTGACACCCAGCAGACATGTCAGCCTGGCCATACAGTTGTCCCATGTGAGGTGACCCCCTGCCGGGAGAAGTGTGACCAGACAAAGCCGACACCCGGTGCCATGAAGCCTTGCTGTGTGGGTTAGCCAGCTGAGGCGGCATCCTGCCATATGAGGTGTGACCAAGGCTAGGTGACACCCAGTAGCTGTGATGGGCTTGCCACGCAGGTGACCCATGCTAGGTTACACCCCACTGGGTGGGGTTTGACCCAGCCAAGGTGACACAGGGGGGCTGGTATGGCCTGGCCATGGAGTTGAACCAATCGACGTGCCATCCAAAAGTGTGGCGTCGGAATGGGCCAAGGTGAGAGTTGCCAGCTATGATGGCCTAACCATGCGGGTGACCAACATGAGGTGGCATCTTGCTTGCCAGGGTGTGTCCAGGCCTTGATCACACCTGGCTGCCGTGATGGCCCCGCCAAATGCATGACCACACGAGGTTGCATTCCACCTGGCAGATAGTGCCCAGGCCAGATGACACCCAGTGGCCATGAGAGTTTTGCTGCATGGGGGACCCATGTGAGGTGGCACTCCACCAGGTGGGGTGTGACTGAGCCAAGTGGACAGCTGGTGTCTGTGATGGCTTGGCCATGCAGGTGACCAGCACAAGCTGGCACCTGACTGGTCAAGGTGTGACAGGGCTGAGGTGGTTAATGGCAGCCAAGGCAACCTTGTCATTTGGGTGACCCCTGCAATTTGGCACCCCACTGGGCGGGGTGTGAGCAGGCTGAAGTGAAACTTGGCCGCAGTAATGACCTTGCGACGTGGGTGACCCCTACAAGATGCCACTCCACCAGCAGTGTGTGACCGAGGTGAGGTGAACCCACCAGCTGTGATGGCCTTGCCATGTGGATGACACAAACAATCGGAAACCTTGCTGGGTGGGCTGTGACCAGGCTGACTTTAACCCAGCGGCTGTGGTGGCCTCACCATGCAGGTGCCCCGTGCAAGATGCCAACTCGCTGCATCAGGTGTGACTGGGCCGAGGTGAAGCCAGCAGCTGTGATGGCCTCCCAACACAGGTGATGCACGTGAGGTGACAGCTGCTGGGTTGGGTGTAAGTGAGGGAAGGTGACAGACAGCAGCAGTGACAGCCTTGCCATGAGTCTGCGAGGCAGGAAGTGACAAACCTACGAAGGGGTTGACCAAGGGGAAGTGACACCCACTGGCTGTGATGACCTTGCTACACAGGTGACTCATGGAATGGGACACTCCACCATCCAGAACATGCCTGGGTGGTGGTGACACCCAGTGGCTGATGGCCATGCCACATGAGTGACACACAAGAGTTGAAACAGCAATGGGCAGGCTGTGCCAGGGCTGAGATGACCCTCAGCAGTCAGGATGGCCTTGACATGCAGGTGACCCCTGTCACTGCCATCCCACCAGAAGGCTGTAACGGAGGCAAAGGTACACCTGCTACACATGACAACACCACCATGTGGGTGACACACAGCAGGATACACCCATCGTGCTGGGTGTGAACAAGGGAAGGTGACACCCAGTGGCTCGGATGGCCTCGCCACGCAGGTGACATGTGGGAGGTGACACAGCTGAGGTGGAGTGTGAATCACTTGACGTGACAGCAGGTGGCCTTGAAAGCCTCACCATACAGGTGACACACACGAGCTGACACCCTGTTCGGCTGTGTGTGACTGAGGCGAAGTGATACCTGGCGATCGTGGCGGCACTGTCAGACGGGTAGCATGCATGTGGTGACACTCTGATGGGGGTGTGACGGAAGCCAGGTGACACACTCTGCCTATAATAGCCTCGCCATGTGGGTGACACATATGAGGAGACACCACACAGGGCATGGTGTGACCAAGACAAGGTGATACAGCAGCCATGACGGGCTCCAGATATGGCTAGCTTGTGCATGGTGACATCCCCCAAGTGGGGTGTGACGCAGCTGAGGTGACTCCCGGTGACCATGATGTCCTTGCCATGCAGTTGACATGAGTGAGGTGTCACCCTGCTGGGAAGGGTGTGAGCAGGCAGTGGTGACACCCGATGGCCGTGAAGGACCCACTTGGCGGCTGATCCATGTGAGATGACACCCTGCCGGCTGGGTTATGACAAGGCCAAGGTGCCACCTGGTGGCCATGATGGCTTCAACACATGGGACCCATGCGTGATGTGCCACCTCACCTGGAAGGTAGTGCCTGGGCCAATATGTCACCCAGGAGCCATGAAAGCCTCAGCACATGTGTGACCCATGTGAGGTAACAGTGCAATGGACTGGGGGTTCCTGGGCCGACGTGACAACCTGTGGCCATAAGGACCTCCCCACACAGGTGACTTACATGGTGTGGCATCTTGCCAGCAGGGAGTTATGAGGCTGAGGTGGCACCCGGCAGTTAGGAGGCCTCGCCACATGGTTGGCACATGCGAGGTCACCCCTGCAGGGTGGGGTGTGAGCATGAAAAGGTGACACCCATTGTCTGTGTTGTTCTCAGCACACGGGTAAACCATGGATGCTAGCAGCCTGCATGGCAGGGTGTGGCAGGGCCTAGGTGTGACACAGGGGCTGTGATGGCCTCACCATGCAGGTGACCCACATGAGGTGACCCCCAGATGGTGGGGTGTGAGCAGGCCAAGATGACTGCTGGCAGCTGTGAGGGCCTTGCCACATGGGAGACCTGTGCAAAGTGGCCCCATGACAGGGGGAGTGTGCCTGGGATGATGTGTCACCCTGCAGCTGTGATGCCCTCACCAAGGGGTTTACCTGCATGATGGGACACCCCACTGGGCAGGATGTGACTGGACCAGGGTGACACCTGGCAGCCATGGTGACCTCGCCACATGGGTGAGCCATGTGACGTGGCACCCCACCAGGCAGATTGGTACCGGGCTGATGTGACACCCAGTGTCCATGATGGCCTCCCCAAGTGGGTAGCCATGTGAGATGGCACGCCCCCTCATGGGGTGTGACTAGGCCAAGGTGACAACCAGAGCCTCTGACAGCCTCAGTGGATGGGTGGCACATGTGTGGTGACCCCCTGCCTGGTGGGATGTGACCATGCCAAAGTGAAACCTAGCAGCCTTAATGGCCTTGCCACATGGGTGACCCATGCATGGTGCCCCCCTGCAGTGCAGGGTGTGTCAGGACCTAGGTGACACCCAGCAACCATGGTGGCCTTGCCATGCAGTTGACCGAAATGAGGTGACACCCTGGCATGCGGGTTGTGACCAAGGATAGGTGACACCCAGTGACTGTTATGGCCTTGCCACATGGGTGGCATGTGACAGGCACCACCCCAGCAGGCAGGGTGTGACAGTGCCAAAGGAACACCCAGTGGCCATAATGGCCTTGCCACATG
Organism: Hippopotamus amphibius kiboko; assembly: GCF_030028045.1. NCBI lineage: Eukaryota > Metazoa > Chordata > Mammalia > Artiodactyla > Hippopotamidae > Hippopotamus > Hippopotamus amphibius. Next base: position 139,344,837 of record NC_080189.1, on the reverse strand, counting down.
GGTGAGCCAGTGTGGTGATACCCTGCAGTGCGGGGTGGCACAGCTCCGAGGTGACACCCAGCAGACATGTCAGCCTGGCCATACAGTTGTCCCATGTGAGGTGACCCCCTGCCGGGAGAAGTGTGACCAGACCAAGCCGACACCCGGTGCCATGAAGCCTTGCCGTGTGGGTTAGCCAGCTGAGGTGGCGTCCTGCCATATGAGGTGTGACCAAGGCTAGGTGACACCCAGTAGCTGTGATGGGCTTGCCACGCAGGTGATCCATGCTAGGTTACACCCCACTGGGTGGGGTTTGACCCAGCCAAGGTGACACAGGGGAGCTGGTATGGCCTGGCCATGGAGTTGAACCAATCGACGTGCCATCCAAAAGTGTGGCGTCGGAATGGGCCAAGGTGAGAGTTGCCAGCTATGATGGCCTAACCATGTGGGTGACCAACATGAGGTGGCATCTTGCTTGCCAGGGTGTGTCCAGGCCTTGATCACACCTGGCTGCCGTGATGGCCCCGCCAAATGCATGACCACACGAGGTTGCATTCCACCTGGCAGATAGTGCCCAGGCCAGATGACACCCAGTGGCCATGAGAGTTTTGCTGCATGGGGGACCCATGTGAGGTGGCACTCCACCAGGCGGGGTGTGACTGAGCCAAGTGGACAGCTGGTGTCTGTGATGGCTTGGCCATGCAGGTGACCAGCACAAGCTGGCACCTGACTGGTCAAGGTGTGACAGGGCTGAGGTGGTTAATGGCAGCCAAGGCAACCTTGTCATTTGGGTGACCCCTGCAATTTGGCACCCCACTGGGCGGGGTGTGAGCAGGCTGAAGTGAAACTTGGCTGCAGTAATGACCTTGCGACGTGGGTGACCCCTACAAGATGCCACTCCACCAGCAGTGTGTGACCGAGGTGAGGTGAACCCACCAGCTGTGATGGCCTTGCCATGTGGATGACACAAACAATCGGAAACCTTGCTGGGTGGGCTGTGACCAGGCTGACTTTAACCCAGCGGCTGTGGTGGCCTCACCATGCAGGTGCCCCGTGCAAGATGCCAACTCGCTGCATCAGGTGTGACTGGGCTGAGGTGAAGCCGGCAGCTGTGATGGCCTCCCAACACAGGTGATGCACGTGAGGTGACAGCTGCTGGGTTGGGTGTAAGTGAGGGAAGGTGACAGGCAGCAGCAGTGACAGCCTTGCCATGAGTCTGCGAGGCAGGAAGTGACAAACCTACGAAGGGATTGACCAAGGGGAAGTGACACCCACTGGCTGTGATGACCTTGCTACACAGGTGACTCATGGAATGGGACACTCCACCATCCAGAACATGCCTGGGTGGTGGTGACACCCAGTGGCTGATGGCCATGCCACATGAGTGACACACAAGAGTTGAAACAGCAATGGGCAGGCTGTGCCAGGGCTGAGATGACCCTCAGCAGTCAGGATGGCCTTGACATGCAGGTGACCCCTGTCACTGCCATCCCACCAGAAGGCTGTAACGGAGGCAAAGGTACACCTGCTACACATGACAACACCACCATGTGGGTGACACACAGCAGGATACACCCATCGTGCTGGGTGTGAACAAGGGAAGGTGACACCCAGTGGCTCGGATGGCCTCGCCACGCAGGTGACATGTGGGAGGTGACACAGCTGAGGTGGAGTGTGAATCACTTGATGTGACAGCAGGTGGCCTTGAAAGCCTCACCATACAGGTGACACACACGAGCTGACACCCTGTTTGGCTGTGTGTGACTGAGGCGAAGTGATACCTGGCGATCGTGGCGGCACTGTCAGACGGGTAGCATGCATGTGGTGACACTCTGATGGGGGTGTGACTGAAGCCAGGTGACACACTCTGCCTATAATAGCCTCGCCATGTGGGTGACACATATGAGGAGACACCACACAGGGCATGGTGTGACCAAGACAAGGTGATACAGCAGCCATGACGGGCTCCAGATATGGCTAGCTTGTGCATGGTGACATCCCCCAAGTGGGGTGTGACGCAGCTGAGGTGACTCCCGATGACCATGATGTCCTTGCCATGCAGTTGACATGAGTGAGGTGTCACCCTGCTGGGAAGGGTGTTAGCAGGCAGTGGTGACACCCGATGGCCGTGAAGGACCCACTTGGTGGCTGATCCATGTGAGATGACACCCCGCCGGCTGGGTTATGACAAGGCCAAGGTGCCACCTGGTGGCCATGATGGCTTCAACACATGGGACCCATGCGGGATGTGCCACCTCACCTGGAAGGTAGTGCCTGGGCCAATATGTCACCCAGGAGCCATGAAAGCCTCAGCACATGTGTGACCCATGTGAGGTAACAGTGCAATGGACTGGGGGTTCCTGGGCCGACGTGACAACCTGTGGCCATAAGGACCTCCCCACACAGGTGACTTACATGGTGTGGCATCTTGCCAGCAGGGAGTTATGAGGCTGAGGTGGCACCTGGCAGTTAGGAGGCCTCGCCACATGGTTGGCACATGCGAGGTCACCCCTGCAGGGTGGGGTGTGAGCATGAAAAGGTGACACCCATTGTCTGTGTTGTTCTCAGCACACGGGTAAACCATGGATGCTAGCAGCCTGCATGGCAGGGTGTGGCAGGGCCTAGGTGTGACACAGGGGCTGTGATGGCCTCACCATGCAGGTGACCCACATGAGGTGACCCCCAGATGGTGGGGTGTGAGCAGGCCAAGATGACTGCTGGCAGCTGTGAGGGCCTTGCCACATGGGAGACCTGTGCAAAGTGGCCCCATGACAGGGGGAGTGTGCCTGGGATGATGTGTCACCCTGCAGCTGTGATGCCCTCACCAAGGGGGTTACCTGCATGATGGGACACCCCACTGGGCAGGATGTGACCGGACCAGGGTGACACCTGGCAGCCATGGTGACCTCGCCACATGGGTGAGCCATGTGACGTGGCACCCCACCAGGCAGATTGGTACCGGGCTGATGTGACACCCAGTGTCCATGATGGCCTCCCCAAGTGGGTAGCCATGTGAGATGGCACGCCCCCTCATGGGGTGTGACTAGGCCAAGGTGACAACCAGAGCCTCTGACAGCCTCAGTGGATGGGTGGCACATGTGTGGTGACCCCCTGCCTGGTGGGATGTGACCATGCCAAAGTGAAACCTAGCAGCCTTAATGGCCTTGCCACATGGGTGACCCATGCATGGTGCCCCCCTGCAGTGCAGGGTGTGTCAGGACCTAGGTGACACCCAGCAACCATGGTGGCCTTGCCATGCAGTTGACCGAAATGAGGTGACACCCTGGCATGCGGGTTGTGACCAAGGATAGGTGACACCCAGTGACTGTTATGGCCTTGCCACATGGGTGGCATGTGACAGGCACCACCCCAGCAGGCAGGGTGTGACAGTGCCAAAGGAACACCCAGTGGCCATAATGGCCTTGCCACATGGGTGAGCCAGTGTGGTGATACCCTGCAGTGCGGGGTGGCACAGCTCCGAGGTGACACCCAGCAGACATGTCAGCCTGGCCATACAGTTGTCCCATGTGAGGTGACCCCCTGCCGGGAGAAGTGTGACCAGACCAAGCCGACACCCGGTGCCATGAAGCCTTGCCGTGTGGGTTAGCCAGCTGAGGTGGCGTCCTGCCATATGAGGTGTGACCAAGGCTAGGTGACACCCAGTAGCTGTGATGGGCTTGCCACGCAGGTGATCCATGCTAGGTTACACCCCACTGGGTGGGGTTTGACCCAGCCAAGGTGACACAGGGGAGCTGGTATGGCCTGGCCATGGAGTTGAACCAATCGACGTGCCATCCAAAAGTGTGGCGTCGGAATGGGCCAAGGTGAGAGTTGCCAGCTATGATGGCCTAACCATGTGGGTGACCAACATGAGGTGGCATCTTGCTTGCCAGGGTGTGTCCAGGCCTTGATCACACCTGGCTGCCGTGATGGCCCCGCCAAATGCATGACCACACGAGGTTGCATTCCACCTGGCAGATAGTGCCCAGGCCAGATGACACCCAGTGGCCATGAGAGTTTTGCTGCATGGGGGACCCATGTGAGGTGGCACTCCACCAGGCGGGGTGTGACTGAGCCAAGTGGACAGCTGGTGTCTGTGATGGCTTGGCCATGCAGGTGACCAGCACAAGCTGGCACCTGACTGGTCAAGGTGTGACAGGGCTGAGGTGGTTAATGGCAGCCAAGGCAACCTTGTCATTTGGGTGACCCCTGCAATTTGGCACCCCACTGGGCGGGGTGTGAGCAGGCTGAAGTGAAACTTGGCCGCAGTAATGACCTTGCGACGTGGGTGACCCCTACAAGATGCCACTCCACCAGCAGTGTGTGACCGAGGTGAGGTGAACCCACCAGCTGTGATGGCCTTGCCATGTGGATGACACAAACAATCGGAAACCTTGCTGGGTGGGCTGTGACCAGGCTGACTTTAACCCAGCGGCTGTGGTGGCCTCACCATGCAGGTGCCCCGTGCAAGATGCCAACTCGCTGCATCAGGTGTGACTGGGCCGAGGTGAAGCCGGCAGCTGTGATGGCCTCCCAACACAGGTGATGCACGTGAGGTGACAGCTGCTGGGTTGGGTGTAAGTGAGGGAAGGTGACAGACAGCAGCAGTGACAGCCTTGCCATGAGTCTGCGAGGCAGGAAGTGACAAACCTACGAAGGGGTTGACCAAGGGGAAGTGACACCCACTGGCTGTGATGACCTTGCTACACAGGTGACTCATGGAATGGGACACTCCACCATCCAGAACATGCCTGGGTGGTGGTGACACCCAGTGGCTGATGGCCATGCCACATGAGTGACACACAAGAGTTGAAACAGCAATGGGCAGGCTGTGCCAGGGCTGAGATGACCCTCAGCAGTCAGGATGGCCTTGACATGCAGGTGACCCCTGTCACTGCCATCCCACCAGAAGGCTGTAACGGAGGCAAAGGTACACCTGCTACACATGACAACAACACCATGTGGGTGACACACAGCAGGATACACCCATCGTGCTGGGTGTGAACAAGGGAAGGTGACACCCAGTGGCTCGGATGGCCTCGCCACGCAGGTGACATGTGGGAGGTGACACAGCTGAGGTGGAGTGTGAATCACTTGATGTGACAGCAGGTGGCCTTGAAAGCCTCACCATACAGGTGACACACACGAGCTGACACCCTGTTCGGCTGTGTGTGACTGAGGCGAAGTGATACCTGGCGATCGTGGCGGCACTGTCAGACGGGTAGCATGCATGTGGTGACACTCTGATGGGGGTGTGACGGAAGCCAGGTGACACACTCTGCCTATAATAGCCTCGCCATGTGGGTGACACATATGAGGAGACACCACACAGGGCATGGTGTGACCAAGACAAGGTGATACAGCAGCCATGACGGGCTCCAGATATGGCTAGCTTGTGCATGGTGACATCCCCCAAGTGGGGTGTGACACAGCTGAGGTGACTCCCGATGACCATGATGTCCTTGCCATGCAGTTGACATGAGTGAGGTGTCACCCTGCTGGGAAGGGTGTGAGCAGGCAGTGGTGACACCCGATGGCCGTGAAGGACCCACTTGGCGGCTGATCCATGTGAGATGACACCCCGCCGGCTGGGTTATGACAAGGCCAAGGTGCCACCTGGTGGCCATGATGGCTTCAACACATGGGACCCATGCGTGATGTGCCACCTCACCTGGAAGGTAGTGCCTGGGCCAATATGTCACCCAGGAGCCATGAAAGCCTCAGCACATGTGTGACCCATGTGAGGTAACAGTGCAATGGACTGGGGGTTCCTGGGCCGACGTGACAACCTGTGGCCATAAGGACCTCCCCACACAGGTGACTTACATGGTGTGGCATCTTGCCAGCAGGGAGTTATGAGGCTGAGGTGGCACCCGGCAGTTAGGAGGCCTCGCCACATGGTTGGCACATGCGAGGTCACCCCTGCAGGGTGGGGTGTGAGCATGAAAAGGTGACACCCATTGTCTGTGTTGTTCTCAGCACACGGGTAAACCATGGATGCTAGCAGCCTGCATGGCAGGGTGTGGCAGGGCCTAGGTGTGACACAGGGGCTGTGATGGCCTCACCATGCAGGTGACCCACATGAGGTGACCCCCAGATGGTGGGGTGTGAGCAGGCCAAGATGACTGCTGGCAGCTGTGAGGGCCTTGCCACATGGGAGACCTGTGCAAAGTGGCCCCATGACAGGGGGAGTGTGCCTGGGATGATGTGTCACCCTGCAGCTGTGATGCCCTCACCAAGGGGGTTACCTGCATGATGGGACACCCCACTGGGCAGGATGTGACCGGACCAGGGTGACACCTGGCAGCCATGGTGACCTCGCCACATGGGTGAGCCATGTGACGTGGCACCCCACCAGGCAGATTGGTACCGGGCTGATGTGACACCCAGTGTCCATGATGGCCTCCCCAAGTGGGTAGCCATGTGAGATGGCACGCCCCCTCATGGGGTGTGACTAGGCCAAGGTGACAACCAGAGCTTCTGACAGCCTCAGTGGATGGGTGGCACGTGTGGAGACCCCCTGCCTGGTGGGATGTGACCATGCCAAAGTGAAACCTAGCAGCCTTAATGGCCTTGCCACATGGGTGACCCATGCATGGTGCCCCCCTGCAGTGCAGGGTGTGTCAGGACCTAGGTGACACCCAGCAACCATGGTGGCCTTGCCATGCAGTTGACCGAAATGAGGTGACACCCTGGCATGCGGGTTGTGACCAAGGATAGGTGACACCCAGTGACTGTTATGGCCTTGCCACATGGGTGGCATGTGACAGGCACCACCCCAGCAGGCAGGGTGTGACAGTGCCAAAGGAACACCCAGTGGCCATAATGGCCTTGCCACATGGGTGAGCCAGTGTGGTGATACCCTGCAGTGCGGGGTGGCACAGCTCCGAGGTGACACCCAGCAGACATGTCAGCCTGGCCATACAGTTGTCCCATGTGAGGTGACCCCCTGCCGGGAGAAGTGTGACCAGACCAAGCCGACACCCGGTGCCATGAAGCCTTGCCGTGTGGGTTAGCCAGCTGAGGTGGCGTCCTGCCATATGAGGTGTGACCAAGGCTAGGTGACACCCAGTAGCTGTGATGGGCTTGCCACGCAGGTGATCCATGCTAGGTTACACCCCACTGGGTGGGGTTTGACCCAGCCAAGGTGACACAGGGGAGCTGGTATGGCCTGGCCATGGAGTTGAACCAATCGACGTGCCATCCAAAAGTGTGGCGTCGGAATGGGCCAAGGTGAGAGTTGCCAGCTATGATGGCCTAACCATGTGGGTGACCAACATGAGGTGGCATCTTGCTTGCCAGGGTGTGTCCAGGCCTTGATCACACCTGGCTGCCGTGATGGCCCCGCCAAATGCATGACCACACGAGGTTGCATTCCACCTGGCAGATAGTGCCCAGGCCAGATGACACCCAGTGGCCATGAGAGTTTTGCTGCATGGGGGACCCATGTGAGGTGGCACTCCACCAGGCGGGGTGTGACTGAGCCAAGTGGACAGCTGGTGTCTGTGATGGCTTGGCCATGCAGGTGACCAGCACAAGCTGGCACCTGACTGGTCAAGGTGTGACAGGGCTGAGGTGGTTAATGGCAGCCAAGGCAACCTTGTCATTTGGGTGACCCCTGCAATTTGGCACCCCACTGGGCGGGGTGTGAGCAGGCTGAAGTGAAACTTGGCCGCAGTAATGACCTTGCGACGTGGGTGACCCCTACAAGATGCCACTCCACCAGCAGTGTGTGACCGAGGTGAGGTGAACCCACCAGCTGTGATGGCCTTGCCATGTGGATGACACAAACAATCGGAAACCTTGCTGGGTGGGCTGTGACCAGGCTGACTTTAACCCAGCGGCTGTGGTGGCCTCACCATGCAGGTGCCCCGTGCAAGATGCCAACTCGCTGCATCAGGTGTGACTGGGCCGAGGTGAAGCCGGCAGCTGTGATGGCCTCCCAACACAGGTGATGCACGTGAGGTGACAGCTGCTGGGTTGGGTGTAAGTGAGGGAAGGTGACAGACAGCAGCAGTGACAGCCTTGCCATGAGTCTGCGAGGCAGGAAGTGACAAACCTACGAAGGGGTTGACCAAGGGGAAGTGACACCCACTGGCTGTGATGACCTTGCTACACAGGTGACTCATGGAATGGGACACTCCACCATCCAGAACATGCCTGGGTGGTGGTGACACCCAGTGGCTGATGGCCATGCCACATGAGTGACACACAAGAGTTGAAACAGCAATGGGCAGGCTGTGCCAGGGCTGAGATGACCCTCAGCAGTCAGGATGGCCTTGACATGCAGGTGACCCCTGTCACTGCCATCCCACCAGAAGGCTGTAACGGAGGCAAAGGTACACCTGCTACACATGACAACAACACCATGTGGGTGACACACAGCAGGATACACCCATCGTGCTGGGTGTGAACAAGGGAAGGTGACACCCAGTGGCTCGGATGGCCTCGCCACGCAGGTGACATGTGGGAGGTGACACAGCTGAGGTGGAGTGTGAATCACTTGATGTGACAGCAGGTGGCCTTGAAAGCCTCACCATACAGGTGACACACACGAGCTGACACCCTGTTCGGCTGTGTGTGACTGAGGCGAAGTGATACCTGGCGATCGTGGCGGCACTGTCAGACGGGTAGCATGCATGTGGTGACACTCTGATGGGGGTGTGACGGAAGCCAGGTGACACACTCTGCCTATAATAGCCTCACCATGTGGGTGACACATATGAGGAGACACCACACAGGGCATGGTGTGACCAAGACAAGGTGATACAGCAGCCATGACGGGCTCCAGATATGGCTAGCTTGTGCATGGTGACATCCCCCAAGTGGGGTGTGACACAGCTGAGGTGACTCCCGATGACCATGATGTCCTTGCCATGCAGTTGACATGAGTGAGGTGTCACCCTGCTGGGAAGGGTGTGAGCAGGCAGTGGTGACACCCGATGGCCGTGAAGGACCCACTTGGCGGCTGATCCATGTGAGATGACACCCCGCCGGCTGGGTTATGACAAGGCCAAGGTGCCACCTGGTGGCCATGATGGCTTCAACACATGGGACCCATGCGTGATGTGCCACCTCACCTGGAAGGTAGTGCCTGGGCCAATATGTCACCCAGGAGCCATGAAAGCCTCAGCACATGTGTGACCCATGTGAGGTAACAGTGCAATGGACTGGGGGTTCCTGGGCCGACGTGACAACCTGTGGCCATAAGGACCTCCCCACACAGGTGACTTACATGGTGTGGCATCTTGCCAGCAGGGAGTTATGAGGCTGAGGTGGCACCCGGCAGTTAGGAGGCCTCGCCACATGGTTGGCACATGCGAGGTCACCCCTGCAGGGTGGGGTGTGAGCATGAAAAGGTGACACCCATTGTCTGTGTTGTTCTCAGCACACGGGTAAACCATGGATGCTAGCAGCCTGCATGGCAGGGTGTGGCAGGGCCTAGGTGTGACACAGGGGCTGTGATGGCCTCACCATGCAGGTGACCCACATGAGGTGACCCCCAGATGGTGGGGTGTGAGCAGGCCAAGATGACTGCTGGCAGCTGTGAGGGCCTTGCCACATGGGAGACCTGTGCAAAGTGGCCCCATGACAGGGGGAGTGTGCCTGGGATGATGTGTCACCCTGCAGCTGTGATGCCCTCACCAAGGGGGTTACCTGCATGATGGGACACCCCACTGGGCAGGATGTGACCGGACCAGGGTGACACCTGGCAGCCATGGTGACCTCGCCACATGGGTGAGCCATGTGACGTGGCACCCCACCAGGCAGATTGGTACCGGGCTGATGTGACACCCAGTGTCCATGATGGCCTCCCCAAGTGGGTAGCCATGTGAGATGGCACGCCCCCTCATGGGGTGTGACTAGGCCAAGGTGACAACCAGAGCTTCTGACAGCCTCAGTGGATGGGTGGCACGTGTGGAGACCCCCTGCCTGGTGGGATGTGACCATGCCAAAGTGAAACCTAGCAGCCTTAATGGCCTTGCCACATGGGTGACCCATGCATGGTGCCCCCCTGCAGTGCAGGGTGTGTCAGGACCTAGGTGACACCCAGCAACCATGGTGGCCTTGCCATGCAGTTGACCGAAATGAGGTGACACCCTGGCATGCGGGTTGTGACCAAGGATAGGTGACACCCAGTGACTGTTATGGCCTTGCCACATGGGTGGCATGTGACAGGCACCACCCCAGCAGGCAGGGTGTGACAGTGCCAAAGGAACACCCAGTGGCCATAATGGCCTTGCCACATGGGTGAGCCAGTGTGGTGATACCCTGCAGTGCGGGGTGGCACAGCTCCAAGGTGACACCCAGCAGACATGTCAGCCTGGCCATACAGTTGTCCCATGTGAGGTGACCCCCTGCCGGGAGAAGTGTGACCAGACCAAGCCGACACCCGGTGCCATGAAGCCTTGCCGTGTGGGTTAGCCAGCTGAGGTGGCGTCCTGCCATATGAGGTGTGACCAAGGCTAGGTGACACCCAGTAGCTGTGATGGGCTTGCAACGCAGGTGATCCATGCTAGGTTACACCCCACTGGGTGGGGTTTGACCCAGCCAAGGTGACACAGGGGAGCTGGTATGGCCTGGCCATGGAGTTGAACCAATCGACGTGCCATCCAAAAGTGTGGCGTCGGAATGGGCCAAGGTGAGAGTTGCCAGCTATGATGGCCTAACCATGTGGGTGACCAACATGAGGTGGCATCTTGCTTGCCAGGGTGTGTCCAGGCCTTGATCACACCTGGCTGCCGTGATGGCCCCGCCAAATGCATGACCACACGAGGTTGCATTCCACCTGGCAGATAGTGCCCAGGCCAGATGACACCCAGTGGCCATGAGAGTTTTGCTGCATGGGGGACCCATGTGAGGTGGCACTCCACCAGGCGGGGTGTGACTGAGCCAAGTGGACAGCTGGTGTCTGTGATGGCTTGGCCATGCAGGTGACCAGCACAAGCTGGCACCTGACTGGTCAAGGTGTGACAGGGCTGAGGTGGTTAATGGCAGCCAAGGCAACCTTGTCATTTGGGTGACCCCTGCAATTTGGCACCCCACTGGGCGGGGTGTGAGCAGGCTGAAGTGAAACTTGGCCGCAGTAATGACCTTGCGACGTGGGTGACCCCTACAAGATGCCACTCCACCAGCAGTGTGTGACCGAGGTGAGGTGAACCCACCAGCTGTGATGGCCTTGCCATGTGGATGACACAAACAATCGGAAACCTTGCTGGGTGGGCTGTGACCAGGCTGACTTTAACCCAGCGGCTGTGGTGGCCTCACCATGCAGGTGCCCCGTGCAAGATGCCAACTCGCTGCATCAGGTGTGACTGGGCTGAGGTGAAGCCGGCAGCTGTGATGGCCTCCCAACACAGGTGATGCACGTGAGGTGACAGCTGCTGGGTTGGGTGTAAGTGAGGGAAGGTGACAGGCAGCAGCAGTGACAGCCTTGCCATGAGTCTGCGAGGCAGGAAGTGACAAACCTACGAAGGGGTTGACCAAGGGGAAGTGACACCCACTGGCTGTGATGACCTTGCTACACAGGTGACTCATGGAATGGGACACTCCACCATCCAGAACATGCCTGGGTGGTGGTGACACCCAGTGGCTGATGGCCATGCCACATGAGTGACACACAAGAGTTGAAACAGCAATGGGCAGGCTGTGCCAGGGCTGAGATGACCCTCAGCAGTCAGGATGGCCTTGACATGCAGGTGACCCCTGTCACTGCCATCCCACCAGAAGGCTGTAACGGAGGCAAAGGTACACCTGCTACACATGACAACAACACCATGTGGGTGACACACAGCAGGATACACCCATCGTGCTGGGTGTGAACAAGGGAAGGTGACACCCAGTGGCTCGGATGGCCTCGCCACGCAGGTGACATGTGGGAGGTGACACAGCTGAGGTGGAGTGTGAATCACTTGATGTGACAGCAGGTGGCCTTGAAAGCCTCACCATACAGGTGACACACACGAGCTGACACCCTGTTCAGCTGTGTGTGACTGAGGTGAAGTGATACCTGGCGATCGTGGCGGCACTGTCAGACGGGTAGCATGCATGTGGTGACACTCTGATGGGGGTGTGACTGAAGCCAGGTGACACACTCTGCCTATAAAAGCCTCGCCATGTGGGTGACACATATGAGGAGACACCACACAGGGCATGGTGTGACCAAGACAAGGTGATACAGCAGCCATGACGGGCTCCAGATATGGCTAGCTTGTGCATGGTGACATCCCCCAAGTGGGGTGTGACGCAGCTGAGGTGACTCCCGGTGACCATGATGTCCTTGCCATGCAGTTGACATGAGTGAGGTGTCACCCTGCTGGGAAGGGGGTGACCAGGCAGTGGTGACACCCGATGGCCATGAAGGACCCACTTGGCGGCTGATCCATGTGAGATGACACCCCGCCGGCTGGGTTATGACAAGGTCAAGGTGCCACCTGGTGGCCATGATTGCTTCAACACATGGGTCCCATGCGTGATGTGCCACCTCACCTGGAAGGTAGTGCCTGGGCCAATATGTCACCCAGGAGCCATGAAAGCCTCAGCACATGTGTGACCCATGTGAGGTAACAGTGCAATGGACTGGGGGTTCCTGGGCCGACGTGACAACCTGTGGCCATAAGGACCTCCCCACACAGGTGACTTACATGGTGTGGCATCTTGCCAGCAGGGAGTTATGAGGCTGAGGTGGCACCCGGCAGTTAGGAGGCCTCGCCACATGGTTGGCACATGCGAGGTCACCCCTGCAGGGTGGGGTGTGAGCATGAAAAGGTGACACCCATTGTCTGTGTTGTTCTCAGCACACGGGTAAACCATGGATGCTAGCAGCCTGCATGGCAGGGTGTGGCAGGGCCTAGGTGTGACACAGGGGCTGTGATGGCCTCACCATGCAGGTGACCCACATGAGGTGACCCCCAGATGGTGGGGTGTGAGCAGGCCAAGATGACTGCTGGCAGCTGTGAGGGCCTTGCCACATGGGAGACCTGTGCAAAGTGGCCCCATGACAGGGGGAGTGTGCCTGGGATGATGTGTCACCCTGCAGCTGTGATGCCCTCACCAAGGGGGTTACCTGCATGATGGGACACCCCACTGGGCAGGATGTGACCGGACCAGGGTGACACCTGGCAGCCATGGTGACCTCGCCACATGGGTGAGCCATGTGACGTGGCACCCCACCAGGCAGATTGGTACCGGGCTGATGTGACACCCAGTGTCCATGATGGCCTCCCCAAGTGGGTAGCCATGTGAGATGGCACGCCCCCTCATGGGGTGTGACTAGGCCAAGGTGACAACCAGAGCCTCTGACAGCCTCAGTGGATGGGTGGCACATGTGTGGTGACCCCCTGCCTGGTGGGATGTGACCATGCCAAAGTGAAACCTAGCAGCCTTAATGGCCTTGCCACATGGGTGACCCATGCATGGTGCCCCCCTGCAGTGCAGGGTGTGTCAGGACCTAGGTGACACCCAGCAACCATGGTGGCCTTGCCATGCAGTTGACCGAAATGAGGTGACACCCTGGCATGCGGGTTGTGACCAAGGATAGGTGACACCCAGTGACTGTTATGGCCTTGCCACATGGGTGGCATGTGACAGGCACCACCCCAGCAGGCAGGGTGTGACAGTGCCAAAGGAACACCCAGTGGCCATAATGGCCTTGCCACATGGGTGAGCCAGTGTGGTGATACCCTGCAGTGCGGGGTGGCACAGCTCCGAGGTGACACCCAGCAGACATGTCAGCCTGGCCATACAGTTGTCCCATGTGAGGTGACCCCCTGCCGGGAGAAGTGTGACCAGACCAAGCCGACACCCGGTGCCATGAAGCCTTGCTGTGTGGGTTAGCCAGCTGAGGCGGCATCCTGCCATATGAGGTGTGACCAAGGCTAGGTGACACCCAGTAGCTGTGATGGGCTTGCCACGCAGGTGACCCATGCTAGGTTACACCCCACTGGGTGGGGTTTGACCCAGCCAAGGTGACACAGGGGGGCTGATATGGCCTGGCCATGGAGTTGAACCAATCGACGTGCCATCCAAAAGTGTGGCGTCGGAATGGGCCAAGGTGAGAGTTGCCAGCTATGATGGCCTAACCATGCGGGTGACCAACATGAGGTGGCATCTTGCTTGCCAGGGTGTGTCCAGGCCTTGATCACACCTGGCTGCCGTGATGGCCCCGCCAAATGCATGACCACACGAGGTTGCATTCCACCTGGCAGATAGTGCCCAGGCCAGATGACACCCAGTGGCCATGAGAGTTTTGCTGCATGGGGGACCCATGTGAGGTGGCACTCCACCAGGCGGGGTGTGACTGAGCCAAGTGGACAGCTGGTGTCTGTGATGGCTTGGCCATGCAGGTGACCAGCACAAGCTGGCACCTGACTGGTCAAGGTGTGACAGGGCTGAGGTGGTTAATGGCAGCCAAGGCAACCTTGTCATTTGGGTGACCCCTGCAATTTGGCACCCCACTGGGCGGGGTGTGAGCAGGCTGAAGTGAAACTTGGCCGCAGTAATGACCTTGCGACGTGGGTGACCCCTACAAGATGCCACTCCACCAGCAGTGTGTGACCGAGGTGAGGTGAACCCACCAGCTGTGATGGCCTTGCCATGTGGATGACACAAACAATCGGAAACCTTGCTGGGTGGGCTGTGACCAGGCTGACTTTAACCCAGCGGCTGTGGTGGCCTCACCATGCAGGTGCCCCGTGCAAGATGCCAACTCGCTGCATCAGGTGTGACTGGGCCGAGGTGAAGCCGGCAGCTGTGATGGCCTCCCAACACAGGTGATGCACGTGAGGTGACAGCTGCTGGGTTGGGTGTAAGTGAGGGAAGGTGACAGACAGCAGCAGTGACAGCCTTGCCATGAGTCTGCGAGGCAGGAAGTGACAAACCTACGAAGGGGTTGACCAAGGGGAAGTGACACCCACTGGCTGTGATGACCTTGCTACACAGGTGACTCATGGAATGGGACACTCCACCATCCAGAACATGCCTGGGTGGTGGTGACACCCAGTGGCTGATGGCCATGCCACATGAGTGACACACAAGAGTTGAAACAGCAATGGGCAGGCTGTGCCAGGGCTGAGATGACCCTCAGCAGTCAGGATGGCCTTGACATGCAGGTGACCCCTGTCACTGCCATCCCACCAGAAGGCTGTAACGGAGGCAAAGGTACACCTGCTACACATGACAACACCACCATGTGGGTGACACACAGCAGGATACACCCATCGTGCTGGGTGTGAACAAGGGAAGGTGACACCCAGTGGCTCGGATGGCCTCGCCACGCAGGTGACATGTGGGAGGTGACACAGCTGAGGTGGAGTGTGAATCACTTGACGTGACAGCAGGTGGCCTTGAAAGCCTCACCATACAGGTGACACACACGAGCTGACACCCTGTTCGGCTGTGTGTGACTGAGGCGAAGTGATACCTGGCGATCGTGGCGGCACTGTCAGACGGGTAGAATGCATGTGGTGACACTCTGATGGGGGTGTGACGGAAGCCAGGTGACACACTCTGCCTATAATAGCCTCGCCATGTGGGTGACACATATGAGGAGACACCACACAGGGCATGGTGTGACCAAGACAAGGTGATACAGCAGCCATGACGGGCTCCAGATATGGCTAGCTTGTGCATGGTGACATCCCCCAAGTGGGGTGTGACGCAGCTGAGGTGACTCCCGATGACCATGATGTCCTTGCCATGCAGTTGACATGAGTGAGGTGTCACCCTGCTGGGAAGGGTGTGAGCAGGCAGTGGTGACACCCGATGGCCGTGAAGGACCCACTTGGCGGCTGATCCATGTGAGATGACACCCCGCCGGCTGGGTTATGACAAGGCCAAGGTGCCACCTGGTGGCCATGATGGCTTCAACACATGGGACCCATGCGTGATGTGCCACCTCACCTGGAAGGTAGTGCCTGGGCCAATATGTCACCCAGGAGCCATGAAAGCCTCAGCACATGTGTGACCCATGTGAGGTAACAGTGCAATGGACTGGGGGTTCCTGGGCCGACGTGACAACCTGTGGCCATAAGGACCTCCCCACACAGGTGACTTACATGGTGTGGCATCTTGCCAGCAGGGAGTTATGAGGCTGAGGTGGCACCCGGCAGTTAGGAGGCCTCGCCACATGGTTGGCACATGCGAGGTCACCCCTGCAGGGTGGGGTGTGAGCATGAAAAGGTGACACCCATTGTCTGTGTTGTTCTCAGCACACGGGTAAACCATGGATGCTAGCAGCCTGCATGGCAGGGTGTGGCAGGGCCTAGGTGTGACACAGGGGCTGTGATGGCCTCACCATGCAGGTGACCCACATGAGGTGACCCCCAGATGGTGGGGTGTGAGCAGGCCAAGATGACTGCTGGCAGCTGTGAGGGCCTTGCCACATGGGAGACCTGTGCAAAGTGGCCCCATGACAGGGGGAGTGTGCCTGGGATGATGTGTCACCCTGCAGCTGTGATGCCCTCACCAAGGGGGTTACCTGCATGATGGGACACCCCACTGGGCAGGATGTGACCGGACCAGGGTGACACCTGGCAGCCATGGTGACCTCGCCACATGGGTGAGCCATGTGACGTGGCACCCCACCAGGCAGATTGGTACCGGGCTGATGTGACACCCAGTGTCCATGATGGCCTCCCCAAGTGGGTAGCCATGTGAGATGGCACGCCCCCTCATGGGGTGTGACTAGGCCAAGGTGACAACCAGAGCCTCTGACAGCCTCAGTGGATGGGTGGCACATGTGTGGTGACCCCCTGCCTGGTGGGATGTGACCATGCCAAAGTGAAACCTAGCAGCCTTAATGGCCTTGCCACATGGGTGACCCATGCATGGTGCCCCCCTGCAGTGCAGGGTGTGTCAGGACCTAGGTGACACCCAGCAACCATGGTGGCCTTGCCATGCAGTTGACCGAAATGAGGTGACACCCTGGCATGCGGGTTGTGACCAAGGATAGGTGACACCCAGTGACTGTTATGGCCTTGCCACATGGGTGGCATGTGACAGGCACCACCCCAGCAGGCAGGGTGTGACAGTGCCAAAGGAACACCCAGTGGCCATAATGGCCTTGCCACATGGGTGAGCCAGTGTGGTGATACCCTGCAGTGCGGGGTGGCACAGCTCCGAGGTGACACCCAGCAGACATGTCAGCCTGGCCATACAGTTGTCCCATGTGAGGTGACCCCCTGCCGGGAGAAGTGTGACCAGACCAAGCCGACACCCGGTGCCATGAAGCCTTGCCGTGTGGGTTAGCCAGCTGAGGTGGCGTCCTGCCATATGAGGTGTGACCAAGGCTAGGTGACACCCAGTAGCTGTGATGGGCTTGCCACGCAGGTGATCCATGCTAGGTTACACCCCACTGGGTGGGGTTTGACCCAGCCAAGGTGACACAGGGGAGCTGGTATGGCCTGGCCATGGAGTTGAACCAATCGACGTGCCATCCAAAAGTGTGGTGTCGGAATGGGCCAAGGTGAGAGTTGCCAGCTATGATGGCCTAACCATGTGGGTGACCAACATGAGGTGGCATCTTGCTTGCCAGGGTGTGTCCAGGCCTTGATCACACCTGGCTGCCGTGATGGCCCCGCCAAATGCATGACCACACGAGGTTGCATTCCACCTGGCAGATAGTGCCCAGGCCAGATGACACCCAGTGGCCATGAGAGTTTTGCTGCATGGGGGACCCATGTGAGGTGGCACTCCACCAGGTGGGGTGTGACTGAGCCAAGTGGACAGCTGGTGTCTGTGATGGCTTGGCCATGCAGGTGACCAGCACAAGCTGGCACCTGACTGGTCAAGGTGTGACAGGGCTGAGGTGGTTAATGGCAGCCAAGGCAACCTTGTCATTTGGGTGACCCCTGCAATTTGGCACCCCACTGGGCGGGGTGTGAGCAGGCTGAAGTGAAACTTGGCCGCAGTAATGACCTTGCGACGTGGGTGACCCCTACAAGATGCCACTCCACCAGCAGTGTGTGACCGAGGTGAGGTGAACCCACCAGCTGTGATGGCCTTGCCATGTGGATGACACAAACAATCGGAAACCTTGCTGGGTGGGCTGTGACCAGGCTGACTTTAACCCAGCGGCTGTGGTGGCCTCACCATGCAGGTGCCCCGTGCAAGATGCCAACTCGCTGCATCAGGTGTGACTGGGCCGAGGTGAAGCCGGCAGCTGTGATGGCCTCCCAACACAGGTGATGCACGTGAGGTGACAGCTGCTGGGTTGGGTGTAAGTGAGGGAAGGTGACAGACAGCAGCAGTGACAGCCTTGCCATGAGTCTGCGAGGCAGGAAGTGACAAACCTACGAAGGGGTTGACCAAGGGGAAGTGACACCCACTGGCTGTGATGACCTTGCTACACAGGTGACTCATGGAATGGGACACTCCACCATCCAGAACATGCCTGGGTGGTGGTGACACCCAGTGGCTGATGGCCATGCCACATGAGTGACACACAAGAGTTGAAACAGCAATGGGCAGGCTGTGCCAGGGCTGAGATGACCCTCAGCAGTCAGGATGGCCTTGACATGCAGGTGACCCCTGTCACTGCCATCCCACCAGAAGGCTGTAACGGAGGCAAAGGTACACCTGCTACACATGACAACAACACCATGTGGGTGACACACAGCAGGATACACCCATCGTGCTGGGTGTGAACAAGGGAAGGTGACACCCAGTGGCTCGGATGGCCTCGCCACGCAGGTGACATGTGGGAGGTGACACAGCTGAGGTGGAGTGTGAATCACTTGACGTGACAGCAGGTGGCCTTGAAAGCCTCACCATACAGGTGACACACACGAGCTGACACCCTGTTCGGCTGTGTGTGACTGAGGCGAAGTGATACCTGGCGATCGTGGCGGCACTGTCAGACGGGTAGCATGCATGTGGTGACACTCTGATGGGGGTGTGACAGAAGCCAGGTGACACACTCTGCCTATAATAGCCTCGCCATGTGGGTGACACATATGAGGAGACACCACACAGGGCATGGTGTGACCAAGACAAGGTGATACAGCAGCCATGACGGGCTCCAGATATGGCTAGCTTGTGCATGGTGACATCCCCCAAGTGGGGTGTGACGCAGCTGAGGTGACTCCCGATGACCATGATGTCCTTGCCATGCAGTTGACATGAGTGAGGTGTCACCCTGCTGGGAAGGGTGTGAGCAGGCAGTGGTGACACCCGATGGCCGTGAAGGACCCACTTGGCGGCTGATCCATGTGAGATGACACCCCGCCGGCTGGGTTATGACAAGGCCAAGGTGCCACCTGGTGGCCATGATGGCTTCAACACATGGGACCCATGTGTGATGTGCCACCTCACCTGGAAGGTAGTGCCTGGGCCAATATGTCACCCAGGAGCCATGAAAGCCTCAGCACATGTGTGACCCATGTGAGGTAACAGTGCAATGGACTGGGGGTTCCTGGGCCGACGTGACAACCTGTGGCCATAAGGACCTCCCCACACAGGTGACTTACATGGTGTGGCATCTTGCCAGCAGGGAGTTATGAGGCTGAGGTGGCACCCGGCAGTTAGGAGGCCTCGCCACATGGTTGGCACATGCGAGGTCACCCCTGCAGGGTGGGGTGTGAGCATGAAAAGGTGACACCCATTGTCTGTGTTGTTCTCAGCACACGGGTAAACCATGGATGCTAGCAGCCTGCATGGCAGGGTGTGGCAGGGCCTAGGTGTGACACAGGGGCTGTGATGGCCTCACCATGCAGGTGACCCACATGAGGTGACCCCCAGATGGTGGGGTGTGAGCAGGCCAAGATGACTGCTGGCAGCTGTGAGGGCCTTGCCACATGGGAGACCTGTGCAAAGTGGCCCCATGACAGGGGGAGTGTGCCTGGGATGATGTGTCACCCTGCAGCTGTGATGCCCTCACCAAGGGGGTTACCTGCATGATGGGACACCCCACTGGGCAGGATGTGACCGGACCAGGGTGACACCTGGCAGCCATGGTGACCTCGCCACATGGGTGAGCCATGTGACGTGGCACCCCACCAGGCAGATTGGTACCGGGCTGATGTGACACCCAGTGTCCATGATGGCCTCCCCAAGTGGGTAGCCATGTGAGATGGCACGCCCCCTCATGGGGTGTGACTAGGCCAAGGTGACAACCAGAGCCTCTGACAGCCTCAGTGGATGGGTGGCACATGTGTGGTGACCCCCTGCCTGGTGGGATGTGACCATGCCAAAGTGAAACCTAGCAGCCTTAATGGCCTTGCCACATGGGTGACCCATGCATGGTGCCCCCCTGCAGTGCAGGGTGTGTCAGGACCTAGGTGACACCCAGCAACCATGGTGGCCTTGCCATGCAGTTGACCGAAATGAGGTGACACCCTGGCATGCGGGTTGTGACCAAGGATAGGTGACACCCAGTGACTGTTATGGCCTTGCCACATGGGTGGCATGTGACAGGCACCACCCCAGCAGGCAGGGTGTGACAGTGCCAAAGGAACACCCAGTGGCCATAATGGCCTTGCCACATGGGTGAGCCAGTGTGGTGATACCCTGCAGTGCGGGGTGGCACAGCTCCAAGGTGACACCCAGCAGACATGTCAGCCTGGCCATACAGTTGTCCCATGTGAGGTGACCCCCTGCCGGGAGAAGTGTGACCAGACCAAGCCGACACCCGGTGCCATGAAGCCTTGCCGTGTGGGTTAGCCAGCTGAGGTGGCGTCCTGCCATATGAGGTGTGACCAAGGCTAGGTGACACCCAGTAGCTGTGATGGGCTTGCCACGCAGGTGATCCATGCTAGGTTACACCCCACTGGGTGGGGTTTGACCCAGCCAAGGTGACACAGGGGAGCTGGTATGGCCTGGCCATGGAGTTGAACCAATCGACGTGCCATCCAAAAGTGTGGCGTCGGAATGGGCCAAGGTGAGAGTTGCCAGCTATGATGGCCTAACCATGTGGGTGACCAACATGAGGTGGCATCTTGCTTGCCAGGGTGTGTCCAGGCCTTGATCACACCTGGCTGCCGTGATGGCCCCGCCAAATGCATGACCACACGAGGTTGCATTCCACCTGGCAGATAGTGCCCAGGCCAGATGACACCCAGTGGCCATGAGAGTTTTGCTGCATGGGGGACCCATGTGAGGTGGCACTCCACCAGGCGGGGTGTGACTGAGCCAAGTGGACAGCTGGTGTCTGTGATGGCTTGGCCATGCAGGTGACCAGCACAAGCTGGCACCTGACTGGTCAAGGTGTGACAGGGCTGAGGTGGTTAATGGCAGCCAAGGCAACCTTGTCATTTGGGTGACCCCTGCAATTTGGCACCCCACTGGGCGGGGTGTGAGCAGGCTGAAGTGAAACTTGGCCGCAGTAATGACCTTGCGACGTGGGTGACCCCTACAAGATGCCACTCCACCAGCAGTGTGTGACCGAGGTGAGGTGAACCCACCAGCTGTGATGGCCTTGCCATGTGGATGACACAAACAATCGGAAACCTTGCTGGGTGGGCTGTGACCAGGCTGACTTTAACCCAGCGGCTGTGGTGCCCTCACCATGCAGGTGCCCCGTGCAAGATGCCAACTCGCTGCATCAGGTGTGACTGGGCCGAGGTGAAGCCGGCAGCTGTGATGGCCTCCCAACACAGGTGATGCACGTGAGGTGACAGCTGCTGGGTTGGGTGTAAGTGAGGGAAGGTGACAGACAGCAGCAGTGACAGCCTTGCCATGAGTCTGTGAGGCAGGAAGTGACAAACCTACGAAGGGGTTGACCAAGGGGAAGTGACACCCACTGGCTGTGATGACCTTGCTACACAGGTGACTCATGGAATGGGACACTCCACCATCCAGAACATGCCTGGGTGGTGGTGACACCCAGTGGCTGATGGCCATGCCACATGAGTGACACACAAGAGTTGAAACAGCAATGGGCAGGCTGTGCCAGGGCTGAGATGACCCTCAGCAGTCAGGATGGCCTTGACATGCAGGTGACCCCTGTCACTGCCATCCCACCAGAAGGCTGTAACGGAGGCAAAGGTACACCTGCTACACATGACAACAACACCATGTGGGTGACACACAGCAGGATACACCCATCGTGCTGGGTGTGAACAAGGGAAGGTGACACCCAGTGGCTCGGATGGCCTCGCCACGCAGGTGACATGTGGGAGGTGACACAGCTGAGGTGGAGTGTGAATCACTTGATGTGACAGCAGGTGGCCTTGAAAGCCTCACCATACAGGTGACACACACGAGCTGACACCCTGTTCGGCTGTGTGTGACTGAGGCGAAGTGATACCTGGCGATCGTGGCGGCACTGTCAGACGGGTAGCATGCATGTGGTGACACTCTGATGGGGGTGTGACGGAAGCCAGGTGACACACTCTGCCTATAATAGCCTCGCCATGTGGGTGACACATATGAGGAGACACCACACAGGGCATGGTGTGACCAAGACAAGGTGATACAGCAGCCATGACGGGCTCCAGATATGGCTAGCTTGTGCATGGTGACATCCCCCAAGTGGGGTGTGACGCAGCTGAGGTGACTCCCGATGACCATGATGTCCTTGCCATGCAGTTGACATGAGTGAGGTGTCACCCTGCTGGGAAGGGGGTGAGCAGGCAGTGGTGACACCCGATGGCCGTGAAGGACCCACTTGGCGGCTGATCCATGTGAGATGACACCCCGCCGGCTGGGTTATGACAAGGCCAAGGTGCCACCTGGTGGCCATGATGGCTTCAACACATGGGACCCATGCGTGATGTGCCACCTCACCTGGAAGGTAGTGCCTGGGCCAATATGTCACCCAGGAGCCATGAAAGCCTCAGCACATGTGTGACCCATGTGAGGTAACAGTGCAATGGACTGGGGGTTCCTGGGCCGACGTGACAACCTGTGGCCATAAGGACCTCCCCACACAGGTGACTTACATGGTGTGGCATCTTGCCAGCAGGGAGTTATGAGGCTGAGGTGGCACCCGGCAGTTAGGAGGCCTCGCCACATGGTTGGCACATGCGAGGTCACCCCTGCAGGGTGGGGTGTGAGCATGAAAAGGTGACACCCATTGTCTGTGTTGTTCTCAGCACACGGGTAAACCATGGATGCTAGCAGCCTGCATGGCAGGGTGTGGCAGGGCCTAGGTGTGACACAGGGGCTGTGATGGCCTCACCATGCAGGTGACCCACATGAGGTGACCCCCAGATGGTGGGGTGTGAGCAGGCCAAGATGACTGCTGGCAGCTGTGAGGGCCTTGCCACATGGGAGACCTGTGCAAAGTGGCCCCATGACAGGGGGAGTGTGCCTGGGATGATGTGTCACCCTGCAGCTGTGATGCCCTCACCAAGGGGGTTACCTGCATGATGGGACACCCCACTGGGCAGGATGTGACCGGACCAGGGTGACACCTGGCAGCCATGGTGACCTCGCCACATGGGTGAGCCATGTGACGTGGCACCCCACCAGGCAGATTGGTACCGGGCTGATGTGACACCCAGTGTCCATGATGGCCTCCCCAAGTGGGTAGCCATGTGAGATGGCACGCCCCCTCATGGGGTGTGACTAGGCCAAGGTGACAACCAGAGCCTCTGACAGCCTCAGTGGATGGGTGGCACATGTGTGGTGACCCCCTGCCTGGTGGGATGTGACCATGCCAAAGTGAAACCTAGCAGCCTTAATGGCCTTGCCACATGGGTGACCCATGCATGGTGCCCCCCTGCAGTGCAGGGTGTGTCAGGACCTAGGTGACACCCAGCAACCATGGTGGCCTTGCCATGCAGTTGACCGAAATGAGGTGACACCCTGGCATGCGGGTTGTGACCAAGGATAGGTGACACCCAGTGACTGTTATGGCCTTGCCACATGGGTGGCATGTGACAGGCACCACCCCAGCAGGCAGGGTGTGACAGTGCCAAAGGAACACCCAGTGGCCATAATGGCCTTGCCACATGGGTGAGCCAGTGTGGTGATACCCTGCAGTGCGGGGTGGCACAGCTCCGAGGTGACACCCAGCAGACATGTCAGCCTGGCCATACAGTTGTCCCATGTGAGGTGACCCCCTGCCGGGAGAAGTGTGACCAGACCAAGCCGACACCCGGTGCCATGAAGCCTTGCCGTGTGGGTTAGCCAGCTGAGGTGGCGTCCTGCCATATGAGGTGTGACCAAGGCTAGGTGACACCCAGTAGCTGTGATGGGCTTGCCACGCAGGTGATCCATGCTAGGTTACACCCCACTGGGTGGGGTTTGACCCAGCCAAGGTGACACAGGGGAGCTGGTATGGCCTGGCCATGGAGTTGAACCAATCGACGTGCCATCCAAAAGTGTGGCGTCGGAATGGGCCAAGGTGAGAGTTGCCAGCTATGATGGCCTAACCATGTGGGTGACCAACATGAGGTGGCATCTTGCTTGCCAGGGTGTGTCCAGGCCTTGATCACACCTGGCTGCCGTGATGGCCCCGCCAAATGCATGACCACACGAGGTTGCATTCCACCTGGCAGATAGTGCCCAGGCCAGATGACACCCAGTGGCCATGAGAGTTTTGCTGCATGGGGGACCCATGTGAGGTGGCACTCCACCAGGCGGGGTGTGACTGAGCCAAGTGGACAGCTGGTGTCTGTGATGGCTTGGCCATGCAGGTGACCAGCACAAGCTGGCACCTGACTGGTCAAGGTGTGACAGGGCTGAGGTGGTTAATGGCAGCCAAGGCAACCTTGTCATTTGGGTGACCCCTGCAATTTGGCACCCCACTGGGCGGGGTGTGAGCAGGCTGAAGTGAAACTTGGCCGCAGTAATGACCTTGCGACGTGGGTGACCCCTACAAGATGCCACTCCACCAGCAGTGTGTGACCGAGGTGAGGTGAACCCACCAGCTGTGATGGCCTTGCCATGTGGATGACACAAACAATCGGAAACCTTGCTGGGTGGGCTGTGACCAGGCTGACTTTAACCCAGCGGCTGTGGTGCCCTCACCATGCAGGTGCCCCGTGCAAGATGCCAACTCGCTGCATCAGGTGTGACTGGGCCGAGGTGAAGCCGGCAGCTGTGATGGCCTCCCAACACAGGTGATGCACGTGAGATGACAGCTGCTGGGTTGGGTGTAAGTGAGGGAAGGTGACAGACAGCAGCAGTGACAGCCTTGCCATGAGTCTGTGAGGCAGGAAGTGACAAACCTACGAAGGGGTTGACCAAGGGGAAGTGACACCCACTGGCTGTGATGACCTTGCTACACAGGTGACTCATGGAATGGGACACTCCACCATCCAGAACATGCCTGGGTGGTGGTGACACCCAGTGGCTGATGGCCATGCCACATGAGTGACACACAAGAGTTGAAACAGCAATGGGCAGGCTGTGCCAGGGCTGAGATGACCCTCAGCAGTCAGGATGGCCTTGACATGCAGGTGACCCCTGTCACTGCCATCCCACCAGAAGGCTGTAACGGAGGCAAAGGTACACCTGCTACACATGACAACAACACCATGTGGGTGACACACAGCAGGATACACCCATCGTGCTGGGTGTGAACAAGGGAAGGTGACACCCAGTGGCTCGGATGGCCTCGCCACGCAGGTGACATGTGGGAGGTGACACAGCTGAGGTGGAGTGTGAATCACTTGATGTGACAGCAGGTGGCCTTGAAAGCCTCACCATACAGGTGACACACACGAGCTGACACCCTGTTCGGCTGTGTGTGACTGAGGCGAAGTGATACCTGGCGATCGTGGCGGCACTGTCAGACGGGTAGCATGCATGTGGTGACACTCTGATGGGGGTGTGACGGAAGCCAGGTGACACACTCTGCCTATAATAGCCTCGCCATGTGGGTGACACATATGAGGAGACACCACACAGGGCATGGTGTGACCAAGACAAGGTGATACAGCAGCCATGACGGGCTCCAGATATGGCTAGCTTGTGCATGGTGACATCCCCCAAGTGGGGTGTGACGCAGCTGAGGTGACTCCCGATGACCATGATGTCCTTGCCATGCAGTTGACATGAGTGAGGTGTCACCCTGCTGGGAAGGGGGTGAGCAGGCAGTGGTGACACCCGATGGCCGTGAAGGACCCACTTGGCGGCTGATCCATGTGAGATGACACCCCGCCGGCTGGGTTATGACAAGGCCAAGGTGCCACCTGGTGGCCATGATGGCTTCAACACATGGGACCCATGCGTGATGTGCCACCTCACCTGGAAGGTAGTGCCTGGGCCAATATGTCACCCAGGAGCCATGAAAGCCTCAGCACATGTGTGACCCATGTGAGGTAACAGTGCAATGGACTGGGGGTTCCTGGGCCGACGTGACAACCTGTGGCCATAAGGACCTCCCCACACAGGTGACTTACATGGTGTGGCATCTTGCCAGCAGGGAGTTATGAGGCTGAGGTGGCACCCAGCAGTTAGGAGGCCTCGCCACATGGTTGGCACATGCGAGGTCACCCCTGCAGGGTGGGGTGTGAGCATGAAAAGGTGACACCCATTGTCTGTGTTGTTCTCAGCACACGGGTAAACCATGGATGCTAGCAGCCTGCATGGCAGGGTGTGGCAGGGCCTAGGTGTGACACAGGGGCTGTGATGGCCTCACCATGCAGGTGACCCACATGAGGTGACCCCCAGATGGTGGGGTGTGAGCAGGCCAAGATGACTGCTGGCAGCTGTGAGGGCCTTGCCACATGGGAGACCTGTGCAAAGTGGCCCCATGACAGGGGGAGTGTGCCTGGGATGATGTGTCACCCTGCAGCTGTGATGCCCTCACCAAGGGGGTTACCTGCATGATGGGACACCCCACTGGGCAGGATGTGACCGGACCAGGGTGACACCTGGCAGCCATGGTGACCTCGCCACATGGGTGAACCATGTGATGTGGCACCCCACCAGGCAGATTGGTACCGGGCTGATGTGACACCCAGTGTCCATGATGGCCTCCCCAAGTGGGTAGCCATGTGAGATGGCACGCCCCCTCATGGGGTGTGACTAGGCCAAGGTGACAACCAGAGCCTCTGACAGCCTCAGTGGATGGGTGGCACATGTGTGGTGACCCCCTGCCTGGTGGGATGTGACCATGCCAAAGTGAAACCTAGCAGCCTTAATGGCCTTGCCACATGGGTGACCCATGCATGGTGCCCCCCTGCAGTGCAGGGTGTGTCAGGACCTAGGTGACACCCAGCAACCATGGTGGCCTTGCCATGCAGTTGACCGAAATGAGGTGACACCATGGCATGCGGGTTGTGACCAAGGATAGGTGACACCCAGTGACTGTTATGGCCTTGCCACATGGGTGGCATGTGACAGGCACCACCCCAGCAGGCAGGGTGTGACAGTGCCAAAGGAACACCCAGTGGCCATAATGGCCTTGCCACATGGGTGAGCCAGTGTGGTGATACCCTGCAGTGCGGGGTGGCACAGCTCCGAGGTGACACCCAGCAGACATGTCAGCCTGGCCATACAGTTGTCCCATGTGAGGTGACCCCCTGCCGGGAGAAGTGTGACCAGACCAAGCCGACACCCGGTGCCATGAAGCCTTGCCATGTGGGTTAGCCAGCTGAGGTGGCGTCCTGCCATATGAGGTGTGACCAAGGCTAGGTGACACCCAGTAGCTGTGATGGGCTTGCCACGCAGGTGATCCATGCTAGGTTACACCCCACTGGGTGGGGTTTGACCCAGCCAAGGTGACACAGGGGAGCTGGTATGGCCTGGCCATGGAGTTGAACCAATCGACGTGCCATCCAAAAGTGTGGCGTCGGAATGGGCCAAGGTGAGAGTTGCCAGCTATGATGGCCTAACCATGTGGGTGACCAACATGAGGTGGCATCTTGCTTGCCAGGGTGTGTCCAGGCCTTGATCACACCTGGCTGCCGTGATGGCCCCGCCAAATGCATGACCACACGAGGTTGCATTCCACCTGGCAGATAGTGCCCAGGCCAGATGACACCCAGTGGCCATGAGAGTTTTGCTGCATGGGGGACCCATGTGAGGTGGCACTCCACCAGGCGGGGTGTGACTGAGCCAAGTGGACAGCTGGTGTCTGTGATGGCTTGGCCATGCAGGTGACCAGCACAAGCTGGCACCTGACTGGTCAAGGTGTGACAGGGCTGAGGTGGTTAATGGCAGCCAAGGCAACCTTGTCATTTGGGTGACCCCTGCAATTTGGCACCCCACTGGGCGGGGTGTGAGCAGGCTGAAGTGAAACTTGGCCGCAGTAATGACCTTGCGACGTGGGTGACCCCTACAAGATGCCACTCCACCAGCAGTGTGTGACCGAGGTGAGGTGAACCCACCAGCTGTGATGGCCTTGCCATGTGGATGACACAAACAATCGGAAACCTTGCTGGGTGGGCTGTGACCAGGCTGACTTTAACCCAGCGGCTGTGGTGGCCTCACCATGCAGGTGCCCCGTGCAAGATGCCAACTCGCTGCATCAGGTGTGACTGGGCTGAGGTGAAGCCGGCAGCTGTGATGGCCTCCCAACACAGGTGATGCACGTGAGGTGACAGCTGCTGGGTTGGGTGTAAGTGAGGGAAGGTGACAGGCAGCAGCAGTGACAGCCTTGCCATGAGTCTGCGAGGCAGGAAGTGACAAACCTACGAAGGGGTTGACCAAGGGGAAGTGACACCCACTGGCTGTGATGACCTTGCTACACAGGTGACTCATGGAATGGGACACTCCACCATCCAGAACATGCCTGGGTGGTGGTGACACCCAGTGGCTGATGGCCATGCCACATGAGTGACACACAAGAGTTGAAACAGCAATGGGCAGGCTGTGCCAGGGCTGAGATGACCCTCAGCAGTCAGGATGGCCTTGACATGCAGGTGACCCCTGTCACTGCCATCCCACCAGAAGGCTGTAACGGAGGCAAAGGTACACCTGTTACACATGACAACACCACCATGTGGGTGACACACAGCAGGATACACCCATCGTGCTGGGTGTGAACAAGGGAAGGTGACACCCAGTGGCTCGGATGGCCTCGCCACGCAGGTGACATGTGGGAGGTGACACAGCTGAGGTGGAGTGTGAATCACTTGACGTGACAGCAGGTGGCCTTGAAAGCCTCACCATACAGGTGACACACACGAGCTGACACCCTGTTTGGCTGTGTGTGACTGAGGCGAAGTGATACCTGGCGATCGTGGCGGCACTGTCAGACGGGTAGCATGCATGTGGTGACACTCTGATGGGGGTGTGACTGAAGCCAGGTGACACACTCTGCCTATAACAGCCTCGCCATGTGGGTGACACATATGAGGAGACACCACACAGGGCATGGTGTGACCAAGACAAGGTGATACAGCAGCCATGACGGGCTCCAGATATGGCTAGCTTGTGCATGGTGACATCCCCCAAGTGGGGTGTGACGCAGCTGAGGTGACTCCCGGTGACCATGATGTCCTTGCCATGCAGTTGACATGAGTGAGGTGTCACCCTGCTGGGAAGGGTGTGAGCAGGCAGTGGTGACACCCGATGGCCGTGAAGGACCCACTTGGCGGCTGATCCATGTGAGATGACACCCCGCCGGCTGGGTTATGACAAGGCCAAGGTGCCACCTGGTGGCCATGATGGCTTCAACACATGGGTCCCATGCGTGATGTGCCACCTCACCTGGAAGGTAGTGCCTGGGCCAATATGTCACCCAGGAGCCATGAAAGCCTCAGCACATGTGTGACCCATGTGAGGTAACAGTGCAATGGACTGGGGGTTCCTGGGCCGACGTGACAACCTGTGGCCATAAGGACCTCCCCACACAGGTGACTTACATGGTGTGGCATCTTGCCAGCAGGGAGTTATGAGGCTGAGGTGGCACCCGGCAGTTAGGAGGCCTCGCCACATGGTTGGCACATGTGAGGTCACCCCTGCAGGGTGGGGTGTGAGCATGAAAAGGTGACACCCATTGTCTGTGTTGTTCTCAGCACACGGGTAAACCATGGATGCTAGCAGCCTGCATGGCAGGGTGTGGCAGGGCCTAGGTGTGACACAGGGGCTGTGATGGCCTCACCATGCAGGTGACCCACATGAGGTGACCCCCAGATGGTGGGGTGTGAGCAGGCCAAGATGACTGCTGGCAGCTGTGAGGGCCTTGCCACATGGGAGACCTGTGCAAAGTGGCCCCATGACAGGGGGAGTGTGCCTGGGATGATGTGTCACCCTGCAGCTGTGATGCCCTCACCAAGGGGGTTACCTGCATGATGGGACACCCCACTGGGCAGGATGTGACCGGACCAGGGTGACACCTGGCAGCCATGGTGACCTCGCCACATGGGTGAACCATGTGACGTGGCACCCCACCAGGCAGATTGGTACCGGGCTGATGTGACACCCAGTGTCCATGATGGCCTCCCCAAGTGGGTAGCCATGTGAGATGGCACGCCCCCTCATGGGGTGTGACTAGGCCAAGGTGACAACCAGAGCCTCTGACAGCCTCAGTGGATGGGTGGCACATGTGTGGTGACCCCCTGCCTGGTGGGATGTGACCATGCCAAAGTGAAACCTAGCAGCCTTAATGGCCTTGCCACATGGGTGACCCATGCATGGTGCCCCCCTGCAGTGCAGGGTGTGTCAGGACCTAGGTGACACCCAGCAACCATGGTGGCCTTGCCATGCAGTTGACCGAAATGAGGTGACACCATGGCATGCGGGTTGTGACCAAGGATAGGTGACACCCAGTGACTGTTATGGCCTTGCCACATGGGTGGCATGTGACAGGCACCACCCCAGCAGGCAGGGTGTGACAGTGCCAAAGGAACACCCAGTGGCCATAATGGCCTTGCCACATGGGTGAGCCAGTGTGGTGATACCCTGCAGTGCGGGGTGGCACAGCTCTGAGGTGACACCCAGCAGACATGTCAGCCTGGCCATACAGTTGTCCCATGTGAGGTGACCCCCTGCCGGGAGAAGTGTGACCAGACCAAGCCGACACCCGGTGCCATGAAGCCTTGCCATGTGGGTTAGCCAGCTGAGGTGGCGTCCTGCCATATGAGGTGTGACCAAGGCTAGGTGACACCCAGTAGCTGTGATGGGCTTGCCACGCAGGTGATCCATGCTAGGTTACACCCCACTGGGTGGGGTTTGACCCAGCCAAGGTGACACAGGGGAGCTGGTATGGCCTGGCCATGGAGTTGAACCAATCGACGTGCCATCCAAAAGTGTGGCGTCGGAATGGGCCAAGGTGAGAGTTGCCAGCTATGATGGCCTAACCATGTGGGTGACCAACATGAGGTGGCATCTTGCTTGCCAGGGTGTGTCCAGGCCTTGATCACACCTGGCTGCCGTGATGGCCCCGCCAAATGCATGACCACACGAGGTTGCATTCCACCTGGCAGATAGTGCCCAGGCCAGATGACACCCAGTGGCCATGAGAGTTTTGCTGCATGGGGGACCCATGTGAGGTGGCACTCCACCAGGCGGGGTGTGACTGAGCCAAGTGGATAGCTGGTGTCTGTGATGGCTTGGCCATGCAGGTGACCAGCACAAGCTGGCACCTGACTGGTCAAGGTGTGACAGGGCTGAGGTGGTTAATGGCAGCCAAGGCAACCTTGTCATTTGGGTGACCCCTGCAATTTGGCACCCCACTGGGCGGGGTGTGAGCAGGCTGAAGTGAAACTTGGCCGCAGTAATGACCTTGCGACGTGGGTGACCCCTACAAGATGCCACTCCACCAGCAGTGTGTGACCGAGGTGAGGTGAACCCACCAGCTGTGATGGCCTTGCCATGTGGATGACACAAACAATCGGAAACCTTGCTGGGTGGGCTGTGACCAGGCTGACTTTAACCCAGCAGCTGTGGTGGCCTCACCATGCAGGTGCCCCGTGCAAGATGCCAACTCGCTGCATCAGGTGTGACTGGGCCGAGGTGAAGCCGGCAGCTGTGATGGCCTCCCAACACAGGTGATGCACGTGAGGTGACAGCTGCTGGGTTGGGTGTAAGTGAGGGAAGGTGACAGACAGCAGCAGTGACAGCCTTGCCATGAGTCTGTGAGGCAGGAAGTGACAAACCTACGAAGGGGTTGACCAAGGGGAAGTGACACCCACTGGCTGTGATGACCTTGCTACACAGGTGACTCATGGAATGGGACACTCCACCATCCAGAACATGCCTGGGTGGTGGTGACACCCAGTGGCTGATGGCCATGCCACATGAGTGACACACAAGAGTTGAAACAGCAATGGGCAGGCTGTGCCAGGGCTGAGATGACCCTCAGCAGTCAGGATGGCCTTGACATGCAGGTGACCCCTGTCACTGCCATCCCACCAGAAGGCTGTAACGGAGGCAAAGGTACACCTGCTACACATGACAACAACACCATGTGGGTGACACACAGCAGGATACACCCATCGTGCTGGGTGTGAACAAGGGAAGGTGACACCCAGTGGCTCGGATGGCCTCGCCACGCAGGTGACATGTGGGAGGTGACACAGCTGAGGTGGAGTGTGAATCACTTGACGTGACAGCAGGTGGCCTTGAAAGCCTCACCATACAGGTGACACACACGAGCTGACACCCTGTTTGGCTGTGTGTGACTGAGGCGAAGTGATACCTGGCGATCGTGGCGGCACTGTCAGACGGGTAGCATGCATGTGGTGACACTCTGATGGGGGTGTGACGGAAGCCAGGTGACACACTCTGCCTATAATAGCCTCGCCATGTGGGTGACACATATGAGGAGACACCACACAGGGCATGGTGTGACCAAGACAAGGTGATACAGCAGCCATGACGGGCTCCAGATATGGCTAGCTTGTGCATGGTGACATCCCCCAAGTGGGGTGTGACGCAGCTGAGGTGACTCCCGATGACCATGATGTCCTTGCCATGCAGTTGACATGAGTGAGGTGTCACCCTGCTGGGAAGGGTGTGAGCAGGCAGTGGTGACACCCGATGGCCGTGAAGGACCCACTTGGCGGCTGATCCATGTGAGATGACACCCCGCCGGCTGGGTTATGACAAGGCCAAGGTGCCACCTGGTGGCCATGATGGCTTCAACACATGGGACCCATGCGTGATGTGCCACCTCACCTGGAAGGTAGTGCCTGGGCCAATATGTCACCCAGGAGCCATGAAAGCCTCAGCACATGTGTGACCCATGTGAGGTAACAGTGCAATGGACTGGGGGTTCCTGGGCCGACGTGACAACCTGTGGCCATAAGGACCTCCCCACACAGGTGACTTACATGGTGTGGCATCTTGCCAGCAGGGAGTTATGAGGCTGAGGTGGCACCCGGCAGTTAGGAGGCCTCGCCACATGGTTGGCACATGCGAGGTCACCCCTGCAGGGTGGGGTGTGAGCATGAAAAGGTGACACCCATTGTCTGTGTTGTTCTCAGCACATGGGTAAACCATGGATGCTAGCAGCCTGCATGGCAGGGTGTGGCAGGGCCTAGGTGTGACACAGGGGCTGTGATGGCCTCACCATGCAGGTGACCCACATGAGGTGACCCCCAGATGGTGGGGTGTGAGCAGGCCAAGATGACTGCTGGCAGCTGTGAGGGCCTTGCCACATGGGAGACCTGTGCAAAGTGGCCCCATGACAGGGGGAGTGTGCCTGGGATGATGTGTCACCCTGCAGCTGTGATGCCCTCACCAAGGGGGTTACCTGCATGATGGGACACCCCACTGGGCAGGATGTGACCGGACCAGGGTGACACCTGGCAGCCATGGTGACCTCGCCACATGGGTGAGCCATGTGACGTGGCACCCCACCAGGCAGATTGGTACCGGGCTGATGTGACACCCAGTGTCCATGATGGCCTCCCCAAGTGGGTAGCCATGTGAGATGGCACGCCCCCTCATGGGGTGTGACTAGGCCAAGGTGACAACCAGAGCCTCTGACAGCCTCAGTGGATGGGTGGCACATGTGTGGTGACCCCCTGCCTGGTGGGATGTGACCATGCCAAAGTGAAACCTAGCAGCCTTAATGGCCTTGCCACATGGGTGACCCATGCATGGTGCCCCCCTGCAGTGCAGGGTGTGTCAGGACCTAGGTGACACCCAGCAACCATGGTGGCCTTGCCATGCAGTTGACCGAAATGAGGTGACACCCTGGCATGCGGGTTGTGACCAAGGATAGGTGACACCCAGTGACTGTTATGGCCTTGCCACATGGGTGGCATGTGACAGGCACCACCCCAGCAGGCAGGGTGTGACAGTGCCAAAGGAACACCCAGTGGCCATAATGGCCTTGCCACATGGGTGAGCCAGTGTGGTGATACCCTGCAGTGCGGGGTGGCACAGCTCCGAGGTGACACCCAGCAGACATGTCAGCCTGGCCATACAGTTGTCCCATGTGAGGTGACCCCCTGCCGGGAGAAGTGTGACCAGACCAAGCCGACACCCGGTGCCATGAAGCCTTGCCATGTGGGTTAGCCAGCTGAGGTGGCGTCCTGCCATATGAGGTGTGACCAAGGCTAGGTGACACCCAGTAGCTGTGATGGGCTTGCCACGCAGGTGATCCATGCTAGGTTACACCCCACTGGGTGGGGTTTGACCCAGCCAAGGTGACACAGGGGAGCTGGTATGGCCTGGCCATGGAGTTGAACCAATCGACGTGCCATCCAAAAGTGTGGCGTCGGAATGGGCCAAGGTGAGAGTTGCCAGCTATGATGGCCTAACCATGTGGGTGACCAACATGAGGTGGCATCTTGCTTGCCAGGGTGTGTCCAGGCCTTGATCACACCTGGCTGCCGTGATGGCCCCGCCAAATGCATGACCACACGAGGTTGCATTCCACCTGGCAGATAGTGCCCAGGCCAGATGACACCCAGTGGCCATGAGAGTTTTGCTGCATGGGGGACCCATGTGAGGTGGCACTCCACCAGGCGGGGTGTGACTGAGCCAAGTGGACAGCTGGTGTCTGTGATGGCTTGGCCATGCAGGTGACCAGCACAAGCTGGCACCTGACTGGTCAAGGTGTGACAGGGCTGAGGTGGTTAATGGCAGCCAAGGCAACCTTGTCATTTGGGTGACCCCTGCAATTTGGCACCCCACTGGGCGGGGTGTGAGCAGGCTGAAGTGAAACTTGGCCGCAGTAATGACCTTGCGACGTGGGTGACCCCTACAAGATGCCACTCCACCAGCAGTGTGTGACCGAGGTGAGGTGAACCCACCAGCTGTGATGGCCTTGCCATGTGGATGACACAAACAATCGGAAACCTTGCTGGGTGGGCTGTGACCAGGCTGACTTTAACCCAGCGGCTGTGGTG
Source organism: Hippopotamus amphibius kiboko (assembly GCF_030028045.1). Taxonomy (NCBI): domain Eukaryota; kingdom Metazoa; phylum Chordata; class Mammalia; order Artiodactyla; family Hippopotamidae; genus Hippopotamus; species Hippopotamus amphibius. Next base: position 139,309,720 of record NC_080189.1, on the reverse strand, counting down.
GCCTCACCATGCAGGTGCCCCGTGCAAGATGCCAACTCGCTGCATCAGGTGTGACTGGGCTGAGGTGAAGCCGGCAGCTGTGATGGCCTCCCAACACAGGTGATGCACGTGAGGTGACAGCTGCTGGGTTGGGTGTAAGTGAGGGAAGGTGACAGGCAGCAGCAGTGACAGCCTTGCCATGAGTCTGCGAGGCAGGAAGTGACAAACCTACGAAGGGGTTGACCAAGGGGAAGTGACACCCACTGGCTGTGATGACCTTGCTACACAGGTGACTCATGGAATGGGACACTCCACCATCCAGAACATGCCTGGGTGGTGGTGACACCCAGTGGCTGATGGCCATGCCACATGAGTGACACACAAGAGTTGAAACAGCAATGGGCAGGCTGTGCCAGGGCTGAGATGACCCTCAGCAGTCAGGATGGCCTTGACATGCAGGTGACCCCTGTCACTGCCATCCCACCAGAAGGCTGTAACGGAGGCAAAGGTACACCTGTTACACATGACAACACCACCATGTGGGTGACACACAGCAGGATACACCCATCGTGCTGGGTGTGAACAAGGGAAGGTGACACCCAGTGGCTCGGATGGCCTCGCCACGCAGGTGACATGTGGGAGGTGACACAGCTGAGGTGGAGTGTGAATCACTTGACGTGACAGCAGGTGGCCTTGAAAGCCTCACCATACAGGTGACACACACGAGCTGACACCCTGTTTGGCTGTGTGTGACTGAGGCGAAGTGATACCTGGCGATCGTGGCGGCACTGTCAGACGGGTAGCATGCATGTGGTGACACTCTGATGGGGGTGTGACTGAAGCCAGGTGACACACTCTGCCTATAACAGCCTCGCCATGTGGGTGACACATATGAGGAGACACCACACAGGGCATGGTGTGACCAAGACAAGGTGATACAGCAGCCATGACGGGCTCCAGATATGGCTAGCTTGTGCATGGTGACATCCCCCAAGTGGGGTGTGACGCAGCTGAGGTGACTCCCGGTGACCATGATGTCCTTGCCATGCAGTTGACATGAGTGAGGTGTCACCCTGCTGGGAAGGGGGTGACCAGGCAGTGGTGACACCCGATGGCCGTGAAGGACCCACTTGGCGGCTGATCCATGTGAGATGACACCCCGCCGGCTGGGTTATGACAAGGCCAAGGTGCCACCTGGTGGCCATGATGGCTTCAACACATGGGTCCCATGCGTGATGTGCCACCTCACCTGGAAGGTAGTGCCTGGGCCAATATGTCACCCAGGAGCCATGAAAGCCTCAGCACATGTGTGACCCATGTGAGGTAACAGTGCAATGGACTGGGGGTTCCTGGGCCGACGTGACAACCTGTGGCCATAAGGACCTCCCCACACAGGTGACTTACATGGTGTGGCATCTTGCCAGCAGGGAGTTATGAGGCTGAGGTGGCACCCGGCAGTTAGGAGGCCTCGCCACATGGTTGGCACATGCGAGGTCACCCCTGCAGGGTGGGGTGTGAGCATGAAAAGGTGACACCCATTGTCTGTGTTGTTCTCAGCACACGGGTAAACCATGGATGCTAGCAGCCTGCATGGCAGGGTGTGGCAGGGCCTAGGTGTGACACAGGGGCTGTGATGGCCTCACCATGCAGGTGACCCACATGAGGTGACCCCCAGATGGTGGGGTGTGAGCAGGCCAAGATGACTGCTGGCAGCTGTGAGGGCCTTGCCACATGGGAGACCTGTGCAAAGTGGCCCCATGACAGGGGGAGTGTGCCTGGGATGATGTGTCACCCTGCAGCTGTGATGCCCTCACCAAGGGGGTTACCTGCATGATGGGACACCCCACTGGGCAGGATGTGACCGGACCAGGGTGACACCTGGCAGCCATGGTGACCTCGCCACATGGGTGAGCCATGTGACGTGGCACCCCACCAGGCAGATTGGTACTGGGCTGATGTGACACCCAGTGTCCATGATGGCCTCCCCAAGTGGGTAGCCATGTGAGATGGCACGCCCCCTCATGGGGTGTGACTAGGCCAAGGTGACAACCAGAGCCTCTGACAGCCTCAGTGGATGAGTGGCACATGTGTGGTGACCCCCTGCCTGGTGGGATGTGACCATGCCAAAGTGAAACCTAGCAGCCTTAATGGCCTTGCCACATGGGTGACCCATGCATGGTGCCCCCCTGCAGTGCAGGGTGTGTCAGGACCTAGGTGACACCCAGCAACCATGGTGGCCTTGCCATGCAGTAGACCGAAATGAGGTGACACCCTGGCATGCGGGTTGTGACCAAGGATAGGTGACACCCAGTGACTGTTATGGCCTTGCCACATGGGTGGCATGTGACAGGCACCACCCCAGCAGGCAGGGTGTGACAGTGCCAAAGGAACACCCAGTGGCCATAATGGCCTTGCCACATGGGTGAGCCAGTGTGGTGATACCCTGCTGTGCGGGGTGGCACAGCTCCGAGGTGACACCCAGCAGACATGTCAGCCTGGCCATACAGTTGTCCCATGTGAGGTGACCCCCTGCCGGGAGAAGTGTGACCAGACCAAGCCGACACCCGGTGCCATGAAGCCTTGCCGTGTGGGTTAGCCAGCTGAGGTGGCGTCCTGCCATATGAGGTGTGACCAAGGCTAGGTGACACCCAGTAGCTGTGATGGGCTTGCCACGCAGGTGATCCATGCTAGGTTACACCCCACTGGGTGGGGTTTGACCCAGCCAAGGTGACACAGGGGAGCTGGTATGGCCTGGCCATTAGTTGAAACAATCGACGTGCCATCCAAAAGTGTGGCGTCGGAATGGGCCAAGGTGAGAGTTGCCAGCTATGATGGCCTAACCATGTGGGTGACCAACATGAGGTGGCATCTTGCTTGCCAGGGTGTGTCCAGGCCTTGATCACACCTGGCTGCCGTGATGGCCCCGCCAAATGCATGACCACACGAGGTTGCATTCCACCTGGCAGATAGTGCCCAGGCCAGATGACACCCAGTGGCCATGAGAGTTTTGCTGCATGGGGGACCCATGTGAGGTGGCACTCCACCAGGCGGGGTGTGACTGAGCCAAGTGGACAGCTGGTGTCTGTGATGGCTTGGCCATGCAGGTGACCAGCACAAGCTGGCACCTGACTGGTCAAGGTGTGACAGGGCTGAGGTGGTTAATGGCAGCCAAGGCAACCTTGTCATTTGGGTGACCCCTGCAATTTGGCACCCCACTGGGCGGGGTGTGAGCAGGCTGAAGTGAAACTTGGCCGCAGTAATGACCTTGCGACGTGGGTGACCCCTACAAGATGCCACTCCACCAGCAGTGTGTGACCGAGGTGAGGTGAACCCACCAGCTGTGATGGCCTTGCCATGTGGATGACACAAACAATCGGAAACCTTGCTGGGTGGGCTGTGACCAGGCTGACTTTAACCCAGCGGCTGTGGTGGCCTCACCATGCAGGTGCCCCGTGCAAGATGCCAACTCGCTGCATCAGGTGTGACTGGGCCGAGGTGAAGCCGGCAGCTGTGATGGCCTCCCAACACAGGTGATGCACGTGAGGTGACAGCTGCTGGGTTGGGTGTAAGTGAGGGAAGGTGACAGACAGCAGCAGTGACAGCCTTGCCATGAGTCTGCGAGGCAGGAAGTGACAAACCTACGAAGGGGTTGACCAAGGGGAAGTGACACCCACTGGCTGTGATGACCTTGCTACACAGGTGACTCATGGAATGGGACACTCCACCATCCAGAACATGCCTGGGTGGTGGTGACACCCAGTGGCTGATGGCCATGCCACATGAGTGACACACAAGAGTTGAAACAGCAATGGGCAGGCTGTGCCAGGGCTGAGATGACCCTCAGCAGTCAGGATGGCCTTGACATGCAGGTGACCCCTGTCACTGCCATCCCACCAGAAGGCTGTAACGGAGGCAAAGGTACACCTGCTACACATGACAACAACACCATGTGGGTGACACACAGCAGGATACACCCATCGTGCTGAGTCTGAACAAGGGAAGGTGACACCCAGTGGCTCGGATGGCCTCGCCACGCAGGTGACATGTGGGAGGTGACACAGCTGAGGTGGAGTGTGAATCACTTGACGTGACAGCAGGTGGCCTTGAAAGCCTCACCATACAGGTGACACACACGAGCTGACACCCTGTTCGGCTGTGTGTGACTGAGGCGAAGTGATACCTGGCGATCGTGGCGGCACTGTCAGACGGGTAGCATGCATGTGGTGACACTCTGATGGGGGTGTGACGGAAGCCAGGTGACACACTCTGCCTATAACAGCCTCGCCATGTGGGTGACACATATGAGGAGACACCACACAGGGCATGGTGTGACCAAGACAAGGTGATACAGCAGCCATGACGGGCTCCAGATATGGCTAGCTTGTGCATGGTGACATCCCCCAAGTGGGGTGTGACGCAGCTGAGGTGACTCCCGGTGACCATGATGTCCTTGCCATGCAGTTGACATGAGTGAGGTGTCACCCTGCTGGGAAGGGGGTGACCAGGCAGTGGTGACACCCGATGGCCGTGAAGGACCCACTTGGCGGCTGATCCATGTGAGATGACACCCCGCCGGCTGGGTTATGACAAGGCCAAGGTGCCACCTGGTGGCCATGATGGCTTCAACACATGGGTCCCATGCGTGATGTGCCACCTCACCTGGAAGGTAGTGCCTGGGCCAATATGTCACCCAGGAGCCATGAAAGCCTCAGCACATGTGTGACCCATGTGAGGTAACAGTGCAATGGACTGGGGGTTCCTGGGCCGACGTGACAACCTGTGGCCATAAGGAGCTCCCCACACAGGTGACTTACATGGTGTGGCATCTTGCCAGCAGGGAGTTATGAGGCTGAGGTGGCACCCGGCAGTTAGGAGGCCTCGCCACATGGTTGGCACATGCGAGGTCACCCCTGCAGGGTGGGGTGTGAGCATGAAAAGGTGACACCCATTGTCTGTGTTGTTCTCAGCACACGGGTAAACCATGGATGCTAGCAGCCTGCATGGCAGGGTGTGGCAGGGCCTAGGTGTGACACAGGGGCTGTGATGGCCTCACCATGCAGGTGACCCACATGAGGTGACCCCCAGATGGTGGGGTGTGAGCAGGCCAAGATGACTGCTGGCAGCTGTGAGGGCCTTGCCACATGGGAGACCTGTGCAAAGTGGCCCCATGACAGGGGGAGTGTGCCTGGGATGATGTGTCACCCTGCAGCTGTGATGCCCTCACCAAGGGGGTTACCTGCATGATGGGACACCCCACTGGGCAGGATGTGACCGGACCAGGGTGACACCTGGCAGCCATGGTGACCTCGCCACATGGGTGAGCCATGTGACGTGGCACCCCACCAGGCAGATTGGTACTGGGCTGATGTGACACCCAGTGTCCATGATGGCCTCCCCAAGTGGGTAGCCATGTGAGATGGCACGCCCCCTCATGGGGTGTGACTAGGCCAAGGTGACAACCAGAGCCTCTGACAGCCTCAGTGGATGGGTGGCACATGTGTGGTGACCCCCTGCCTGGTGGGATGTGACCATGCCAAAGTGAAACCTAGCAGCCTTAATGGCCTTGCCACATGGGTGACCCATGCATGGTGCCCCCCTGCAGTGCAGGGTGTGTCAGGACCTAGGTGACACCCAGCAACCATGGTGGCCTTGCCATGCAGTAGACCGAAATGAGGTGACACCCTGGCATGCGGGTTGTGACCAAGGATAGGTGACACCCAGTGACTGTTATGGCCTTGCCACATGGGTGGCATGTGACAGGCACCACCCCAGCAGGCAGGGTGTGACAGTGCCAAAGGAACACCCAGTGGCCATAATGGCCTTGCCACATGGGTGAGCCAGTGTGGTGATACCCTGCTGTGCGGGGTGGCACAGCTCCGAGGTGACACCCAGCAGACATGTCAGCCTGGCCATACAGTTGTCCCATGTGAGGTGACCCCCTGCCGGGAGAAGTGTGACCAGACCAAGCCGACACCCGGTGCCATGAAGCCTTGCCGTGTGGGTTAGCCAGCTGAGGTGGCGTCCTGCCATATGAGGTGTGACCAAGGCTAGGTGACACCCAGTAGCTGTGATGGGCTTGCCACGCAGGTGATCCATGCTAGGTTACACCCCACTGGGTGGGGTTTGACCCAGCCAAGGTGACACAGGGGAGCTGGTATGGCCTGGCCATTAGTTGAACCAATCGACGTGCCATCCAAAAGTGTGGCGTCGGAATGGGCCAAGGTGAGAGTTGCCAGCTATGATGGCCTAACCATGTGGGTGACCAACATGAGGTGGCATCTTGCTTGCCAGGGTGTGTCCAGGCCTTGATCACACCTGGCTGCCGTGATGGCCCCGCCAAATGCATGACCACACGAGGTTGCATTCCACCTGGCAGATAGTGCCCAGGCCAGATGACACCCAGTGGCCATGAGAGTTTTGCTGCATGGGGGACCCATGTGAGGTGGCACTCCACCAGGCGGGGTGTGACTGAGCCAAGTGGACAGCTGGTGTCTGTGATGGCTTGGCCATGCAGGTGACCAGCACAAGCTGGCACCTGACTGGTCAAGGTGTGACAGGGCTGAGGTGGTTAATGGCAGCCAAGGCAACCTTGTCATTTGGGTGACCCCTGCAATTTGGCACCCCACTGGGCGGGGTGTGAGCAGGCTGAAGTGAAACTTGGCCGCAGTAATGACCTTGCGACGTGGGTGACCCCTACAAGATGCCACTCCACCAGCAGTGTGTGACCGAGGTGAGGTGAACCCACCAGCTGTGATGGCCTTGCCATGTGGATGACACAAACAATCGGAAACCTTGCTGGGTGGGCTGTGACCAGGCTGACTTTAACCCAGCGGCTGTGGTGGCCTCACCATGCAGGTGCCCCGTGCAAGATGCCAACTCGCTGCATCAGGTGTGACTGGGCCGAGGTGAAGCCGGCAGCTGTGATGGCCTCCCAACACAGGTGATGCACGTGAGGTGACAGCTGCTGGGTTGGGTGTAAGTGAGGGAAGGTGACAGACAGCAGCAGTGACAGCCTTGCCATGAGTCTGCGAGGCAGGAAGTGACAAACCTACGAAGGGGTTGACCAAGGGGAAGTGACACCCACTGGCTGTGATGACCTTGCTACACAGGTGACTCATGGAATGGGACACTCCACCATCCAGAACATGCCTGGGTGGTGGTGACACCCAGTGGCTGATGGCCATGCCACATGAGTGACACACAAGAGTTGAAACAGCAATGGGCAGGCTGTGCCAGGGCTGAGATGACCCTCAGCAGTCAGGATGGCCTTGACATGCAGGTGACCCCTGTCACTGCCATCCCACCAGAAGGCTGTAACGGAGGCAAAGGTACACCTGCTACACATGACAACAACACCATGTGGGTGACACACAGCAGGATACACCCATCGTGCTGGGTGTGAACAAGGGAAGGTGACACCCAGTGGCTCGGATGGCCTCGCCACGCAGGTGACATGTGGGAGGTGACACAGCTGAGGTGGAGTGTGAATCACTTGATGTGACAGCAGGTGGCCTTGAAAGCCTCACCATACAGGTGACACACACGAGCTGACACCCTGTTCGGCTGTGTGTGACTGAGGCGAAGTGATACCTGGCGATCGTGGCGGCACTGTCAGACGGGTAGCATGCATGTGGTGACACTCTGATGGGGGTGTGACGGAAGCCAGGTGACACACTCTGCCTATAATAGCCTCGCCATGTGGGTGACACATATGAGGAGACACCACACAGGGCATGGTGTGACCAAGACAAGGTGATACAGCAGCCATGACGGGCTCCAGATATGGCTAGCTTGTGCATGGTGACATCCCCCAAGTGGGGTGTGACGCAGCTGAGGTGACTCCCGATGACCATGATGTCCTTGCCATGCAGTTGACATGAGTGAGGTGTCACCCTGCTGGGAAGGGTGTGAGCAGGCAGTGGTGACACCCGATGGCCGTGAAGGACCCACTTGGCGGCTGATCCATGTGAGATGACACCCCGCCGGCTGGGTTATGACAAGGCCAAGGTGCCACCTGGTGGCCATGATGGCTTCAACACATGGGACCCATGCGTGATGTGCCACCTCACCTGGAAGGTAGTGCCTGGGCCAATATGTCACCCAGGAGCCATGAAAGCCTCAGCACATGTGTGACCCATGTGAGGTAACAGTGCAATGGACTGGGGGTTCCTGGGCCGACGTGACAACCTGTGGCCATAAGGACCTCCCCACACAGGTGACTTACATGGTGTGGCATCTTGCCAGCAGGGAGTTATGAGGCTGAGGATGAGGTACCCGGCAGTTAGGAGGCCTCGCCACATGGTTGGCACATGCGAGGTCACCCCTGCAGGGTGGGGTGTGAGCATGAAAAGGTGACACCCATTGTCTGTGTTGTTCTCAGCACACGGGTAAACCATGGATGCTAGCAGCCTGCATGGCAGGGTGTGGCAGGGCCTAGGTGTGACACAGGGGCTGTGATGGCCTCACCATGCAGGTGACCCACATGAGGTGACCCCCAGATGGTGGGGTGTGAGCAGGCCAAGATGACTGCTGGCAGCTGTGAGGGCCTTGCCACATGGGAGACCTGTGCAAAGTGGCCCCATGACAGGGGGAGTGTGCCTGGGATGATGTGTCACCCTGCAGCTGTGATGCCCTCACCAAGGGGGTTACCTGCATGATGGGACACCCCACTGGGCAGGATGTGACCGGACCAGGGTGACACCTGGCAGCCATGGTGACCTCGCCACATGGGTGAGCCATGTGACGTGGCACCCCACCAGGCAGATTGGTACCGGGCTGATGTGACACCCAGTGTCCATGATGGCCTCCCCAAGTGGGTAGCCATGTGAGATGGCACGCCCCCTCATGGGGTGTGACTAGGCCAAGGTGACAACCAGAGCCTCTGACAGCCTCAGTGGATGGGTGGCACGTGTGGAGACCCCCTGCCTGGTGGGATGTGACCATGCCAAAGTGAAACCTAGCAGCCTTAATGGCCTTGCCACATGGGTGACCCATGCATGGTGCCCCCCTGCAGTGCAGGGTGTGTCAGGACCTAGGTGACACCCAGCAACCATGGTGGCCTTGCCATGCAGTTGACCGAAATGAGGTGACACCCTGGCATGCGGGTTGTGACCAAGGATAGGTGACACCCAGTGACTGTTATGGCCTTGCCACATGGGTGGCATGTGACAGGCACCACCCCAGCAGGCAGGGTGTGACAGTGCCAAAGGAACACCCAGTGGCCATAATGGCCTTGCCACATGGGTGAGCCAGTGTGGTGATACCCTGCAGTGCGGGGTGGCACAGCTCCGAGGTGACACCCAGCAGACATGTCAGCCTGGCCATACAGTTGTCCCATGTGAGGTGACCCCCTGCCGGGAGAAGTGTGACCAGACCAAGCCGACACCCGGTGCCATGAAGCCTTGCCGTGTGGGTTAGCCAGCTGAGGTGGCGTCCTGCCATATGAGGTGTGACCAAGGCTAGGTGACACCCAGTAGCTGTGATGGGCTTGCCACGCAGGTGACCCATGCTAGGTTACACCCCACTGGGTGGGGTTTGACCCAGCCAAGGTGACACAGGGGAGCTGGTATGGCCTGGCCATGGAGTTGAACCAATCGACGTGCCATCCAAAAGTGTGGCGTCGGAATGGGCCAAGGTGAGAGTTGCCAGCTATGATGGCCTAACCATGTGGGTGACCAACATGAGGTGGCATCTTGCTTGCCAGGGTGTGTCCAGGCCTTGATCACACCTGGCTGCCGTGATGGCCCCGCCAAATGCATGACCACACGAGGTTGCATTCCACCTGGCAGATAGTGCCCAGGCCAGATGACACCCAGTGGCCATGAGAGTTTTGCTGCATGGGGGACCCATGTGAGGTGGCACTCCACCAGGCGGGGTGTGACTGAGCCAAGTGGACAGCTGGTGTCTGTGATGGCTTGGCCATGCAGGTGACCAGCACAAGCTGGCACCTGACTGGTCAAGGTGTGACAGGGCTGAGGTGGTTAATGGCAGCCAAGGCAACCTTGTCATTTGGGTGACCCCTGCAATTTGGCACCCCACTGGGCGGGGTGTGAGCAGGCTGAAGTGAAACTTGGCCGCAGTAATGACCTTGCGACGTGGGTGACCCCTACAAGATGCCACTCCACCAGCAGTGTGTGACCGAGGTGAGGTGAACCCACCAGCTGTGATGGCCTTGCCATGTGGATGACACAAACAATCGGAAACCTTGCTGGGTGGGCTGTGACCAGGCTGACTTTAACCCAGCGGCTGTGGTGGCCTCACCATGCAGGTGCCCCGTGCAAGATGCCAACTCACTGCATCAGGTGTGACTGGGCCGAGGTGAAGCCGGCAGCTGTGATGGCCTCCCAACACAGGTGATGCACGTGAGGTGACAGCTGCTGGGTTGGGTGTAAGTGAGGGAAGGTGACAGACAGCAGCAGTGACAGCCTTGCCATGAGTCTGCGAGGCAGGAAGTGACAAACCTACGAAGGGGTTGACCAAGGGGAAGTGACACCCACTGGCTGTGATGACCTTGCTACACAGGTGACTCATGGAATGGGACACTCCACCATCCAGAACATGCCTGGGTGGTGGTGACACCCAGTGGCTGATGGCCATGCCACATGAGTGACACACAAGAGTTGAAACAGCAATGGGCAGGCTGTGCCAGGGCTGAGATGACCCTCAGCAGTCAGGATGGCCTTGACATGCAGGTGACCCCTGTCACTGCCATCCCACCAGAAGGCTGTAACGGAGGCAAAGGTACACCTGCTACACATGACAACAACACCATGTGGGTGACACACAGCAGGATACACCCATCGTGCTGGGTGTGAACAAGGGAAGGTGACACCCAGTGGCTCGGATGGCCTCGCCACGCAGGTGACATGTGGGAGGTGACACAGCTGAGGTGGAGTGTGAATCACTTGATGTGACAGCAGGTGGCCTTGAAAGCCTCACCATACAGGTGACACACACGAGCTGACACCCTGTTCGGCTGTGTGTGACTGAGGCGAAGTGATACCTGGCGATCGTGGCGGCACTGTCAGACGGGTAGCATGCATGTGGTGACACTCTGATGGGGGTGTGACGGAAGCCAGGTGACACACTCTGCCTATAATAGCCTCGCCATGTGGGTGACACATATGAGGAGACACCACACAGGGCATGGTGTGACCAAGACAAGGTGATACAGCAGCCATGACGGGCTCCAGATATGGCTAGCTTGTGCATGGTGACATCCCCCAAGTGGGGTGTGACGCAGCTGAGGTGACTCCCGATGACCATGATGTCCTTGCCATGCAGTTGACATGAGTGAGGTGTCACCCTGCTGGGAAGGGTGTGAGCAGGCAGTGGTGACACCCGATGGCCGTGAAGGACCCACTTGGCGGCTGATCCATGTGAGATGACACCCCGCCGGCTGGGTTATGACAAGGCCAAGGTGCCACCTGGTGGCCATGATGGCTTCAACACATGGGACCCATGCGTGATGTGCCACCTCACCTGGAAGGTAGTGCCTGGGCCAATATGTCACCCAGGAGCCATGAAAGCCTCAGCACATGTGTGACCCATGTGAGGTAACAGTGCAATGGACTGGGGGTTCCTGGGCCGACGTGACAACCTGTGGCCATAAGGACCTCCCCACACAGGTGACTTACATGGTGTGGCATCTTGCCAGCAGGGAGTTATGAGGCTGAGGTGGCACCCGGCAGTTAGGAGGCCTCGCCACATGGTTGGCACATGCGAGGTCACCCCTGCAGGGTGGGGTGTGAGCATGAAAAGGTGACACCCATTGTCTGTGTTGTTCTCAGCACACGGGTAAACCATGGATGCTAGCAGCCTGCATGGCAGGGTGTGGCAGGGCCTAGGTGTGACACAGGGGCTGTGATGGCCTCACCATGCAGGTGACCCACATGAGGTGACCCCCAGATGGTGGGGTGTGAGCAGGCCAAGATGACTGCTGGCAGCTGTGAGGGCCTTGCCACATGGGAGACCTGTGCAAAGTGGCCCCATGACAGGGGGAGTGTGCCTGGGATGATGTGTCACCCTGCAGCTGTGATGCCCTCACCAAGGGGGTTACCTGCATGATGGGACACCCCACTGGGCAGGATGTGACCGGACCAGGGTGACACCTGGCAGCCATGGTGACCTCGCCACATGGGTGAGCCATGTGACGTGGCACCCCACCAGGCAGATTGGTACCGGGCTGATGTGACACCCAGTGTCCATGATGGCCTCCCCAAGTGGGTAGCCATGTGAGATGGCACGCCCCCTCATGGGGTGTGACTAGGCCAAGGTGACAACCAGAGCCTCTGACAGCCTCAGTGGATGGGTGGCACGTGTGGAGACCCCCTGCCTGGTGGGATGTGACCATGCCAAAGTGAAACCTAGCAGCCTTAATGGCCTTGCCACATGGGTGACCCATGCATGGTGCCCCCCTGCAGTGCAGGGTGTGTCAGGACCTAGGTGACACCCAGCAACCATGGTGGCCTTGCCATGCAGTTGACCGAAATGAGGTGACACCCTGGCATGCGGGTTGTGACCAAGGATAGGTGACACCCAGTGACTGTTATGGCCTTGCCACATGGGTGGCATGTGACAGGCACCACCCCAGCAGGCAGGGTGTGACAGTGCCAAAGGAACACCCAGTGGCCATAATGGCCTTGCCACATGGGTGAGCCAGTGTGGTGATACCCTGCAGTGCGGGGTGGCACAGCTCCGAGGTGACACCCAGCAGACATGTCAGCCTGGCCATACAGTTGTCCCATGTGAGGTGACCCCCTGCCGGGAGAAGTGTGACCAGACCAAGCCGACACCCGGTGCCATGAAGCCTTGCCGTGTGGGTTAGCCAGCTGAGGTGGCGTCCTGCCATATGAGGTGTGACCAAGGCTAGGTGACACCCAGTAGCTGTGATGGGCTTGCCACGCAGGTGACCCATGCTAGGTTACACCCCACTGGGTGGGGTTTGACCCAGCCAAGGTGACACAGGGGAGCTGGTATGGCCTGGCCATGGAGTTGAACCAATCGACGTGCCATCCAAAAGTGTGGCGTCGGAATGGGCCAAGGTGAGAGTTGCCAGCTATGATGGCCTAACCATGTGGGTGACCAACATGAGGTGGCATCTTGCTTGCCAGGGTGTGTCCAGGCCTTGATCACACCTGGCTGCCGTGATGGCCCCGCCAAATGCATGACCACACGAGGTTGCATTCCACCTGGCAGATAGTGCCCAGGCCAGATGACACCCAGTGGCCATGAGAGTTTTGCTGCATGGGGGACCCATGTGAGGTGGCACTCCACCAGGCGGGGTGTGACTGAGCCAAGTGGACAGCTGGTGTCTGTGATGGCTTGGCCATGCAGGTGACCAGCACAAGCTGGCACCTGACTGGTCAAGGTGTGACAGGGCTGAGGTGGTTAATGGCAGCCAAGGCAACCTTGTCATTTGGGTGACCCCTGCAATTTGGCACCCCACTGGGCGGGGTGTGAGCAGGCTGAAGTGAAACTTGGCCGCAGTAATGACCTTGCGACGTGGGTGACCCCTACAAGATGCCACTCCACCAGCAGTGTGTGACCGAGGTGAGGTGAACCCACCAGCTGTGATGGCCTTGCCATGTGGATGACACAAACAATCGGAAACCTTGCTGGGTGGGCTGTGACCAGGCTGACTTTAACCCAGCGGCTGTGGTGGCCTCACCATGCAGGTGCCCCGTGCAAGATGCCAACTCACTGCATCAGGTGTGACTGGGCCGAGGTGAAGCCGGCAGCTGTGATGGCCTCCCAACACAGGTGATGCACGTGAGGTGACAGCTGCTGGGTTGGGTGTAAGTGAGGGAAGGTGACAGACAGCAGCAGTGACAGCCTTGCCATGAGTCTGCGAGGCAGGAAGTGACAAACCTACGAAGGGGTTGACCAAGGGGAAGTGACACCCACTGGCTGTGATGACCTTGCTACACAGGTGACTCATGGAATGGGACACTCCACCATCCAGAACATGCCTGGGTGGTGGTGACACCCAGTGGCTGATGGCCATGCCACATGAGTGACACACAAGAGTTGAAACAGCAATGGGCAGGCTGTGCCAGGGCTGAGATGACCCTCAGCAGTCAGGATGGCCTTGACATGCAGGTGACCCCTGTCACTGCCATCCCACCAGAAGGCTGTAACGGAGGCAAAGGTACACCTGCTACACATGACAACAACACCATGTGGGTGACACACAGCAGGATACACCCATCGTGCTGGGTGTGAACAAGGGAAGGTGACACCCAGTGGCTCGGATGGCCTCGCCACGCAGGTGACATGTGGGAGGTGACACAGCTGAGGTGGAGTGTGAATCACTTGATGTGACAGCAGGTGGCCTTGAAAGCCTCACCATACAGGTGACACACACGAGCTGACACCCTGTTCGGCTGTGTGTGACTGAGGCGAAGTGATACCTGGCGATCGTGGCGGCACTGTCAGACGGGTAGCATGCATGTGGTGACACTCTGATGGGGGTGTGACGGAAGCCAGGTGACACACTCTGCCTATAATAGCCTCGCCATGTGGGTGACACATATGAGGAGACACCACACAGGGCATGGTGTGACCAAGACAAGGTGATACAGCAGCCATGACGGGCTCCAGATATGGCTAGCTTGTGCATGGTGACATCCCCCAAGTGGGGTGTGACGCAGCTGAGGTGACTCCCGATGACCATGATGTCCTTGCCATGCAGTTGACATGAGTGAGGTGTCACCCTGCTGGGAAGGGTGTGAGCAGGCAGTGGTGACACCCGATGGCCGTGAAGGACCCACTTGGCGGCTGATCCATGTGAGATGACACCCCGCCGGCTGGGTTATGACAAGGCCAAGGTGCCACCTGGTGGCCATGATGGCTTCAACACATGGGACCCATGCGTGATGTGCCACCTCACCTGGAAGGTAGTGCCTGGGCCAATATGTCACCCAGGAGCCATGAAAGCCTCAGCACATGTGTGACCCATGTGAGGTAACAGTGCAATGGACTGGGGGTTCCTGGGCCGACGTGACAACCTGTGGCCATAAGGACCTCCCCACACAGGTGACTTACATGGTGTGGCATCTTGCCAGCAGGGAGTTATGAGGCTGAGGTGGCACCCGGCAGTTAGGAGGCCTCGCCACATGGTTGGCACATGCGAGGTCACCCCTGCAGGGTGGGGTGTGAGCATGAAAAGGTGACACCCATTGTCTGTGTTGTTCTCAGCACACGGGTAAACCATGGATGCTAGCAGCCTGCATGGCAGGGTGTGGCAGGGCCTAGGTGTGACACAGGGGCTGTGATGGCCTCACCATGCAGGTGACCCACATGAGGTGACCCCCAGATGGTGGGGTGTGAGCAGGCCAAGATGACTGCTGGCAGCTGTGAGGGCCTTGCCACATGGGAGACCTGTGCAAAGTGGCCCCATGACAGGGGGAGTGTGCCTGGGATGATGTGTCACCCTGCAGCTGTGATGCCCTCACCAAGGGGGTTACCTGCATGATGGGACACCCCACTGGGCAGGATGTGACCGGACCAGGGTGACACCTGGCAGCCATGGTGACCTCGCCACATGGGTGAGCCATGTGACGTGGCACCCCACCAGGCAGATTGGTACCGGGCTGATGTGACACCCAGTGTCCATGATGGCCTCCCCAAGTGGGTAGCCATGTGAGATGGCACGCCCCCTCATGGGGTGTGACTAGGCCAAGGTGACAACCAGAGCCTCTGACAGCCTCAGTGGATGGGTGGCACGTGTGGAGACCCCCTGCCTGGTGGGATGTGACCATGCCAAAGTGAAACCTAGCAGCCTTAATGGCCTTGCCACATGGGTGACCCATGCATGGTGCCCCCCTGCAGTGCAGGGTGTGTCAGGACCTAGGTGACACCCAGCAACCATGGTGGCCTTGCCATGCAGTTGACCGAAATGAGGTGACACCCTGGCATGCGGGTTGTGACCAAGGATAGGTGACACCCAGTGACTGTTATGGCCTTGCCACATGGGTGGCATGTGACAGGCACCACCCCAGCAGGCAGGGTGTGACAGTGCCAAAGGAACACCCAGTGGCCATAATGGCCTTGCCACATGGGTGAGCCAGTGTGGTGATACCCTGCAGTGCGGGGTGGCACAGCTCCGAGGTGACACCCAGCAGACATGTCAGCCTGGCCATACAGTTGTCCCATGTGAGGTGACCCCCTGCCGGGAGAAGTGTGACCAGACCAAGCCGACACCCGGTGCCATGAAGCCTTGCCGTGTGGGTTAGCCAGCTGAGGTGGCGTCCTGCCATATGAGGTGTGACCAAGGCTAGGTGACACCCAGTAGCTGTGATGGGCTTGCCACGCAGGTGACCCATGCTAGGTTACACCCCACTGGGTGGGGTTTGACCCAGCCAAGGTGACACAGGGGAGCTGGTATGGCCTGGCCATGGAGTTGAACCAATCGACGTGCCATCCAAAAGTGTGGCGTCGGAATGGGCCAAGGTGAGAGTTGCCAGCTATGATGGCCTAACCATGTGGGTGACCAACATGAGGTGGCATCTTGCTTGCCAGGGTGTGTCCAGGCCTTGATCACACCTGGCTGCCGTGATGGCCCCGCCAAATGCATGACCACACGAGGTTGCATTCCACCTGGCAGATAGTGCCCAGGCCAGATGACACCCAGTGGCCATGAGAGTTTTGCTGCATGGGGGACCCATGTGAGGTGGCACTCCACCAGGCGGGGTGTGACTGAGCCAAGTGGACAGCTGGTGTCTGTGATGGCTTGGCCATGCAGGTGACCAGCACAAGCTGGCACCTGACTGGTCAAGGTGTGACAGGGCTGAGGTGGTTAATGGCAGCCAAGGCAACCTTGTCATTTGGGTGACCCCTGCAATTTGGCACCCCACTGGGCGGGGTGTGAGCAGGCTGAAGTGAAACTTGGCCGCAGTAATGACCTTGCGACGTGGGTGACCCCTACAAGATGCCACTCCACCAGCAGTGTGTGACCGAGGTGAGGTGAACCCACCAGCTGTGATGGCCTTGCCATGTGGATGACACAAACAATCGGAAACCTTGCTGGGTGGGCTGTGACCAGGCTGACTTTAACCCAGCGGCTGTGGTGGCCTCACCATGCAGGTGCCCCGTGCAAGATGCCAACTCACTGCATCAGGTGTGACTGGGCCGAGGTGAAGCCGGCAGCTGTGATGGCCTCCCAACACAGGTGATGCACGTGAGGTGACAGCTGCTGGGTTGGGTGTAAGTGAGGGAAGGTGACAGACAGCAGCAGTGACAGCCTTGCCATGAGTCTGCGAGGCAGGAAGTGACAAACCTACGAAGGGGTTGACCAAGGGGAAGTGACACCCACTGGCTGTGATGACCTTGCTACACAGGTGACTCATGGAATGGGACACTCCACCATCCAGAACATGCCTGGGTGGTGGTGACACCCAGTGGCTGATGGCCATGCCACATGAGTGACACACAAGAGTTGAAACAGCAATGGGCAGGCTGTGCCAGGGCTGAGATGACCCTCAGCAGTCAGGATGGCCTTGACATGCAGGTGACCCCTGTCACTGCCATCCCACCAGAAGGCTGTAACGGAGGCAAAGGTACACCTGCTACACATGACAACAACACCATGTGGGTGACACACAGCAGGATACACCCATCGTGCTGGGTGTGAACAAGGGAAGGTGACACCCAGTGGCTCGGATGGCCTCGCCACGCAGGTGACATGTGGGAGGTGACACAGCTGAGGTGGAGTGTGAATCACTTGATGTGACAGCAGGTGGCCTTGAAAGCCTCACCATACAGGTGACACACACGAGCTGACACCCTGTTCGGCTGTGTGTGACTGAGGCGAAGTGATACCTGGCGATCGTGGCGGCACTGTCAGACGGGTAGCATGCATGTGGTGACACTCTGATGGGGGTGTGACGGAAGCCAGGTGACACACTCTGCCTATAATAGCCTCGCCATGTGGGTGACACATATGAGGAGACACCACACAGGGCATGGTGTGACCAAGACAAGGTGATACAGCAGCCATGACGGGCTCCAGATATGGCTAGCTTGTGCATGGTGACATCCCCCAAGTGGGGTGTGACGCAGCTGAGGTGACTCCCGATGACCATGATGTCCTTGCCATGCAGTTGACATGAGTGAGGTGTCACCCTGCTGGGAAGGGTGTGAGCAGGCAGTGGTGACACCCGATGGCCGTGAAGGACCCACTTGGCGGCTGATCCATGTGAGATGACACCCCGCCGGCTGGGTTATGACAAGGCCAAGGTGCCACCTGGTGGCCATGATGGCTTCAACACATGGGACCCATGCGTGATGTGCCACCTCACCTGGAAGGTAGTGCCTGGGCCAATATGTCACCCAGGAGCCATGAAAGCCTCAGCACATGTGTGACCCATGTGAGGTAACAGTGCAATGGACTGGGGGTTCCTGGGCCGACGTGACAACCTGTGGCCATAAGGACCTCCCCACACAGGTGACTTACATGGTGTGGCATCTTGCCAGCAGGGAGTTATGAGGCTGAGGTGGCACCCGGCAGTTAGGAGGCCTCGCCACATGGTTGGCACATGCGAGGTCACCCCTGCAGGGTGGGGTGTGAGCATGAAAAGGTGACACCCATTGTCTGTGTTGTTCTCAGCACACGGGTAAACCATGGATGCTAGCAGCCTGCATGGCAGGGTGTGGCAGGGCCTAGGTGTGACACAGGGGCTGTGATGGCCTCACCATGCAGGTGACCCACATGAGGTGACCCCCAGATGGTGGGGTGTGAGCAGGCCAAGATGACTGCTGGCAGCTGTGAGGGCCTTGCCACATGGGAGACCTGTGCAAAGTGGCCCCATGACAGGGGGAGTGTGCCTGGGATGATGTGTCACCCTGCAGCTGTGATGCCCTCACCAAGGGGGTTACCTGCATGATGGGACACCCCACTGGGCAGGATGTGACCGGACCAGGGTGACACCTGGCAGCCATGGTGACCTCGCCACATGGGTGAGCCATGTGACGTGGCACCCCACCAGGCAGATTGGTACCGGGCTGATGTGACACCCAGTGTCCATGATGGCCTCCCCAAGTGGGTAGCCATGTGAGATGGCACGCCCCCTCATGGGGTGTGACTAGGCCAAGGTGACAACCAGAGCCTCTGACAGCCTCAGTGGATGGGTGGCACATGTGTGGTGACCCCCTGCCTGGTGGGATGTGACCATGCCAAAGTGAAACCTAGCAGCCTTAATGGCCTTGCCACATGGGTGACCCATGCATGGTGCCCCCCTGCAGTGCAGGGTGTGTCAGGACCTAGGTGACACCCAGCAACCATGGTGGCCTTGCCATGCAGTTGACCGAAATGAGGTGACACCCTGGCATGCGGGTTGTGACCAAGGATAGGTGACACCCAGTGACTGTTATGGCCTTGCCACATGGGTGGCATGTGACAGGCACCACCCCAGCAGGCAGGGTGTGACAGTGCCAAAGGAACACCCAGTGGCCATAATGGCTTTGCCACATGGGTGAGCCAGTGTGGTGATACCCTGCAGTGCGGGGTGGCACAGCTCCAAGGTGACACCCAGCAGACATGTCAGCCTGGCCATACAGTTGTCCCATGTGAGGTGACCCCCTGCCGGGAGAAGTGTGACCAGACCAAGCCGACACCCGGTGCCATGAAGCCTTGCCGTGTGGGTTAGCCAGCTGAGGTGGCGTCCTGCCATATGAGGTGTGACCAAGGCTAGGTGACACCCAGTAGCTGTGATGGGCTTGCCACGCAGGTGATCCATGCTAGGTTACACCCCACTGGGTGGGGTTTGACCCAGCCAAGGTGACACAGGGGAGCTGGTATGGCCTGGCCATGGAGTTGAACCAATCGACGTGCCATCCAAAAGTGTGGCGTCGGAATGGGCCAAGGTGAGAGTTGCCAGCTATGATGGCCTAACCATGTGGGTGACCAACATGAGGTGGCATCTTGCTTGCCAGGGTGTGTCCAGGCCTTGATCACACCTGGCTGCCGTGATGGCCCCGCCAAATGCATGACCACACGAGGTTGCATTCCACCTGGCAGATAGTGCCCAGGCCAGATGACACCCAGTGGCCATGAGAGTTTTGCTGCATGGGGGACCCATGTGAGGTGGCACTCCACCAGGCGGGGTGTGACTGAGCCAAGTGGACAGCTGGTGTCTGTGATGGCTTGGCCATGCAGGTGACCAGCACAAGCTGGCACCTGACTGGTCAAGGTGTGACAGGGCTGAGGTGGTTAATGGCAGCCAAGGCAACCTTGTCATTTGGGTGACCCCTGCAATTTGGCACCCCACTGGGCGGGGTGTGAGCAGGCTGAAGTGAAACTTGGCCGCAGTAATGACCTTGCGACGTGGGTGACCCCTACAAGATGCCACTCCACCAGCAGTGTGTGACCGAGGTGAGGTGAACCCACCAGCTGTGATGGCCTTGCCATGTGGATGACACAAACAATCGGAAACCTTGCTGGGTGGGCTGTGACCAGGCTGACTTTAACCCAGCGGCTGTGGTGGCCTCACCATGCAGGTGCCCCGTGCAAGATGCCAACTCGCTGCATCAGGTGTGACTGGGCCGAGGTGAAGCCGGCAGCTGTGATGGCCTCCCAACACAGGTGATGCACGTGAGGTGACAGCTGCTGGGTTGGGTGTAAGTGAGGGAAGGTGACAGACAGCAGCAGTGACAGCCTTGCCATGAGTCTGCGAGGCAGGAAGTGACAAACCTACGAAGGGGTTGACCAAGGGGAAGTGACACCCACTGGCTGTGATGACCTTGCTACACAGGTGACTCATGGAATGGGACACTCCACCATCCAGAACATGCCTGGGTGGTGGTGACACCCAGTGGCTGATGGCCATGCCACATGAGTGACACACAAGAGTTGAAACAGCAATGGGCAGGCTGTGCCAGGGCTGAGATGACCCTCAGCAGTCAGGATGGCCTTGACATGCAGGTGACCCCTGTCACTGCCATCCCACCAGAAGGCTGTAACGGAGGCAAAGGTACACCTGCTACACATGACAACAACACCATGTGGGTGACACACAGCAGGATACACCCATCGTGCTGGGTGTGAACAAGGGAAGGTGACACCCAGTGGCTCGGATGGCCTCGCCACGCAGGTGACATGTGGGAGGTGACACAGCTGAGGTGGAGTGTGAATCACTTGACGTGACAGCAGGTGGCCTTGAAAGCCTCACCATACAGGTGACACACACGAGCTGACACCCTGTTTGGCTGTGTGTGACTGAGGCGAAGTGATACCTGGCGATCGTGGCGGCACTGTCAGACGGGTAGCATGCATGTGGTGACACTCTGATGGGGGTGTGACGGAAGCCAGGTGACACACTCTGCCTATAATAGCCTCGCCATGTGGGTGACACATATGAGGAGACACCACACAGGGCATGGTGTGACCAAGACAAGGTGATACAGCAGCCATGACGGGCTCCAGATATGGCTAGCTTGTGCATGGTGACATCCCCCAAGTGGGGTGTGACGCAGCTGAGGTGACTCCCGATGACCATGATGTCCTTGCCATGCAGTTGACATGAGTGAGGTGTCACCCTGCTGGGAAGGGTGTGAGCAGGCAGTGGTGACACCCTATGGCCGTGAAGGACCCACTTGGCGGCTGATCCATGTGAGATGACACCCCGCCGGCTGGGTTATGACAAGGCCAAGGTGCCACCTGGTGGCCATGATGGCTTCAACACATGGGACCCATGCGTGATGTGCCACCTCACCTGGAAGGTAGTGCCTGGGCCAATATGTCACCCAGGAGCCATGAAAGCCTCAGCACATGTGTGACCCATGTGAGGTAACAGTGCAATGGACTGGGGGTTCCTGGGCCGACGTGACAACCTGTGGCCATAAGGACCTCCCCACACAGGTGACTTACATGGTGTGGCATCTTGCCAGCAGGGAGTTATGAGGCTGAGGTGGCACCCGGCAGTTAGGAGGCCTCGCCACATGGTTGGCACATGCGAGGTCACCCCTGCAGGGTGGGGTGTGAGCATGAAAAGGTGACACCCATTGTCTGTGTTGTTCTCAGCACACGGGTAAACCATGGATGCTAGCAGCCTGCATGGCAGGGTGTGGCAGGGCCTAGGTGTGACACAGGGGCTGTGATGGCCTCACCATGCAGGTGACCCACATGAGGTGACCCCCAGATGGTGGGGTGTGAGCAGGCCAAGATGACTGCTGGCAGCTGTGAGGGCCTTGCCACATGGGAGACCTGTGCAAAGTGGCCCCATGACAGGGGGAGTGTGCCTGGGATGATGTGTCACCCTGCAGCTGTGATGCCCTCACCAAGGGGGTTACCTGCATGATGGGACACCCCACTGGGCAGGATGTGACCGGACCAGGGTGACACCTGGCAGCCATGGTGACCTCGCCACATGGGTGAGCCATGTGACGTGGCACCCCACCAGGCAGATTGGTACCGGGCTGATGTGACACCCAGTGTCCATGATGGCCTCCCCAAGTGGGTAGCCATGTGAGATGGCACGCCCCCTCATGGGGTGTGACTAGGCCAAGGTGACAACCAGAGCCTCTGACAGCCTCAGTGGATGGGTGGCACATGTGTGGTGACCCCCTGCCTGGTGGGATGTGACCATGCCAAAGTGAAACCTAGCAGCCTTAATGGCCTTGCCACATGGGTGACCCATGCATGGTGCCCCCCTGCAGTGCAGGGTGTGTCAGGACCTAGGTGACACCCAGCAACCATGGTGGCCTTGCCATGCAGTTGACCGAAATGAGGTGACACCCTGGCATGCGGGTTGTGACCAAGGATAGGTGACACCCAGTGACTGTTATGGCCTTGCCACATGGGTGGCATGTGACAGGCACCACCCCAGCAGGCAGGGTGTGACAGTGCCAAAGGAACACCCAGTGGCCATAATGGCCTTGCCACATGGGTGAGCCAGTGTGGTGATACCCTGCTGTGCGGGGTGGCACAGCTCTGAGGTGACACCCAGCAGACATGTCAGCCTGGCCATACAGTTGTCCCATGTGAGGTGACCCCCTGCCGGGAGAAGTGTGACCAGACCAAGCCGACACCCGGTGCCATGAAGCCTTGCCGTGTGGGTTAGCCAGCTGAGGTGGCGTCCTGCCATATGAGGTGTGACCAAGGCTAGGTGACACCCAGTAGCTGTGATGGGCTTGCCACGCAGGTGACCCATGCTAGGTTACACCCCACTGGGTGGGGTTTGACCCAGCCAAGGTGACACAGGGGAGCTGCTATGGCCTGGCCATGGAGTTGAACCAATCGACGTGCCATCCAAAAGTGTGGCGTCGGAATGGGCCAAGGTGAGAGTTGCCAGCTATGATGGCCTAACCATGTGGGTGACCAACATGAGGTGGCATCTTGCTTGCCAGGGTGTGTCCAGGCCTTGATCACACCTGGCTGCCATGATGGCCCCGCCAAATGCATGACCACACGAGGTTGCATTCCACCTGGCAGATAGTGCCCAGGCCAGATGACACCCAGTGGCCATGAGAGTTTTGCTGCATGGGGGACCCATGTGAGGTGGCACTCCACCAGGCGGGGTGTGACTGAGCCAAGTGGACAGCTGGTGTCTGTGATGGCTTGGCCATGCAGGTGACCAGCACAAGCTGGCACCTGACTGGTCAAGGTGTGACAGGGCTGAGGTGGTTAATGGCAGCCAAGGCAACCTTGTCATTTGGGTGACCCCTGCAATTTGGCACCCCACTGGGCGGGGTGTGAGCAGGCTGAAGTGAAACTTGGCCGCAGTAATGACCTTGCGACGTGGGTGACCCCTACAAGATGCCACTCCACCAGCAGTGTGTGACCGAGGTGAGGTGAACCCACCAGCTGTGATGGCCTTGCCATGTGGATGACACAAACAATCGGAAACCTTGCTGGGTGGGCTGTGACCAGGCTGACTTTAACCCAGCGGCTGTGGTGGCCTCACCATGCAGGTGCCCCGTGCAAGATGCCAACTCGCTGCATCAGGTGTGACTGGGCTGAGGTGAAGCCGGCAGCTGTGATGGCCTCCCAACACAGGTGATGCACGTGAGGTGACAGCTGCTGGGTTGGGTGTAAGTGAGGGAAGGTGACAGGCAGCAGCAGTGACAGCCTTGCCATGAGTCTGCGAGGCAGGAAGTGACAAACCTACGAAGGGGTTGACCAAGGGGAAGTGACACCCACTGGCTGTGATGACCTTGCTACACAGGTGACTCATGGAATGGGACACTCCACCATCCAGAACATGCCTGGGTGGTGGTGACACCCAGTGGCTGATGGCCATGCCACATGAGTGACACACAAGAGTTGAAACAGCAATGGGCAGGCTGTGCCAGGGCTGAGATGACCCTCAGCAGTCAGGATGGCCTTGACATGCAGGTGACCCCTGTCACTGCCATCCCACCAGAAGGCTGTAACGGAGGCAAAGGTACACCTGCTACACATGACAACAACACCATGTGGGTGACACACAGCAGGATACACCCATCGTGCTGGGTGTGAACAAGGGAAGGTGACACCCAGTGGCTCGGATGGCCTCGCCACGCAGGTGACATGTGGGAGGTGACACAGCTGAGGTGGAGTGTGAATCACTTGATGTGACAGCAGGTGGCCTTGAAAGCCTCACCATACAGGTGACACACACGAGCTGACACCCTGTTCGGCTGTGTGTGACTGAGGCGAAGTGATACCTGGCGATCGTGGCGGCACTGTCAGACGGGTAGCATGCATGTGGTGACACTCTGATGGGGGTGTGACTGAAGCCAGGTGACACACTCTGCCTATAACAGCCTCGCCATGTGGGTGACACATATGAGGAGACACCACACAGGGCATGGTGTGACCAAGACAAGGTGATACAGCAGCCATGACGGGCTCCAGATATGGCTAGCTTGTGCATGGTGACATCCCCCAAGTGGGGTGTGACGCAGCTGAGGTGACTCCCGGTGACCATGATGTCCTTGCCATGCAGTTGACATGAGTGAGGTGTCACCCTGCTGGGAAGGGGGTGACCAGGCAGTGGTGACACCCGATGGCCGTGAAGGACCCACTTGGCGGCTGATCCATGTGAGATGACACCCCGCCGGCTGGGTTATGACAAGGCCAAGGTGCCACCTGGTGGCCATGATGGCTTCAACACATGGGTCCCATGCGTGATGTGCCACCTCACCTGGAAGGTAGTGCCTGGGCCAATATGTCACCCAGGAGCCATGAAAGCCTCAGCACATGTGTGACCCATGTGAGGTAACAGTGCAATGGACTGGGGGTTCCTGGGCCGACGTGACAACCTGTGGCCATAAGGACCTCCCCACACAGGTGACTTACATGGTGTGGCATCTTGCCAGCAGGGAGTTATGAGGCTGAGGTGGCACCCGGCAGTTAGGAGGCCTCGCCACATGGTTGGCACATGTGAGGTCACCCCTGCAGGGTGGGGTGTGAGCATGAAAAGGTGACACCCATTGTCTGTGTTGTTCTCAGCACACGGGTAAACCATGGATGCTAGCAGCCTGCATGGCAGGGTGTGGCAGGGCCTAGGTGTGACACAGGGGCTGTGATGGCCTCACCATGCAGGTGACCCACATGAGGTGACCCCCAGATGGTGGGGTGTGAGCAGGCCAAGATGACTGCTGGCAGCTGTGAGGGCCTTGCCACATGGGAGACCTGTGCAAAGTGGCCCCATGACAGGGGGAGTGTGCCTGGGATGATGTGTCACCCTGCAGCTGTGATGCCCTCACCAAGGGGGTTACCTGCATGATGGGACACCCCACTGGGCAGGATGTGACCGGACCAGGGTGACACCTGGCAGCCATGGTGACCTCGCCACATGGGTGAGCCATGTGACGTGGCACCCCACCAGGCAGATTGGTACTGGGCTGATGTGACACCCAGTGTCCATGATGGCCTCCCCAAGTGGGTAGCCATGTGAGATGGCACGCCCCCTCATGGGGTGTGACTAGGCCAAGGTGACAACCAGAGCCTCTGACAGCCTCAGTGGATGGGTGGCACATGTGTGGTGACCCCCTGCCTGGTGGGATGTGACCATGCCAAAGTGAAACCTAGCAGCCTTAATGGCCTTGCCACATGGGTGACCCATGCATGGTGCCCCCCTGCAGTGCAGGGTGTGTCAGGACCTAGGTGACACCCAGCAACCATGGTGGCCTTGCCATGCAGTAGACCGAAATGAGGTGACACCCTGGCATGCGGGTTGTGACCAAGGATAGGTGACACCCAGTGACTGTTATGGCCTTGCCACATGGGTGGCATGTGACAGGCACCACCCCAGCAGGCAGGGTGTGACAGTGCCAAAGGAACACCCAGTGGCCATAATGGCCTTGCCACATGGGTGAGCCAGTGTGGTGATACCCTGCTGTGCGGGGTGGCACAGCTCCGAGGTGACACCCAGCAGACATGTCAGCCTGGCCATACAGTTGTCCCATGTGAGGTGACCCCCTGCCGGGAGAAGTGTGACCAGACCAAGCCGACACCCGGTGCCATGAAGCCTTGCCGTGTGGGTTAGCCAGCTGAGGTGGCGTCCTGCCATATGAGGTGTGACCAAGGCTAGGTGACACCCAGTAGCTGTGATGGGCTTGCCACGCAGGTGATCCATGCTAGGTTACACCCCACTGGGTGGGGTTTGACCCAGCCAAGGTGACACAGGGGAGCTGGTATGGCCTGGCCATTAGTTGAACCAATCGACGTGCCATCCAAAAGTGTGGCGTCGGAATGGGCCAAGGTGAGAGTTGCCAGCTATGATGGCCTAACCATGTGGGTGACCAACATGAGGTGGCATCTTGCTTGCCAGGGTGTGTCCAGGCCTTGATCACACCTGGCTGCCGTGATGGCCCCGCCAAATGCATGACCACACGAGGTTGCATTCCACCTGGCAGATAGTGCCCAGGCCAGATGACACCCAGTGGCCATGAGAGTTTTGCTGCATGGGGGACCCATGTGAGGTGGCACTCCACCAGGCGGGGTGTGACTGAGCCAAGTGGATAGCTGGTGTCTGTGATGGCTTGGCCATGCAGGTGACCAGCACAAGCTGGCACCTGACTGGTCAAGGTGTGACAGGGCTGAGGTGGTTAATGGCAGCCAAGGCAACCTTGTCATTTGGGTGACCCCTGCAATTTGGCACCCCACTGGGCGGGGTGTGAGCAGGCTGAAGTGAAACTTGGCCGCAGTAATGACCTTGCGACGTGGGTGACCCCTACAAGATGCCACTCCACCAGCAGTGTGTGACCGAGGTGAGGTGAACCCACCAGCTGTGATGGCCTTGCCATGTGGATGACACAAACAATCGGAAACCTTGCTGGGTGGGCTGTGACCAGGCTGACTTTAACCCAGCGGCTGTGGTGGCCTCACCATGCAGGTGCCCCGTGCAAGATGCCAACTCGCTGCATCAGGTGTGACTGGGCCGAGGTGAAGCCGGCAGCTGTGATGGCCTCCCAACACAGGTGATGCATGTGAGGTGACAGCTGCTGGGTTGGGTGTAAGTGAGGGAAGGTGACAGACAGCAGCAGTGACAGCCTTGCCATGAGTCTGCGAGGCAGGAAGTGACAAACCTACGAAGGGGTTGACCAAGGGGAAGTGACACCCACTGGCTGTGATGACCTTGCTACACAGGTGACTCATGGAATGGGACACTCCACCATCCAGAACATGCCTGGGTGGTGGTGACACCCAGTGGCTGATGGCCATGCCACATGAGTGACACACAAGAGTTGAAACAGCAATGGGCAGGCTGTGCCAGGGCTGAGATGACCCTCAGCAGTCAGGATGGCCTTGACATGCAGGTGACCCCTGTCACTGCCATCCCACCAGAAGGCTGTAACGGAGGCAAAGGTACACCTGCTACACATGACAACAACACCATGTGGGTGACACACAGCAGGATACACCCATCGTGCTGGGTGTGAACAAGGGAAGGTGACACCCAGTGGCTCGGATGGCCTCGCCACGCAGGTGACATGTGGGAGGTGACACAGCTGAGGTGGAGTGTGAATCACTTGATGTGACAGCAGGTGGCCTTGAAAGCCTCACCATACAGGTGACACACACGAGCTGACACCCTGTTCGGCTGTGTGTGACTGAGGCGAAGTGATACCTGGCGATCGTGGCGGCACTGTCAGACGGGTAGCATGCATGTGGTGACACTCTGATGGGGGTGTGACGGAAGCCAGGTGACACACTCTGCCTATAATAGCCTCGCCATGTGGGTGACACATATGAGGAGACACCACACAGGGCATGGTGTGACCAAGACAAGGTGATACAGCAGCCATGACGGGCTCCAGATATGGCTAGCTTGTGCATGGTGACATCCCCCAAGTGGGGTGTGACGCAGCTGAGGTGACTCCCGATGACCATGATGTCCTTGCCATGCAGTTGACATGAGTGAGGTGTCACCCTGCTGGGAAGGGTGTGAGCAGGCAGTGGTGACACCCGATGGCCGTGAAGGACCCACTTGGCGGCTGATCCATGTGAGATGACACCCCGCCGGCTGGGTTATGACAAGGTCAAGGTGCCACCTGGTGGCCATGATGGCTTCAACACATGGGACCCATGCGTGATGTGCCACCTCACCTGGAAGGTAGTGCCTGGGCCAATATGTCACCCAGGAGCCATGAAAGCCTCAGCACATGTGTGACCCATGTGAGGTAACAGTGCAATGGACTGGGGGTTCCTGGGCCGACGTGACAACCTGTGGCCATAAGGACCTCCCCACACAGGTGACTTACATGGTGTGGCATCTTGCCAGCAGGGAGTTATGAGGCTGAGGTGGCACCCGGCAGTTAGGAGGCCTCGCCACATGGTTGGCACATGCGAGGTCACCCCTGCAGGGTGGGGTGTGAGCATGAAAAGGTGACACCCATTGTCTGTGTTGTTCTCAGCACATGGGTAAACCATGGATGCTAGCAGCCTGCATGGCAGGGTGTGGCAGGGCCTAGGTGTGACACAGGGGCTGTGATGGCCTCACCATGCAGGTGACCCACATGAGGTGACCCCCAGATGGTGGGGTGTGAGCAGGCCAAGATGACTGCTGGCAGCTGTGAGGGCCTTGCCACATGGGAGACCTGTGCAAATTGGCCCCATGACAGGGGGAGTGTGCCTGGGATGATGTGTCACCCTGCAGCTGTGATGCCCTCACCAAGGGGGTTACCTGCATGATGGGACACCCCACTGGGCAGGATGTGACCGGACCAGGGTGACACCTGGCAGCCATGGTGACCTCGCCACATGGGTGAGCCATGTGACGTGGCACCCCACCAGGCAGATTGGTACCGGGCTGATGTGACACCCAGTGTCCATGATGGCCTCCCCAAGTGGGTAGCCATGTGAGATGGCACGCCCCCTCATGGGGTGTGACTAGGCCAAGGTGACAACCAGAGCCTCTGACAGCCTCAGTGGATGGGTGGCACATGTGTGGTGACCCCCTGCCTGGTGGGATGTGACCATGCCAAAGTGAAACCTAGCAGCCTTAATGGCCTTGCCACATGGGTGACCCATGCATGGTGCCCCCCTGCAGTGCAGGGTGTGTCAGGACCTAGGTGACACCCAGCAACCATGGTGGCCTTGCCATGCAGTTGACCGAAATGAGGTGACACCCTGGCATGCGGGTTGTGACCAAGGATAGGTGACACCCAGTGACTGTTATGGCCTTGCCACATGGGTGGCATGTGACAGGCACCACCCCAGCAGGCAGGGTGTGACAGTGCCAAAGGAACACCCAGTGGCCATAATGGCCTTGCCACATGGGTGAGCCAGTGTGGTGATACCCTGCAGTGCGGGGTGGCACAGCTCCGAGGTGACACCCAGCAGACATGTCAGCCTGGCCATACAGTTGTCCCATGTGAGGTGACCCCCTGCCGGGAGAAGTGTGACCAGACCAAGCCGACACCCGGTGCCATGAAGCCTTGCCGTGTGGGTTAGCCAGCTGAGGTGGCGTCCTGCCATATGAGGTGTGACCAAGGCTAGGTGACACCCAGTAGCTGTGATGGGCTTGCCACGCAGGTGATCCATGCTAGGTTACACCCCACTGGGTGGGGTTTGACCCAGCCAAGGTGACACAGGGGAGCTGGTATGGCCTGGCCATGGAGTTGAACCAATCGACGTGCCATCCAAAAGTGTGGCGTCGGAATGGGCCAAGGTGAGAGTTGCCAGCTATGATGGCCTAACCATGTGGGTGACCAACATGAGGTGGCATCTTGCTTGCCAGGGTGTGTCCAGGCCTTGATCACACCTGGCTGCCGTGATGGCCCCGCCAAATGCATGACCACACGAGGTTGCATTCCACCTGGCAGATAGTGCCCAGGCCAGATGACACCCAGTGGCCATGAGAGTTTTGCTGCATGGGGGACCCATGTGAGGTGGCACTCCACCAGGCGGGGTGTGACTGAGCCAAGTGGACAGCTGGTGTCTGTGATGGCTTGGCCATGCAGGTGACCAGCACAAGCTGGCACCTGACTGGTCAAGGTGTGACAGGGCTGAGGTGGTTAATGGCAGCCAAGGCAACCTTGTCATTTGGGTGACCCCTGCAATTTGGTACCCCACTGGGCGGGGTGTGAGCAGGCTGAAGTGAAACTTGGCCGCAGTAATGACCTTGCGACGTGGGTGACCCCTACAAGATGCCACTCCACCAGCAGTGTGTGACCGAGGTGAGGTGAACCCACCAGCTGTGATGGCCTTGCCATGTGGATGACACAAACAATCGGAAACCTTGCTGGGTGGGCTGTGACCAGGCTGACTTTAACCCAGCGGCTGTGGTGGCCTCACCATGCAGGTGCCCCGTGCAAGATGCCAACTCGCTGCATCAGGTGTGACTGGGCCGAGGTGAAGCCGGCAGCTGTGATGGCCTCCCAACACAGGTGATGCACGTGAGGTGACAGCTGCTGGGTTGGGTGTAAGTGAGGGAAGGTGACAGGCAGCAGCAGTGACAGCCTTGCCATGAGTCTGCGAGGCAGGAAGTGACAAACCTACGAAGGGGTTGACCAAGGGGAAGTGACACCCACTGGCTGTGATGACCTTGCTACACAGGTGACTCATGGAATGGGACACTCCACCATCCAGAACATGCCTGGGTGGTGGTGACACCCAGTGGCTGATGGCCATGCCACATGAGTGACACACAAGAGTTGAAACAGCAATGGGCAGGCTGTGCCAGGGCTGAGATGACCCTCAGCAGTCAGGATGGCCTTGACATGCAGGTGACCCCTGTCACTGCCATCCCACCAGAAGGCTGTAACGGAGGCAAAGGTACACCTGTTACACATGACAACACCACCATGTGGGTGACACACAGCAGGATACACCCATCGTGCTGGGTGTGAACAAGGGAAGGTGACACCCAGTGGCTCGGATGGCCTCGCCACGCAGGTGACATGTGGGAGGTGACACAGCTGAGGTGGAGTGTGAATCACTTGACGTGACAGCAGGTGGCCTTGAAAGCCTCACCATACAGGTGACACACACGAGCTGACACCCTGTTTGGCTGTGTGTGACTGA
The DNA here is from genome assembly GCF_030028045.1 of Hippopotamus amphibius kiboko. Classification (NCBI taxonomy): domain Eukaryota; kingdom Metazoa; phylum Chordata; class Mammalia; order Artiodactyla; family Hippopotamidae; genus Hippopotamus; species Hippopotamus amphibius. The sequence continues at coordinate 139,278,291 of NC_080189.1, read as the reverse complement.
GGCGAAGTGATACCTGGCGATCGTGGCGGCACTGTCAGACGGGTAGCATGCATGTGGTGACACTCTGATGGGGGTGTGACTGAAGCCAGGTGACACACTCTGCCTATAACAGCCTCGCCATGTGGGTGACACATATGAGGAGACACCACACAGGGCATGGTGTGACCAAGACAAGGTGATACAGCAGCCATGACGGGCTCCAGATATGGCTAGCTTGTGCATGGTGACATCCCCCAAGTGGGGTGTGACGCAGCTGAGGTGACTCCCGGTGACCATGATGTCCTTGCCATGCAGTTGACATGAGTGAGGTGTCACCCTGCTGGGAAGGGGGTGACCAGGCAGTGGTGACACCCGATGGCCGTGAAGGACCCACTTGGCGGCTGATCCATGTGAGATGACACCCCGCCGGCTGGGTTATGACAAGGCCAAGGTGCCACCTGGTGGCCATGATGGCTTCAACACATGGGTCCCATGCGTGATGTGCCACCTCACCTGGAAGGTAGTGCCTGGGCCAATATGTCACCCAGGAGCCATGAAAGCCTCAGCACATGTGTGACCCATGTGAGGTAACAGTGCAATGGACTGGGGGTTCCTGGGCCGACGTGACAACCTGTGGCCATAAGGACCTCCCCACACAGGTGACTTACATGGTGTGGCATCTTGCCAGCAGGGAGTTATGAGGCTGAGGTGGCACCCGGCAGTTAGGAGGCCTCGCCACATGGTTGGCACATGCGAGGTCACCCCTGCAGGGTGGGGTGTGAGCATGAAAAGGTGACACCCATTGTCTGTGTTGTTCTCAGCACACGGGTAAACCATGGATGCTAGCAGCCTGCATGGCAGGGTGTGGCAGGGCCTAGGTGTGACACAGGGGCTGTGATGGCCTCACCATGCAGGTGACCCACATGAGGTGACCCCCAGATGGTGGGGTGTGAGCAGGCCAAGATGACTGCTGGCAGCTGTGAGGGCCTTGCCACATGGGAGACCTGTGCAAAGTGGCCCCATGACAGGGGGAGTGTGCCTGGGATGATGTGTCACCCTGCAGCTGTGATGCCCTCACCAAGGGGGTTACCTGCATGATGGGACACCCCACTGGGCAGGATGTGACCGGACCAGGGTGACACCTGGCAGCCATGGTGACCTCGCCACATGGGTGAGCCATGTGACGTGGCACCCCACCAGGCAGATTGGTACTGGGCTGATGTGACACCCAGTGTCCATGATGGCCTCCCCAAGTGGGTAGCCATGTGAGATGGCACGCCCCCTCATGGGGTGTGACTAGGCCAAGGTGACAACCAGAGCCTCTGACAGCCTCAGTGGATGGGTGGCACATGTGTGGTGACCCCCTGCCTGGTGGGATGTGACCATGCCAAAGTGAAACCTAGCAGCCTTAATGGCCTTGCCACATGGGTGACCCATGCATGGTGCCCCCCTGCAGTGCAGGGTGTGTCAGGACCTAGGTGACACCCAGCAACCATGGTGGCCTTGCCATGCAGTAGACCGAAATGAGGTGACACCCTGGCATGCGGGTTGTGACCAAGGATAGGTGACACCCAGTGACTGTTATGGCCTTGCCACATGGGTGGCATGTGACAGGCACCACCCCAGCAGGCAGGGTGTGACAGTGCCAAAGGAACACCCAGTGGCCATAATGGCCTTGCCACATGGGTGAGCCAGTGTGGTGATACCCTGCTGTGCGGGGTGGCACAGCTCCGAGGTGACACCCAGCAGACATGTCAGCCTGGCCATACAGTTGTCCCATGTGAGGTGACCCCCTGCCGGGAGAAGTGTGACCAGACCAAGCCGACACCCGGTGCCATGAAGCCTTGCCGTGTGGGTTAGCCAGCTGAGGTGGCGTCCTGCCATATGAGGTGTGACCAAGGCTAGGTGACACCCAGTAGCTGTGATGGGCTTGCCACGCAGGTGATCCATGCTAGGTTACACCCCACTGGGTGGGGTTTGACCCAGCCAAGGTGACACAGGGGAGCTGGTATGGCCTGGCCATTAGTTGAACCAATCGACGTGCCATCCAAAAGTGTGGCGTCGGAATGGGCCAAGGTGAGAGTTGCCAGCTATGATGGCCTAACCATGTGGGTGACCAACATGAGGTGGCATCTTGCTTGCCAGGGTGTGTCCAGGCCTTGATCACACCTGGCTGCCGTGATGGCCCCGCCAAATGCATGACCACACGAGGTTGCATTCCACCTGGCAGATAGTGCCCAGGCCAGATGACACCCAGTGGCCATGAGAGTTTTGCTGCATGGGGGACCCATGTGAGGTGGCACTCCACCAGGCGGGGTGTGACTGAGCCAAGTGGACAGCTGGTGTCTGTGATGGCTTGGCCATGCAGGTGACCAGCACAAGCTGGCACCTGACTGGTCAAGGTGTGACAGGGCTGAGGTGGTTAATGGCAGCCAAGGCAACCTTGTCATTTGGGTGACCCCTGCAATTTGGCACCCCACTGGGCGGGGTGTGACCAGGCTGAAGTGAAACTTGGCCGCAGTAATGACCTTGCGACGTGGGTGACCCCTACAAGATGCCACTCCACCAGCAGTGTGTGACCGAGGTGAGGTGAACCCACCAGCTGTGATGGCCTTGCCATGTGGATGACACAAACAATCGGAAACCTTGCTGGGTGGGCTGTGACCAGGCTGACTTTAACCCAGCGGCTGTGGTGGCCTCACCATGCAGGTGCCCCGTGCAAGATGCCAACTCGCTGCATCAGGTGTGACTGGGCCGAGGTGAAGCCGGCAGCTGTGATGGCCTCCCAACACAGGTGATGCACGTGAGGTGACAGCTGCTGGGTTGGGTGTAAGTGAGGGAAGGTGACAGACAGCAGCAGTGACAGCCTTGCCATGAGTCTGCGAGGCAGGAAGTGACAAACCTACGAAGGGGTTGACCAAGGGGAAGTGACACCCACTGGCTGTGATGACCTTGCTACACAGGTGACTCATGGAATGGGACACTCCACCATCCAGAACATGCCTGGGTGGTGGTGACACCCAGTGGCTGATGGCCATGCCACATGAGTGACACACAAGAGTTGAAACAGCAATGGGCAGGCTGTGCCAGGGCTGAGATGACCCTCAGCAGTCAGGATGGCCTTGACATGCAGGTGACCCCTGTCACTGCCATCCCACCAGAAGGCTGTAACGGAGGCAAAGGTACACCTGCTACACATGACAACAACACCATGTGGGTGACACACAGCAGGATACACCCATCGTGCTGAGTGTGAACAAGGGAAGGTGACACCCAGTGGCTCGGATGGCCTCGCCACGCAGGTGACATGTGGGAGGTGACACAGCTGAGGTGGAGTGTGAATCACTTGATGTGACAGCAGGTGGCCTTGAAAGCCTCACCATACAGGTGACACACACGAGCTGACACCCTGTTCGGCTGTGTGTGACTGAGGCGAAGTGATACCTGGCGATCGTGGCGGCACTGTCAGACGGGTAGCATGCATGTGGTGACACTCTGATGGGGGTGTGACGGAAGCCAGGTGACACACTCTGCCTATAACAGCCTCGCCATGTGGGTGACACATATGAGGAGACACCACACAGGGCATGGTGTGACCAAGACAAGGTGATACAGCAGCCATGACGGGCTCCAGATATGGCTAGCTTGTGCATGGTGACATCCCCCAAGTGGGGTGTGACGCAGCTGAGGTGACTCCCGGTGACCATGATGTCCTTGCCATGCAGTTGACATGAGTGAGGTGTCACCCTGCTGGGAAGGGGGTGACCAGGCAGTGGTGACACCCGATGGCCGTGAAGGACCCACTTGGCGGCTGATCCATGTGAGATGACACCCCGCCGGCTGGGTTATGACAAGGCCAAGGTGCCACCTGGTGGCCATGATGGCTTCAACACATGGGTCCCATGCGTGATGTGCCACCTCACCTGGAAGTTAGTGCCTGGGCCAATATGTCACCCAGGAGCCATGAAAGCCTCAGCACATGTGTGACCCATGTGAGGTAACAGTGCAATGGACTGGGGGTTCCTGGGCCGACGTGACAACCTGTGGCCATAAGGACCTCCCCACACAGGTGACTTACATGGTGTGGCATCTTGCCAGCAGGGAGTTATGAGGCTGAGGTGGCACCCGGCAGTTAGGAGGCCTCGCCACATGGTTGGCACATGCGAGGTCACCCCTGCAGGGTGGGGTGTGAGCATGAAAAGGTGACACCCATTGTCTGTGTTGTTCTCAGCACACGGGTAAACCATGGATGCTAGCAGCCTGCATGGCAGGGTGTGGCAGGGCCTAGGTGTGACACAGGGGCTGTGATGGCCTCACCATGCAGGTGACCCACATGAGGTGACCCCCAGATGGTGGGGTGTGAGCAGGCCAAGATGACTGCTGGCAGCTGTGAGGGCCTTGCCACATGGGAGACCTGTGCAAAGTGGCCCCATGACAGGGGGAGTGTGCCTGGGATGATGTGTCACCCTGCAGCTGTGATGCCCTCACCAAGGGGGTTACCTGCATGATGGGACACCCCACTGGGCAGGATGTGACCGGACCAGGGTGACACCTGGCAGCCATGGTGACCTCGCCACATGGGTGAGCCATGTGACGTGGCACCCCACCAGGCAGATTGGTACCGGGCTGATGTGACACCCAGTGTCCATGATGGCCTCCCCAAGTGGGTAGCCATGTGAGATGGCACGCCCCCTCATGGGGTGTGACTAGGCCAAGGTGACAACCAGAGCCTCTGACAGCCTCAGTGGATGGGTGGCACATGTGTGGTGACCCCCTGCCTGGTGGGATGTGACCATGCCAAAGTGAAACCTAGCAGCCTTAATGGCCTTGCCACATGGGTGACCCATGCATGGTGCCCCCCTGCAGTGCAGGGTGTGTCAGGACCTAGGTGACACCCAGCAACCATGGTGGCCTTGCCATGCAGTAGACCGAAATGAGGTGACACCCTGGCATGCGGGTTGTGACCAAGGATAGGTGACACCCAGTGACTGTTATGGCCTTGCCACATGGGTGGCATGTGACAGGCACCACCCCAGCAGGCAGGGTGTGACAGTGCCAAAGGAACACCCAGTGGCCATAATGGCCTTGCCACATGGGTGAGCCAGTGTGGTGATACCCTGCAGTGCGGGGTGGCACAGCTCCGAGGTGACACCCAGCAGACATGTCAGCCTGGCCATACAGTTGTCCCATGTGAGGTGACCCCCTGCCGGGAGAAGTGTGACCAGACCAAGCCGACACCCGGTGCCATGAAGCCTTGCCGTGTGGGTTAGCCAGCTGAGGTGGCGTCCTGCCATATGAGGTGTGACCAAGGCTAGGTGACACCCAGTAGCTGTGATGGGCTTGCCACGCAGGTGATCCATGCTAGGTTACACCCCACTGGGTGGGGTTTGACCCAGCCAAGGTGACACAGGGGAGCTGGTATGGCCTGGCCATTAGTTGAACCAATCGACGTGCCATCCAAAAGTGTGGCGTCGGAATGGGCCAAGGTGAGAGTTGCCAGCTATGATGGCCTAACCATGTGGGTGACCAACATGAGGTGGCATCTTGCTTGCCAGGGTGTGTCCAGGCCTTGATCACACCTGGCTGCCGTGATGGCCCCGCCAAATGCATGACCACACGAGGTTGCATTCCACCTGGCAGATAGTGCCCAGGCCAGATGACACCCAGTGGCCATGAGAGTTTTGCTGCATGGGGGACCCATGTGAGGTGGCACTCCACCAGGCGGGGTGTGACTGAGCCAAGTGGACAGCTGGTGTCTGTGATGGCTTGGCCATGCAGGTGACCAGCACAAGCTGGCACCTGACTGGTCAAGGTGTGACAGGGCTGAGGTGGTTAATGGCAGCCAAGGCAACCTTGTCATTTGGGTGACCCCTGCAATTTGGCACCCCACTGGGCGGGGTGTGAGCAGGCTGAAGTGAAACTTGGCCGCAGTAATGACCTTGCGACGTGGGTGACCCCTACAAGATGCCACTCCACCAGCAGTGTGTGACCGAGGTGAGGTGAACCCACCAGCTGTGATGGCCTTGCCATGTGGATGACACAAACAATCGGAAACCTTGCTGGGTGGGCTGTGACCAGGCTGACTTTAACCCAGCGGCTGTGGTGGCCTCACCATGCAGGTGCCCCGTGCAAGATGCCAACTCGCTGCATCAGGTGTGACTGGGCCGAGGTGAAGCCGGCAGCTGTGATGGCCTCCCAACACAGGTGATGCACGTGAGGTGACAGCTGCTGGGTTGGGTGTAAGTGAGGGAAGGTGAGAGACAGCAGCAGTGACAGCCTTGCCATGAGTCTGCGAGGCAGGAAGTGACAAACCTACGAAGGGGTTGACCAAGGGGAAGTGACACCCACTGGCTGTGATGACCTTGCTACACAGGTGACTCATGGAATGGGACACTCCACCATCCAGAACATGCCTGGGTGGTGGTGACACCCAGTGGCTGATGGCCATGCCACATGAGTGACACACAAGAGTTGAAACAGCAATGGGCAGGCTGTGCCAGGGCTGAGATGACCCTCAGCAGTCAGGATGGCCTTGACATGCAGGTGACCCCTGTCACTGCCATCCCACCAGAAGGCTGTAACGGAGGCAAAGGTACACCTGCTACACATGACAACAACACCATGTGGGTGACACACAGCAGGATACACCCATCGTGCTGAGTGTGAACAAGGGAAGGTGACACCCAGTGGCTCGGATGGCCTCGCCACGCAGGTGACATGTGGGAGGTGACACAGCTGAGGTGGAGTGTGAATCACTTGATGTGACAGCAGGTGGCCTTGAAAGCCTCACCATACAGGTGACACACACGAGCTGACACCCTGTTCGGCTGTGTGTGACTGAGGCGAAGTGATACCTGGCGATCGTGGCGGCACTGTCAGACGGGTAGCATGCATGTGGTGACATTCTGATGGGGGTGTGACGGAAGCCAGGTGACACACTCTGCCTATAACAGCCTCGCCATGTGGGTGACACATATGAGGAGACACCACACAGGGCATGGTGTGACCAAGACAAGGTGATACAGCAGCCATGACGGGCTCCAGATATGGCTAGCTTGTGCATGGTGACATCCCCCAAGTGGGGTGTGACGCAGCTGAGGTGACTCCCGGTGACCATGATGTCCTTGCCATGCAGTTGACATGAGTGAGGTGTCACCCTGCTGGGAAGGGGGTGACCAGGCAGTGGTGACACCCGATGGCCGTGAAGGACCCACTTGGCGGCTGATCCATGTGAGATGACACCCCGCCGGCTGGGTTATGACAAGGCCAAGGTGCCACCTGGTGGCCATGATGGCTTCAACACATGGGACCCATGCGTGATGTGCCACCTCACCTGGAAGGTAGTGCCTGGGCCAATATGTCACCCAGGAGCCATGAAAGCCTCAGCACATGTGTGACCCATGTGAGGTAACAGTGCAATGGACTGGGGGTTCCTGGGCCGACGTGACAACCTGTGGCCATAAGGACCTCCCCACACAGGTGACTTACATGGTGTGGCATCTTGCCAGCAGGGAGTTATGAGGCTGAGGTGGCACCCGGCAGTTAGGAGGCCTCGCCACATGGTTGGCACATGCGAGGTCACCCCTGCAGGGTGGGGTGTGAGCATGAAAAGGTGACACCCATTGTCTGTGTTGTTCTCAGCACACGGGTAAACCATGGATGCTAGCAGCCTGCATGGCAGGGTGTGGCAGGGCCTAGGTGTGACACAGGGGCTGTGATGGCCTCACCATGCAGGTGACCCACATGAGGTGACCCCCAGATGGTGGGGTGTGAGCAGGCCAAGATGACTGCTGGCAGCTGTGAGGGCCTTGCCACATGGGAGACCTGTGCAAAGTGGCCCCATGACAGGGGGAGTGTGCCTGGGATGATGTGTCACCCTGCAGCTGTGATGCCCTCACCAAGGGGGTTACCTGCATGATGGGACACCCCACTGGGCAGGATGTGACCGGACCAGGGTGACACCTGGCAGCCATGGTGACCTCGCCACATGGGTGAGCCATGTGACGTGGCACCCCACCAGGCAGATTGGTACTGGGCTGATGTGACACCCAGTGTCCATGATGGCCTCCCCAAGTGGGTAGCCATGTGAGATGGCACGCCCCCTCATGGGGTGTGACTAGGCCAAGGTGACAACCAGAGCCTCTGACAGCCTCAGTGGATGGGTGGCACATGTGTGGTGACCCCCTGCCTGGTGGGATGTGACCATGCCAAAGTGAAACCTAGCAGCCTTAATGGCCTTGCCACATGGGTGACCCATGCATGGTGCCCCCCTGCAGTGCAGGGTGTGTCAGGACCTAGGTGACACCCAGCAACCATGGTGGCCTTGCCATGCAGTAGACCGAAATGAGGTGACACCCTGGCATGCGGGTTGTGACCAAGGATAGGTGACACCCAGTGACTGTTATGGCCTTGCCACATGGGTGGCATGTGACAGGCACCACCCCAGCAGGCAGGGTGTGACAGTGCCAAAGGAACACCCAGTGGCCATAATGGCCTTGCCACATGGGTGAGCCAGTGTGGTGATACCCTGCTGTGCGGGGTGGCACAGCTCCGAGGTGACACCCAGCAGACATGTCAGCCTGGCCATACAGTTGTCCCATGTGAGGTGACCCCCTGCCGGGAGAAGTGTGACCAGACCAAGCCGACACCCGGTGCCATGAAGCCTTGCCGTGTGGGTTAGCCAGCTGAGGTGGCGTCCTGCCATATGAGGTGTGACCAAGGCTAGGTGACACCCAGTAGCTGTGATGGGCTTGCCACGCAGGTGATCCATGCTAGGTTACACCCCACTGGGTGGGGTTTGACCCAGCCAAGGTGACACAGGGGAGCTGGTATGGCCTGGCCATTAGTTGAACCAATCGACGTGCCATCCAAAAGTGTGGCGTCGGAATGGGCCAAGGTGAGAGTTGCCAGCTATGATGGCCTAACCATGTGGGTGACCAACATGAGGTGGCATCTTGCTTGCCAGGGTGTGTCCAGGCCTTGATCACACCTGGCTGCCGTGATGGCCCCGCCAAATGCATGACCACACGAGGTTGCATTCCACCTGGCAGATAGTGCCCAGGCCAGATGACACCCAGTGGCCATGAGAGTTTTGCTGCATGGGGGACCCATGTGAGGTGGCACTCCACCAGGCGGGGTGTGACTGAGCCAAGTGGACAGCTGGTGTCTGTGATGGCTTGGCCATGCAGGTGACCAGCACAAGCTGGCACCTGACTGGTCAAGGTGTGACAGGGCTGAGGTGGTTAATGGCAGCCAAGGCAACCTTGTCATTTGGGTGACCCCTGCAATTTGGCACCCCACTGGGCGGGGTGTGAGCAGGCTGAAGTGAAACTTGGCCGCAGTAATGACCTTGCGACGTGGGTGACCCCTACAAGATGCCACTCCACCAGCAGTGTGTGACCGAGGTGAGGTGAACCCACCAGCTGTGATGGCCTTGCCATGTGGATGACACAAACAATCGGAAACCTTGCTGGGTGGGCTGTGACCAGGCTGACTTTAACCCAGCGGCTGTGGTGGCCTCACCATGCAGGTGCCCCGTGCAAGATGCCAACTCGCTGCATCAGGTGTGACTGGGCCGAGGTGAAGCCGGCAGCTGTGATGGCCTCCCAACACAGGTGATGCACGTGAGGTGACAGCTGCTGGGTTGGGTGTAAGTGAGGGAAGGTGACAGACAGCAGCAGTGACAGCCTTGCCATGAGTCTGCGAGGCAGGAAGTGACAAACCTACGAAGGGGTTGACCAAGGGGAAGTGACACCCACTGGCTGTGATGACCTTGCTACACAGGTGACTCATGGAATGGGACACTCCACCATCCAGAACATGCCTGGGTGGTGGTGACACCCAGTGGCTGATGGCCATGCCACATGAGTGACACACAAGAGTTGAAACAGCAATGGGCAGGCTGTGCCAGGGCTGAGATGACCCTCAGCAGTCAGGATGGCCTTGACATGCAGGTGACCCCTGTCACTGCCATCCCACCAGAAGGCTGTAACGGAGGCAAAGGTACACCTGCTACACATGACAACAACACCATGTGGGTGACACACAGCAGGATACACCCATCGTGCTGGGTGTGAACAAGGGAAGGTGACACCCAGTGGCTCGGATGGCCTCGCCACGCAGGTGACATGTGGGAGGTGACACAGCTGAGGTGGAGTGTGAATCACTTGATGTGACAGCAGGTGGCCTTGAAAGCCTCACCATACAGGTGACACACACGAGCTGACACCCTGTTCGGCTGTGTGTGACTGAGGCGAAGTGATACCTGGCGATCGTGGCGGCACTGTCAGACGGGTAGCATGCATGTGGTGACACTCTGATGGGGGTGTGACGGAAGCCAGGTGACACACTCTGCCTATAATAGCCTCGCCATGTGGGTGACACATATGAGGAGACACCACACAGGGCATGGTGTGACCAAGACAAGGTGATACAGCAGCCATGACGGGCTCCAGATATGGCTAGCTTGTGCATGGTGACATCCCCCAAGTGGGGTGTGACGCAGCTGAGGTGACTCCCGATGACCATGATGTCCTTGCCATGCAGTTGACATGAGTGAGGTGTCACCCTGCTGGGAAGGGTGTGAGCAGGCAGTGGTGACACCCGATGGCCGTGAAGGACCCACTTGGCGGCTGATCCATGTGAGATGACACCCCGCCGGCTGGGTTATGACAAGGCCAAGGTGCCACCTGGTGGCCATGATGGCTTCAACACATGGGACCCATGCGTGATGTGCCACCTCACCTGGAAGGTAGTGCCTGGGCCAATATGTCACCCAGGAGCCATGAAAGCCTCAGCACATGTGTGACCCATGTGAGGTAACAGTGCAATGGACTGGGGGTTCCTGGGCCGACGTGACAACCTGTGGCCATAAGGACCTCCCCACACAGGTGACTTACATGGTGTGGCATCTTGCCAGCAGGGAGTTATGAGGCTGAGGATGAGGTACCCGGCAGTTAGGAGGCCTCGCCACATGGTTGGCACATGCGAGGTCACCCCTGCAGGGTGGGGTGTGAGCATGAAAAGGTGACACCCATTGTCTGTGTTGTTCTCAGCACACGGGTAAACCATGGATGCTAGCAGCCTGCATGGCAGGGTGTGGCAGGGCCTAGGTGTGACACAGGGGCTGTGATGGCCTCACCATGCAGGTGACCCACATGAGGTGACCCCCAGATGGTGGGGTGTGAGCAGGCCAAGATGACTGCTGGCAGCTGTGAGGGCCTTGCCACATGGGAGACCTGTGCAAAGTGGCCCCATGACAGGGGGAGTGTGCCTGGGATGATGTGTCACCCTGCAGCTGTGATGCCCTCACCAAGGGGGTTACCTGCATGATGGGACACCCCACTGGGCAGGATGTGACCGGACCAGGGTGACACCTGGCAGCCATGGTGACCTCGCCACATGGGTGAGCCATGTGACGTGGCACCCCACCAGGCAGATTGGTACCGGGCTGATGTGACACCCAGTGTCCATGATGGCCTCCCCAAGTGGGTAGCCATGTGAGATGGCACGCCCCCTCATGGGGTGTGACTAGGCCAAGGTGACAACCAGAGCCTCTGACAGCCTCAGTGGATGGGTGGCACGTGTGGAGACCCCCTGCCTGGTGGGATGTGACCATGCCAAAGTGAAACCTAGCAGCCTTAATGGCCTTGCCACATGGGTGACCCATGCATGGTGCCCCCCTGCAGTGCAGGGTGTGTCAGGACCTAGGTGACACCCAGCAACCATGGTGGCCTTGCCATGCAGTTGACCGAAATGAGGTGACACCCTGGCATGCGGGTTGTGACCAAGGATAGGTGACACCCAGTGACTGTTATGGCCTTGCCACATGGGTGGCATGTGACAGGCACCACCCCAGCAGGCAGGGTGTGACAGTGCCAAAGGAACACCCAGTGGCCATAATGGCCTTGCCACATGGGTGAGCCAGTGTGGTGATACCCTGCAGTGCGGGGTGGCACAGCTCCGAGGTGACACCCAGCAGACATGTCAGCCTGGCCATACAGTTGTCCCATGTGAGGTGACCCCCTGCCGGGAGAAGTGTGACCAGACCAAGCCGACACCCGGTGCCATGAAGCCTTGCCGTGTGGGTTAGCCAGCTGAGGTGGCGTCCTGCCATATGAGGTGTGACCAAGGCTAGGTGACACCCAGTAGCTGTGATGGGCTTGCCACGCAGGTGACCCATGCTAGGTTACACCCCACTGGGTGGGGTTTGACCCAGCCAAGGTGACACAGGGGAGCTGGTATGGCCTGGCCATGGAGTTGAACCAATCGACGTGCCATCCAAAAGTGTGGCGTCGGAATGGGCCAAGGTGAGAGTTGCCAGCTATGATGGCCTAACCATGTGGGTGACCAACATGAGGTGGCATCTTGCTTGCCAGGGTGTGTCCAGGCCTTGATCACACCTGGCTGCCGTGATGGCCCCGCCAAATGCATGACCACACGAGGTTGCATTCCACCTGGCAGATAGTGCCCAGGCCAGATGACACCCAGTGGCCATGAGAGTTTTGCTGCATGGGGGACCCATGTGAGGTGGCACTCCACCAGGCGGGGTGTGACTGAGCCAAGTGGACAGCTGGTGTCTGTGATGGCTTGGCCATGCAGGTGACCAGCACAAGCTGGCACCTGACTGGTCAAGGTGTGACAGGGCTGAGGTGGTTAATGGCAGCCAAGGCAACCTTGTCATTTGGGTGACCCCTGCAATTTGGCACCCCACTGGGCGGGGTGTGAGCAGGCTGAAGTGAAACTTGGCCGCAGTAATGACCTTGCGACGTGGGTGACCCCTACAAGATGCCACTCCACCAGCAGTGTGTGACCGAGGTGAGGTGAACCCACCAGCTGTGATGGCCTTGCCATGTGGATGACACAAACAATCGGAAACCTTGCTGGGTGGGCTGTGACCAGGCTGACTTTAACCCAGCGGCTGTGGTGGCCTCACCATGCAGGTGCCCCGTGCAAGATGCCAACTCACTGCATCAGGTGTGACTGGGCCGAGGTGAAGCCGGCAGCTGTGATGGCCTCCCAACACAGGTGATGCACGTGAGGTGACAGCTGCTGGGTTGGGTGTAAGTGAGGGAAGGTGACAGACAGCAGCAGTGACAGCCTTGCCATGAGTCTGCGAGGCAGGAAGTGACAAACCTACGAAGGGGTTGACCAAGGGGAAGTGACACCCACTGGCTGTGATGACCTTGCTACACAGGTGACTCATGGAATGGGACACTCCACCATCCAGAACATGCCTGGGTGGTGGTGACACCCAGTGGCTGATGGCCATGCCACATGAGTGACACACAAGAGTTGAAACAGCAATGGGCAGGCTGTGCCAGGGCTGAGATGACCCTCAGCAGTCAGGATGGCCTTGACATGCAGGTGACCCCTGTCACTGCCATCCCACCAGAAGGCTGTAACGGAGGCAAAGGTACACCTGCTACACATGACAACAACACCATGTGGGTGACACACAGCAGGATACACCCATCGTGCTGGGTGTGAACAAGGGAAGGTGACACCCAGTGGCTCGGATGGCCTCGCCACGCAGGTGACATGTGGGAGGTGACACAGCTGAGGTGGAGTGTGAATCACTTGATGTGACAGCAGGTGGCCTTGAAAGCCTCACCATACAGGTGACACACACGAGCTGACACCCTGTTCGGCTGTGTGTGACTGAGGCGAAGTGATACCTGGCGATCGTGGCGGCACTGTCAGATGGGTAGCATGCATGTGGTGACACTCTGATGGGGGTGTGACGGAAGCCAGGTGACACACTCTGCCTATAATAGCCTCGCCATGTGGGTGACACATATGAGGAGACACCACACAGGGCATGGTGTGACCAAGACAAGGTGATACAGCAGCCATGACGGGCTCCAGATATGGCTAGCTTGTGCATGGTGACATCCCCCAAGTGGGGTGTGACGCAGCTGAGGTGACTCCCGATGACCATGATGTCCTTGCCATGCAGTTGACATGAGTGAGGTGTCACCCTGCTGGGAAGGGTGTGAGCAGGCAGTGGTGACACCCGATGGCCGTGAAGGACCCACTTGGCGGCTGATCCATGTGAGATGACACCCCGCCGGCTGGGTTATGACAAGGCCAAGGTGCCACCTGGTGGCCATGATGGCTTCAACACATGGGACCCATGCGTGATGTGCCACCTCACCTGGAAGGTAGTGCCTGGGCCAATATGTCACCCAGGAGCCATGAAAGCCTCAGCACATGTGTGACCCATGTGAGGTAACAGTGCAATGGACTGGGGGTTCCTGGGCCGACGTGACAACCTGTGGCCATAAGGACCTCCCCACACAGGTGACTTACATGGTGTGGCATCTTGCCAGCAGGGAGTTATGAGGCTGAGGTGGCACCCGGCAGTTAGGAGGCCTCGCCACATGGTTGGCACATGCGAGGTCACCCCTGCAGGGTGGGGTGTGAGCATGAAAAGGTGACACCCATTGTCTGTGTTGTTCTCAGCACACGGGTAAACCATGGATGCTAGCAGCCTGCATGGCAGGGTGTGGCAGGGCCTAGGTGTGACACAGGGGCTGTGATGGCCTCACCATGCAGGTGACCCACATGAGGTGACCCCCAGATGGTGGGGTGTGAGCAGGCCAAGATGACTGCTGGCAGCTGTGAGGGCCTTGCCACATGGGAGACCTGTGCAAAGTGGCCCCATGACAGGGGGAGTGTGCCTGGGATGATGTGTCACCCTGCAGCTGTGATGCCCTCACCAAGGGGGTTACCTGCATGATGGGACACCCCACTGGGCAGGATGTGACCGGACCAGGGTGACACCTGGCAGCCATGGTGACCTCGCCACATGGGTGAGCCATGTGACGTGGCACCCCACCAGGCAGATTGGTACCGGGCTGATGTGACACCCAGTGTCCATGATGGCCTCCCCAAGTGGGTAGCCATGTGAGATGGCACGCCCCCTCATGGGGTGTGACTAGGCCAAGGTGACAACCAGAGCCTCTGACAGCCTCAGTGGATGGGTGGCACATGTGTGGTGACCCCCTGCCTGGTGGGATGTGACCATGCCAAAGTGAAACCTAGCAGCCTTAATGGCCTTGCCACATGGGTGACCCATGCATGGTGCCCCCCTGCAGTGCAGGGTGTGTCAGGACCTAGGTGACACCCAGCAACCATGGTGGCCTTGCCATGCAGTTGACCGAAATGAGGTGACACCCTGGCATGCGGGTTGTGACCAAGGATAGGTGACACCCAGTGACTGTTATGGCCTTGCCACATGGGTGGCATGTGACAGGCACCACCCCAGCAGGCAGGGTGTGACAGTGCCAAAGGAACACCCAGTGGCCATAATGGCCTTGCCACATGGGTGAGCCAGTGTGGTGATACCCTGCAGTGCGGGGTGGCACAGCTCCAAGGTGACACCCAGCAGACATGTCAGCCTGGCCATACAGTTGTCCCATGTGAGGTGACCCCCTGCCGGGAGAAGTGTGACCAGACCAAGCCGACACCCGGTGCCATGAAGCCTTGCCGTGTGGGTTAGCCAGCTGAGGTGGCGTCCTGCCATATGAGGTGTGACCAAGGCTAGGTGACACCCAGTAGCTGTGATGGGCTTGCCACGCAGGTGATCCATGCTAGGTTACACCCCACTGGGTGGGGTTTGACCCAGCCAAGGTGACACAGGGGAGCTGGTATGGCCTGGCCATGGAGTTGAACCAATCGACGTGCCATCCAAAAGTGTGGCGTCGGAATGGGCCAAGGTGAGAGTTGCCAGCTATGATGGCCTAACCATGTGGGTGACCAACATGAGGTGGCATCTTGCTTGCCAGGGTGTGTCCAGGCCTTGATCACACCTGGCTGCCGTGATGGCCCCGCCAAATGCATGACCACACGAGGTTGCATTCCACCTGGCAGATAGTGCCCAGGCCAGATGACACCCAGTGGCCATGAGAGTTTTGCTGCATGGGGGACCCATGTGAGGTGGCACTCCACCAGGCGGGGTGTGACTGAGCCAAGTGGACAGCTGGTGTCTGTGATGGCTTGGCCATGCAGGTGACCAGCACAAGCTGGCACCTGACTGGTCAAGGTGTGACAGGGCTGAGGTGGTTAATGGCAGCCAAGGCAACCTTGTCATTTGGGTGACCCCTGCAATTTGGCACCCCACTGGGCGGGGTGTGAGCAGGCTGAAGTGAAACTTGGCCGCAGTAATGACCTTGCGACGTGGGTGACCCCTACAAGATGCCACTCCACCAGCAGTGTGTGACCGAGGTGAGGTGAACCCACCAGCTGTGATGGCCTTGCCATGTGGATGACACAAACAATCGGAAACCTTGCTGGGTGGGCTGTGACCAGGCTGACTTTAACCCAGCGGCTGTGGTGGCCTCACCATGCAGGTGCCCCGTGCAAGATGCCAACTCGCTGCATCAGGTGTGACTGGGCCGAGGTGAAGCCGGCAGCTGTGATGGCCTCCCAACACAGGTGATGCACGTGAGGTGACAGCTGCTGGGTTGGGTGTAAGTGAGGGAAGGTGACAGACAGCAGCAGTGACAGCCTTGCCATGAGTCTGCGAGGCAGGAAGTGACAAACCTACGAAGGGGTTGACCAAGGGGAAGTGACACCCACTGGCTGTGATGACCTTGCTACACAGGTGACTCATGGAATGGGACACTCCACCATCCAGAACATGCCTGGGTGGTGGTGACACCCAGTGGCTGATGGCCATGCCACATGAGTGACACACAAGAGTTGAAACAGCAATGGGCAGGCTGTGCCAGGGCTGAGATGACCCTCAGCAGTCAGGATGGCCTTGACATGCAGGTGACCCCTGTCACTGCCATCCCACCAGAAGGCTGTAACGGAGGCAAAGGTACACCTGCTACACATGACAACAACACCATGTGGGTGACACACAGCAGGATACACCCATCGTGCTGGGTGTGAACAAGGGAAGGTGACACCCAGTGGCTCGGATGGCCTCGCCACGCAGGTGACATGTGGGAGGTGACACAGCTGAGGTGGAGTGTGAATCACTTGACGTGACAGCAGGTGGCCTTGAAAGCCTCACCATACAGGTGACACACACGAGCTGACACCCTGTTTGGCTGTGTGTGACTGAGGCGAAGTGATACCTGGTGATCGTGGCGGCACTGTCAGACGGGTAGCATGCATGTGGTGACACTCTGATGGGGGTGTGACGGAAGCCAGGTGACACACTCTGCCTATAATAGCCTCGCCATGTGGGTGACACATATGAGGAGACACCACACAGGGCATGGTGTGACCAAGACAAGGTGATACAGCAGCCATGACGGGCTCCAGATATGGCTAGCTTGTGCATGGTGACATCCCCCAAGTGGGGTGTGACGCAGCTGAGGTGACTCCCGATGACCATGATGTCCTTGCCATGCAGTTGACATGAGTGAGGTGTCACCCTGCTGGGAAGGGTGTGAGCAGGCAGTGGTGACACCCTATGGCCGTGAAGGACCCACTTGGCGGCTGATCCATGTGAGATGACACCCCGCCGGCTGGGTTATGACAAGGCCAAGGTGCCACCTGGTGGCCATGATGGCTTCAACACATGGGACCCATGCGTGATGTGCCACCTCACCTGGAAGGTAGTGCCTGGGCCAATATGTCACCCAGGAGCCATGAAAGCCTCAGCACATGTGTGACCCATGTGAGGTAACAGTGCAATGGACTGGGGGTTCCTGGGCCGACGTGACAACCTGTGGCCATAAGGACCTCCCCACACAGGTGACTTACATGGTGTGGCATCTTGCCAGCAGGGAGTTATGAGGCTGAGGTGGCACCCAGCAGTTAGGAGGCCTCGCCACATGGTTGGCACATGCGAGGTCACCCCTGCAGGGTGGGGTGTGAGCATGAAAAGGTGACACCCATTGTCTGTGTTGTTCTCAGCACACGGGTAAACCATGGATGCTAGCAGCCTGCATGGCAGGGTGTGGCAGGGCCTAGGTGTGACACAGGGGCTGTGATGGCCTCACCATGCAGGTGACCCACATGAGGTGACCCCCAGATGGTGGGGTGTGAGCAGGCCAAGATGACTGCTGGCAGCTGTGAGGGCCTTGCCACATGGGAGACCTGTGCAAAGTGGCCCCATGACAGGGGGAGTGTGCCTGGGATGATGTGTCACCCTGCAGCTGTGATGCCCTCACCAAGGGGGTTACCTGCATGATGGGACACCCCACTGGGCAGGATGTGACCGGACCAGGGTGACACCTGGCAGCCATGGTGACCTCGCCACATGGGTGAGCCATGTGACGTGGCACCCCACCAGGCAGATTGGTACCAGGCTGATGTGACACCCAGTGTCCATGATGGCCTCCCCAAGTGGGTAGCCATGTGAGATGGCACGCCCCCTCATGGGGTGTGACTAGGCCAAGGTGACAACCAGAGCCTCTGACAGCCTCAGTGGATGGGTGGCACATGTGTGGTGACCCCCTGCCTGGTGGGATGTGACCATGCCAAAGTGAAACCTAGCAGCCTTAATGGCCTTGCCACATGGGTGACCCATGCATGGTGCCCCCCTGCAGTGCAGGGTGTGTCAGGACCTAGGTGACACCCAGCAACCATGGTGGCCTTGCCATGCAGTTGACTGAAATGAGGTGACACCCTGGCATGCGGGTTGTGACCAAGGATAGGTGACACCCAGTGACTGTTATGGCCTTGCCACATGGGTGGCATGTGACAGGCACCACCCCAGCAGGCAGGGTGTGACAGTGCCAAAGGAACACCCAGTGGCCATAATGGCCTTGCCACATGGGTGAGCCAGTGTGGTGATACCCTGCAGTGCGGGGTGGCACAGCTCCAAGGTGACACCCAGCAGACATGTCAGCCTGGCCATACAGTTGTCCCATGTGAGGTGACCCCCTGCCGGGAGAAGTGTGACCAGACCAAGCCGACACCCGGTGCCATGAAGCCTTGCCGTGTGGGTTAGCCAGCTGAGGTGGCGTCCTGCCATATGAGGTGTGACCAAGGCTAGGTGACACCCAGTAGCTGTGATGGGCTTGCCACGCAGGTGATCCATGCTAGGTTACACCCCACTGGGTGGGGTTTGACCCAGCCAAGGTGACACAGGGGAGCTGGTATGGCCTGGCCATGGAGTTGAACCAATCGACGTGCCATCCAAAAGTGTGGCGTCGGAATGGGCCAAGGTGAGAGTTGCCAGCTATGATGGCCTAACCATGTGGGTGACCAACATGAGGTGGCATCTTGCTTGCCAGGGTGTGTCCAGGCCTTGATCACACCTGGCTGCCGTGATGGCCCCGCCAAATGCATGACCACACGAGGTTGCATTCCACCTGGCAGATAGTGCCCAGGCCAGATGACACCCAGTGGCCATGAGAGTTTTGCTGCATGGGGGACCCATGTGAGGTGGCACTCCACCAGGCGGGGTGTGACTGAGCCAAGTGGACAGCTGGTGTCTGTGATGGCTTGGCCATGCAGGTGACCAGCACAAGCTGGCACCTGACTGGTCAAGGTGTGACAGGGCTGAGGTGGTTAATGGCAGCCAAGGCAACCTTGTCATTTGGGTGACCCCTGCAATTTGGCACCCCACTGGGCGGGGTGTGAGCAGGCTGAAGTGAAACTTGGCCGCAGTAATGACCTTGCGACGTGGGTGACCCCTACAAGATGCCACTCCACCAGCAGTGTGTGACCGAGGTGAGGTGAACCCACCAGCTGTGATGGCCTTGCCATGTGGATGACACAAACAATCGGAAACCTTGCTGGGTGGGCTGTGACCAGGCTGACTTTAACCCAGCGGCTGTGGTGGCCTCACCATGCAGGTGCCCCGTGCAAGATGCCAACTCGCTGCATCAGGTGTGACTGGGCCGAGGTGAAGCCGGCAGCTGTGATGGCCTCCCAACACAGGTGATGCACGTGAGGTGACAGCTGCTGGGTTGGGTGTAAGTGAGGGAAGGTGACAGACAGCAGCAGTGACAGCCTTGCCATGAGTCTGCGAGGCAGGAAGTGACAAACCTACGAAGGGGTTGACCAAGGGGAAGTGACACCCACTGGCTGTGATGACCTTGCTACACAGGTGACTCATGGAATGGGACACTCCACCATCCAGAACATGCCTGGGTGGTGGTGACACCCAGTGGCTGATGGCCATGCCACATGAGTGACACACAAGAGTTGAAACAGCAATGGGCAGGCTGTGCCAGGGCTGAGATGACCCTCAGCAGTCAGGATGGCCTTGACATGCAGGTGACCCCTGTCACTGCCATCCCACCAGAAGGCTGTAACGGAGGCAAAGGTACACCTGCTACACATGACAACAACACCATGTGGGTGACACACAGCAGGATACACCCATCGTGCTGGGTGTGAACAAGGGAAGGTGACACCCAGTGGCTCGGATGGCCTCGCCACGCAGGTGACATGTGGGAGGTGACACAGCTGAGGTGGAGTGTGAATCACTTGATGTGACAGCAGGTGGCCTTGAAAGCCTCACCATACAGGTGACACACACGAGCTGACACCCTGTTTGGCTGTGTGTGACTGAGGCGAAGTGATACCTGGCGATCGTGGCGGCACTGTCAGACAGGTAGCATGCATGTGGTGACACTCTGATGGGGGTGTGACGGAAGCCAGGTGACACACTCTGCCTATAACAGCCTCACCATGTGGGTGACACATATGAGGAGACACCACACAGGGCATGGTGTGACCAAGACAAGGTGATACAGCAGCCATGACGGGCTCCAGATATGGCTAGCTTGTGCATGGTGACATCCCCCAAGTGGGGTGTGACGCAGCTGAGGTGACTCCCGGTGACCATGATGTCCTTGCCATGCAGTTGACATGAGTGAGGTGTCACCCTGCTGGGAAGGGTGTGACCAGGCAGTGGTGACACCCGATGGCCATGAAGGACCCACTTGGCGGCTGATCCATGTGAGATGACACCCCGCCGGCTGGGTTATGACAAGGTCAAGGTGCCACCTGGTGGCCATGATGGCTTCAACACATGGGTCCCATGCGTGATGTGCCACCTCACCTGGAAGGTAGTGCCTGGGCCAATATGTCACCCAGCAGCCATGAAAGCCTCAGCACATGTCTGACCCATGTGAGGTAACAGTGCAATGGACTGGGGGTTCCTGGGCTGACGTGACAACCTGTGGCCATAAGGACCTCCCCACACAGGTGACTTACACGGTGTGGCATCTTGCCAGCAGGGAGTTATGAGGCTGAGGTGGCACCCGGCAATTATGAGGCCTCGCCACATGGTTGGCACATGCGAGGTCACCCCTGCAGGGTGGGGTGTGAGCATGAAAAGGTGACACCCATTGTCTGTGTTGTTCTCAGCACACGGGTAAACCATGGATGCTAGCAGCCTGCATGGCAGGGTGTGGCAGGGCCTAGGTGTGACACAGGGGCTGTGATGGCCTCACCATGCAGGTGACCCACATGAGGTGACCCCCAGATGGTGGGGTGTGAGCAGGCCAAGATGACTGCTGGCAGCTGTGAGGGCCTTGCCACATGGGAGACCTGTGCAAAGTGGCCCCATGACAGGGGGAGTGTGCCTGGGATGATGTGTCACCCTGCAGCTGTGATGCCCTCACCAAGGGGGTTACCTGCATGATGGGACACCCCACTGGGCAGGATGTGACCGGACCAGGGTGACACCTGGCAGCCATGGTGACCTCGCCACATGGGTGAGCCATGTGACGTGGCACCCCACCAGGCAGATTGGTACCGGGCTGATGTGACACCCAGTGTCCATGATGGCCTCCCCAAGTGGGTAGCCATGTGAGATGGCACGCCCCCTCATGGGGTGTGACTAGGCCAAGGTGACAACCAGAGCCTCTGACAGCCTCAGTGGATGGGTGGCACATGTGTGGTGACCCCCTGCCTGGTGGGATGTGACCATGCCAAAGTGAAACCTAGCAGCCTTAATGGCCTTGCCACATGGGTGACCCATGCATGGTGCCGCCCTGCAGTGCAGGGTGTGTCAGGACCTAGGTGACACCCAGCAACCATGGTGGCCTTGCCATGCAGTTGACCGAAATGAGGTGACACCCTGGCATGCGGGTTGTGACCAAGGATAGGTGACACCCAGTGACTGTTATGGCCTTGCCACATGGGTGGCATGTGACAGGCACCACCCCAGCAGGCAGGGTGTGACAGTGCCAAAGGAACACCCAGTGGCCATAATGGCCTTGCCACATGGGTGAGCCAGTGTGGTGATACCCTGCAATGCGGGGTGGCACAGCTCCAAGGTGACACCCAGCAGACATGTCAGCCTGGCCATACAGTTGTCCCATGTGAGGTGACCCCCTGCCGGGAGAAGTGTGACCAGACCAAGCCGACACCCGGTGCCATGAAGCCTTGCCGTGTGGGTTAGCCAGCTGAGGTGGCGTCCTGCCATATGAGGTGTGACCAAGGCTAGGTGACACCCAGTAGCTGTGATGGGCTTGCCACGCAGGTGACCCATGCTAGGTTACACCCCACTGGGTGGGGTTTGACCCAGCCAAGGTGACACAGGGGAGCTGCTATGGCCTGGCCATGGAGTTGAACCAATCGACGTGCCATCCAAAAGTGTGGCGTCGGAATGGGCCAAGGTGAGAGTTGCCAGCTATGATGGCCTAACCATGTGGGTGACCAACATGAGGTGGCATCTTGCTTGCCAGGGTGTGTCCAGGCCTTGATCACACCTGGCTGCCATGATGGCCCCGCCAAATGCATGACCACACGAGGTTGCATTCCACCTGGCAGATAGTGCCCAGGCCAGATGACACCCAGTGGCCATGAGAGTTTTGCTGCATGGGGGACCCATGTGAGGTGGCACTCCACCAGGCGGGGTGTGACTGAGCCAAGTGGACAGCTGGTGTCTGTGATGGCTTGGCCATGCAGGTGACCAGCACAAGCTGGCACCTGACTGGTCAAGGTGTGACAGGGCTGAGGTGGTTAATGGCAGCCAAGGCAACCTTGTCATTTGGGTGACCCCTGCAATTTGGCACCCCACTGGGCGGGGTGTGAGCAGGCTGAAGTGAAACTTGGCCGCAGTAATGACCTTGCGACGTGGGTGACCCCTACAAGATGCCACTCCACCAGCAGTGTGTGACCGAGGTGAGGTGAACCCACCAGCTGTGATGGCCTTGCCATGTGGATGACACAAACAATCGGAAACCTTGCTGGGTGGGCTGTGACCAGGCTGACTTTAACCCAGCGGCTGTGGTGGCCTCACCATGCAGGTGCCCCGTGCAAGATGCCAACTCGCTGCATCAGGTGTGACTGGGCTGAGGTGAAGCCGGCAGCTGTGATGGCCTCCCAACACAGGTGATGCACGTGAGGTGACAGCTGCTGGGTTGGGTGTAAGTGAGGGAAGGTGACAGGCAGCAGCAGTGACAGCCTTGCCATGAGTCTGCGAGGCAGGAAGTGACAAACCTACGAAGGGGTTGACCAAGGGGAAGTGACACCCACTGGCTGTGATGACCTTGCTACACAGGTGACTCATGGAATGGGACACTCCACCATCCAGAACATGCCTGGGTGGTGGTGACACCCAGTGGCTGATGGCCATGCCACATGAGTGACACACAAGAGTTGAAACAGCAATGGGCAGGCTGTGCCAGGGCTGAGATGACCCTCAGCAGTCAGGATGGCCTTGACATGCAGGTGACCCCTGTCACTGCCATCCCACCAGAAGGCTGTAACGGAGGCAAAGGTACACCTGCTACACATGACAACACCACCATGTGGGTGACACACAGCAGGATACACCTATCATGCTGGGTGTGAACAAGGGAAGGTGACACCCAGTGGCTCGGATGGCCTCGCCACGCAGGTGACATGTGGGAGGTGACACAGCTGAGGTGGAGTGTGAATCACTTGATGTGACAGCAGGTGGCCTTGAAAGCCTCACCATACAGGTGACACACATGAGCTGACACCCTGTTTGGCTGTGTGTGACTGAGGCGAAGTGATACCTGGCGATCGTGGCAGCACTGTCAGACGGGTAGCATGCATGTGGTGACACTCTGATGGGGGTGTGACTGAAGCCAGGTGACACACTCTGCCTATAACAGCCTCGCCATGTGGGTGACACATATGAGGAGACACCACACAGGGCATGGTGTGACCAAGACAAGGTGATACAGCAGCCATGATGGGCTCCAGATATGGCTAGCTTGTGCATGGTGACATCCCCCAAGTGGGGTGTGACACAGCTGAGGTGACTCCCGGTGACCATGATGTCCTTGCCATGCAGTTGACATGAGTGAGGTGTCACCCTGCTGGGAAGGGGTTGACCAGGCATTGGTGACAACCGATGGCCATGAAGGACCCACTTGGCGGCTGATCCATGTGAGATGACACCCCGCTGGCTGGGTTATGACAAGGTCAAGGTGCCACCTGGTGGCCATGATGGCTTCAACACATGGGTCCCATGCGTGATGTGCCACCTCACCTGGAAGGTAGTGCCTGGGCCAATATGTCACCCAGCAGCCATGAAAGCCTCAGCACATGTCTGACCCATGTGAGGTAACAGTGCAATGGACTGGGGGTTCCTGGGCTGACGTGACAACCTGTGGCCATAAGGACCTCCCCACACAGGTGACTTACACGGTGTGGCATCTTGCCAGCAGGGAGTTATGAGGCTGAGGTGGCACCCGGCAATTATGAGGCCTCGCCACATGGTTGGCACATGCGAGGTCACCCCTGCAGGGTGGGGTGTGAGCATGAAAAGGTGACACCCATTGTCTGTGTTGTTCTCAGCACACGGGTAAACCATGGATGCTAGCAGCCTGCATGGCAGGGTGTGGCAGGGCCTAGGTGTGACACAGGGGCTGTGATGGCCTCACCATGCAGGTGACCCACATGAGGTGACCCCCAGATGGTGGGGTGTGAGCAGGCCAAGATGACTGCTGGCAGCTGTGAGGGCCTTGCCACATGGGAGACCTGTGCAAAGTGGCCCCATGACAGGGGGAGTGTGCCTGGGATGATGTGTCACCCTGCAGCTGTGATGCCCTCACCAAGGGGGTTACCTGCATGATGGGACACCCCACTGGGCAGGATGTGACCGGACCAGGGTGACACCTGGCAGCCATGGTGACCTCGCCACATGGGTGAGCCATGTGACGTGGCACCCCACCAGGCAGATTGGTACCGGGCTGATGTGACACCCAGTGTCCATGATGGCCTCCCCAAGTGGGTAGCCATGTGAGATGGCACGCCCCCTCATGGGGTGTGACTAGGCCAAGGTGACAACCAGAGCCTCTGACAGCCTCAGTGGATGGGTGGCACATGTGTGGTGACCCCCTGCCTGGTGGGATGTGACCATGCCAAAGTGAAACCTAGCAGCCTTAATGGCCTTGCCACATGGGTGACCCATGCATGGTGCCCCCCTGCAGTGCAGGGTGTGTCAGGACCTAGGTGACACCCAGCAACCATGGTGGCCTTGCCATGCAGTTGACCGAAATGAGGTGACACCCTGGCATGCGGGTTGTGACCAAGGATAGGTGACACCCAGTGACTGTTATGGCCTTGCCACATGGGTGGCATGTGACAGGCACCACCCCAGCAGGCAGGGTGTGACAGTGCCAAAGGAACACCCAGTGACCATAATGGCCTTGCCACATGGGTGAGCCAGTGTGGTGATACCCTGCAGTGCGGGGTGGCACAGCTCCAAGGTGACACCCAGCAGACATGTCAGCCTGGCCATACAGTTGTCCCATGTGAGGTGACCCCCTGCCGGGAGAAGTGTGACCAGACCAAGCCGACACCCGGTGCCATGAAGCCTTGCCGTGTGGGTTAGCCAGCTGAGGTGGCGTCCTGCCATATGAGGTGTGACCAAGGCTAGGTGACACCCAGTAGCTGTGATGGGCTTGCCACGCAGGTGATCCATGCTAGGTTACACCCCACTGGGTGGGGTTTGACCCAGCCAAGGTGACACAGGGGAGCTGGTATGGCCTGGCCATGGAGTTGAACCAATCGACGTGCCATCCAAAAGTGTGGCGTCGGAATGGGCCAAGGTGAGAGTTGCCAGCTATGATGGCCTAACCATGTGGGTGACCAACATGAGGTGGCATCTTGCTTGCCAGGGTGTGTCCAGGCCTTGATCACACCTGGCTGCCGTGATGGCCCCGCCAAATGCATGACCACACGAGGTTGCATTCCACCTGGCAGATAGTGCCCAGGCCAGATGACACCCAGTGGCCATGAGAGTTTTGCTGCATGGGGGACCCATGTGAGGTGGCACTCCACCAGGCGGGGTGTGACTGAGCCAAGTGGACAGCTGGTGTCTGTGATGGCTTGGCCATGCAGGTGACCAGCACAAGCTGGCACCTGACTGGTCAAGGTGTGACAGGGCTGAGGTGGTTAATGGCAGCCAAGGCAACCTTGTCATTTGGGTGACCCCTGCAATTTGGCACCCCACTGGGCGGGGTGTGACCAGGCTGAAGTGAAACTTGGCCGCAGTAATGACCTTGCGACGTGGGTGACCCCTACAAGATGCCACTCCACCAGCAGTGTGTGACCGAGGTGAGGTGAACCCACCAGCTGTGATGGCCTTGCCATGTGGATGACACAAACAATCGGAAACCTTGCTGGGTGGGCTGTGACCAGGCTGACTTTAACCCAGCGGCTGTGGTGGCCTCACCATGCAGGTGCCCCGTGCAAGATGCCAACTCGCTGCATCAGGTGTGACTGGGCCGAGGTGAAGCCGGCAGCTGTGATGGCCTCCCAACACAGGTGATGCACGTGAGGTGACAGCTGCTGGGTTGGGTGTAAGTGAGGGAAGGTGACAGGCAGCAGCAGTGACAGCCTTGCCATGAGTCTGCGAGGCAGGAAGTGACAAACCTACGAAGGGGTTGACCAAGGGGAAGTGACACCCACTGGCTGTGATGACCTTGCTACACAGGTGACTCATGGAATGGGACACTCCACCATCCAGAACATGCCTGGGTGGTGGTGACACCCAGTGGCTGATGGCCATGCCACATGAGTGACACACAAGAGTTGAAACAGCAATGGGCAGGCTGTGCCAGGGCTGAGATGACCCTCAGCAGTCAGGATGGCCTTGACATGCAGGTGACCCCTGTCACTGCCATCCCACCAGAAGGCTGTAACGGAGGCAAAGGTACACCTGCTACACATGACAACAACACCATGTGGGTGACACACAGCAGGATACACCCATCGTGCTGGGTGTGAACAAGGGAAGGTGACACCCAGTGGCTCGGATGGCCTCGCCACGCAGGTGACATGTGGGAGGTGACACAGCTGAGGTGGAGTGTGAATCACTTGATGTGACAGCAGGTGGCCTTGAAAGCCTCACCATACAGGTGACACACACGAGCTGACACCCTGTTCGGCTGTGTGTGACTGAGGCGAAGTGATACCTGGCGATCGTGGCGGCACTGTCAGACGGGTAGCATGCATGTGGTGACACTCTGATGGGGGTGTGACTGAAGCCAGGTGACACACTCTGCCTATAATAGCCTCGCCATGTGGGTGACACATATGAGGAGACACCACACAGGGCATGGTGTGACCAAGACAAGGTGATACAGCAGCCATGACAGGCTCCAGATATGGCTAGCTTGTGCATGGTGACATCCCCCAAGTGGGGTGTGACGCAGCTGAGGTGACTCCCGATGACCATGATGTCCTTGCCATGCAGTTGACATGAGTGAGGTGTCACCCTGCTGGGAAGGGTGTGAGCAGGCAGTGGTGACACCCGATGGCCGTGAAGGACCCACTTGGCGGCTGATCCATGTGAGATGACACCCCGCCGGCTGGGTTATGACAAGGCCAAGGTGCCACCTGGTGGCCATGATGGCTTCAACACATGGGACCCATGCGTGATGTGCCACCTCACCTGGAAGGTAGTGCCTGGGCCAATATGTCACCCAGGAGCCATGAAAGCCTCAGCACATGTGTGACCCATGTGAGGTAACAGTGCAATGGACTGGGGGTTCCTGGGCCGACGTGACAACCTGTGGCCATAAGGACCTCCCCACACAGGTGACTTACATGGTGTGGCATCTTGCCAGCAGGGAGTTATGAGGCTGAGGTGGCACCCGGCAGTTAGGAGGCCTCGCCACATGGTTGGCACATGCGAGGTCACCCCTGCAGGGTGGGGTGTGAGCATGAAAAGGTGACACCCATTGTCTGTGTTGTTCTCAGCACACGGGTAAACCATGGATGCTAGCAGCCTGCATGGCAGGGTGTGGCAGGGCCTAGGTGTGACACAGGGGCTGTGATGGCCTCACCATGCAGGTGACCCACATGAGGTGACCCCCAGATGGTGGGGTGTGAGCAGGCCAAGATGACTGCTGGCAGCTGTGAGGGCCTTGCCACATGGGAGACCTGTGCAAAGTGGCCCCATGACAGGGGGAGTGTGCCTGGGATGATGTGTCACCCTGCAGCTGTGATGCCCTCACCAAGGGGGTTACCTGCATGATGGGACACCCCACTGGGCAGGATGTGACCGGACCAGGGTGACACCTGGCAGCCATGGTGACCTCGCCACATGGGTGAGCCATGTGACGTGGCACCCCACCAGGCAGATTGGTACTGGGCTGATGTGACACCCAGTGTCCATGATGGCCTCCCCAAGTGGGTAGCCATGTGAGATGGCACGCCCCCTCATGGGGTGTGACTAGGCCAAGGTGACAACCAGAGCCTCTGACAGCCTCAGTGGATGGGTGGCACATGTGTGGTGACCCCCTGCCTGGTGGGATGTGACCATGCCAAAGTGAAACCTAGCAGCCTTAATGGCCTTGCCACATGGGTGACCCATGCATGGTGCCCCCCTGCAGTGCAGGGTGTGTCAGGACCTAGGTGACACCCAGCAACCATGGTGGCCTTGCCATGCAGTAGACCGAAATGAGGTGACACCCTGGCATGCGGGTTGTGACCAAGGATAGGTGACACCTAGTGACTGTTATGGCCTTGCCACATGGGTGGCATGTGACAGGCACCACCCCAGCAGGCAGGGTGTGACAGTGCCAAAGGAACACCCAGTGGCCATAATGGCCTTGCCACATGGGTGAGCCAGTGTGGTGATACCCTGCTGTGCGGGGTGGCACAGCTCCGAGGTGACACCCAGCAGACATGTCAGCCTGGCCATACAGTTGTCCCATGTGAGGTGACCCCCTGCCGGGAGAAGTGTGACCAGACCAAGCCGACACCCGGTGCCATGAAGCCTTGCCGTGTGGGTTAGCCAGCTGAGGTGGCGTCCTGCCATATGAGGTGTGACCAAGGCTAGGTGACACCCAGTAGCTGTGATGGGCTTGCCACGCAGGTGATCCATGCTAGGTTACACCCCACTGGGTGGGGTTTGACCCAGCCAAGGTGACACAGGGGAGCTGGTATGGCCTGGCCATTAGTTGAACCAATCGACGTGCCATCCAAAAGTGTGGCGTCGGAATGGGCCAAGGTGAGAGTTGCCAGCTATGATGGCCTAACCATGTGGGTGACCAACATGAGGTGGCATCTTGCTTGCCAGGGTGTGTCCAGGCCTTGATCACACCTGGCTGCCGTGATGGCCCCGCCAAATGCATGACCACACGAGGTTGCATTCCACCTGGCAGATAGTGCCCAGGCCAGATGACACCCAGTGGCCATGAGAGTTTTGCTGCATGGGGGACCCATGTGAGGTGGCACTCCACCAGGCGGGGTGTGACTGAGCCAAGTGGACAGCTGGTGTCTGTGATGGCTTGGCCATGCAGGTGACCAGCACAAGCTGGCACCTGACTGGTCAAGGTGTGACAGGGCTGAGGTGGTTAATGGCAGCCAAGGCAACCTTGTCATTTGGGTGACCCCTGCAATTTGGCACCCCACTGGGCGGGGTGTGAGCAGGCTGAAGTGAAACTTGGCCGCAGTAATGACCTTGCGACGTGGGTGACCCCTACAAGATGCCACTCCACCAGCAGTGTGTGACCGAGGTGAGGTGAACCCACCAGCTGTGATGGCCTTGCCATGTGGATGACACAAACAATCGGAAACCTTGCTGGGTGGGCTGTGACCAGGCTGACTTTAACCCAGCGGCTGTGGTGGCCTCACCATGCAGGTGCCCCGTGCAAGATGCCAACTCGCTGCATCAGGTGTGACTGGGCCGAGGTGAAGCCGGCAGCTGTGATGGCCTCCCAACACAGGTGATGCACGTGAGGTGACAGCTGCTGGGTTGGGTGTAAGTGAGGGAAGGTGACAGACAGCAGCAGTGACAGCCTTGCCATGAGTCTGCGAGGCAGGAAGTGACAAACCTACGAAGGGGTTGACCAAGGGGAAGTGACACCCACTGGCTGTGATGACCTTGCTACACAGGTGACTCATGGAATGGGACACTCCACCATCCAGAACATGCCTGGGTGGTGGTGACACCCAGTGGCTGATGGCCATGCCACATGAGTGACACACAAGAGTTGAAACAGCAATGGGCAGGCTGTGCCAGGGCTGAGATGACCCTCAGCAGTCAGGATGGCCTTGACATGCAGGTGACCCCTGTCACTGCCATCCCACCAGAAGGCTGTAACGGAGGCAAAGGTACACCTGCTACACATGACAACAACACCATGTGGGTGACACACAGCAGGATACACCCATCGTGCTGAGTGTGAACAAGGGAAGGTGACACCCAGTGGCTCGGATGGCCTCGCCACGCAGGTGACATGTGGGAGGTGACACAGCTGAGGTGGAGTGTGAATCACTTGATGTGACAGCAGGTGGCCTTGAAAGCCTCACCATACAGGTGACACACACGAGCTGACACCCTGTTCGGCTGTGTGTGACTGAGGCGAAGTGATACCTGGCGATCGTGGCGGCACTGTCAGACGGGTAGCATGCATGTGGTGACACTCTGATGGGGGTGTGACGGAAGCCAGGTGACACACTCTGCCTATAACAGCCTCGCCATGTGGGTGACACATATGAGGAGACACCACACAGGGCATGGTGTGACCAAGACAAGGTGATACAGCAGCCATGACGGGCTCCAGATATGGCTAGCTTGTGCATGGTGACATCCCCCAAGTGGGGTGTGACGCAGCTGAGGTGACTCCCGGTGACCATGATGTCCTTGCCATGCAGTTGACATGAGTGAGGTGTCACCCTGCTGGGAAGGGGGTGACCAGGCAGTGGTGACACCCGATGGCCGTGAAGGACCCACTTGGCGGCTGATCCATGTGAGATGACACCCCGCCGGCTGGGTTATGACAAGGCCAAGGTGCCACCTGGTGGCCATGATGGCTTCAACACATGGGTCCCATGCGTGATGTGCCACCTCACCTGGAAGGTAGTGCCTGGGCCAATATGTCACCCAGGAGCCATGAAAGCCTCAGCACATGTGTGACCCATGTGAGGTAACAGTGCAATGGACTGGGGGTTCCTGGGCCGACGTGACAACCTGTGGCCATAAGGACCTCCCCACACAGGTGACTTACATGGTGTGGCATCTTGCCAGCAGGGAGTTATGAGGCTGAGGTGGCACCCGGCAGTTAGGAGGCCTCGCCACATGGTTGGCACATGCGAGGTCACCCCTGCAGGGTGGGGTGTGAGCATGAAAAGGTGACACCCATTGTCTGTGTTGTTCTCAGCACACGGGTAAACCATGGATGCTAGCAGCCTGCATGGCAGGGTGTGGCAGGGCCTAGGTGTGACACAGGGGCTGTGATGGCCTCACCATGCAGGTGACCCACATGAGGTGACCCCCAGATGGTGGGGTGTGAGCAGGCCAAGATGACTGCTGGCAGCTGTGAGGGCCTTGCCACATGGGAGACCTGTGCAAAGTGGCCCCATGACAGGGGGAGTGTGCCTGGGATGATGTGTCACCCTGCAGCTGTGATGCCCTCACCAAGGGGGTTACCTGCATGATGGGACACCCCACTGGGCAGGATGTGACCGGACCAGGGTGACACCTGGCAGCCATGGTGACCTCGCCACATGGGTGAGCCATGTGACGTGGCACCCCACCAGGCAGATTGGTACCGGGCTGATGTGACACCCAGTGTCCATGATGGCCTCCCCAAGTGGGTAGCCATGTGAGATGGCACGCCCCCTCATGGGGTGTGACTAGGCCAAGGTGACAACCAGAGCCTCTGACAGCCTCAGTGGATGGGTGGCACATGTGTGGTGACCCCCTGCCTGGTGGGATGTGACCATGCCAAAGTGAAACCTAGCAGCCTTAATGGCCTTGCCACATGGGTGACCCATGCATGGTGCCCCCCTGCAGTGCAGGGTGTGTCAGGACCTAGGTGACACCCAGCAACCATGGTGGCCTTGCCATGCAGTAGACCGAAATGAGGTGACACCCTGGCATGCGGGTTGTGACCAAGGATAGGTGACACCCAGTGACTGTTATGGCCTTGCCACATGGGTGGCATGTGACAGGCACCACCCCAGCAGGCAGGGTGTGACAGTGCCAAAGGAACACCCAGTGGCCATAATGGCCTTGCCACATGGGTGAGCCAGTGTGGTGATACCCTGCTGTGCGGGGTGGCACAGCTCCGAGGTGACACCCAGCAGACATGTCAGCCTGGCCATACAGTTGTCCCATGTGAGGTGACCCCCTGCCGGGAGAAGTGTGACCAGACCAAGCCGACACCCGGTGCCATGAAGCCTTGCCGTGTGGGTTAGCCAGCTGAGGTGGCGTCCTGCCATATGAGGTGTGACCAAGGCTAGGTG
The DNA here is from genome assembly GCF_030028045.1 of Hippopotamus amphibius kiboko. Classification (NCBI taxonomy): domain Eukaryota; kingdom Metazoa; phylum Chordata; class Mammalia; order Artiodactyla; family Hippopotamidae; genus Hippopotamus; species Hippopotamus amphibius. The sequence continues at coordinate 139,245,708 of NC_080189.1, read as the reverse complement.
ACACCCAGTAGCTGTGATGGGCTTGCCACGCAGGTGATCCATGCTAGGTTACACCCCACTGGGTGGGGTTTGACCCAGCCAAGGTGACACAGGGGAGCTGGTATGGCCTGGCCATTAGTTGAACCAATCGACGTGCCATCCAAAAGTGTGGCGTCGGAATGGGCCAAGGTGAGAGTTGCCAGCTATGATGGCCTAACCATGTGGGTGACCAACATGAGGTGGCATCTTGCTTGCCAGGGTGTGTCCAGGCCTTGATCACACCTGGCTGCCGTGATGGCCCCGCCAAATGCATGACCACACGAGGTTGCATTCCACCTGGCAGATAGTGCCCAGGCCAGATGACACCCAGTGGCCATGAGAGTTTTGCTGCATGGGGGACCCATGTGAGGTGGCACTCCACCAGGCGGGGTGTGACTGAGCCAAGTGGACAGCTGGTGTCTGTGATGGCTTGGCCATGCAGGTGACCAGCACAAGCTGGCACCTGACTGGTCAAGGTGTGACAGGGCTGAGGTGGTTAATGGCAGCCAAGGCAACCTTGTCATTTGGGTGACCCCTGCAATTTGGCACCCCACTGGGCGGGGTGTGAGCAGGCTGAAGTGAAACTTGGCCGCAGTAATGACCTTGCGACGTGGGTGACCCCTACAAGATGCCACTCCACCAGCAGTGTGTGACCGAGGTGAGGTGAACCCACCAGCTGTGATGGCCTTGCCATGTGGATGACACAAACAATCGGAAACCTTGCTGGGTGGGCTGTGACCAGGCTGACTTTAACCCAGCGGCTGTGGTGGCCTCACCATGCAGGTGCCCCGTGCAAGATGCCAACTCGCTGCATCAGGTGTGACTGGGCCGAGGTGAAGCCGGCAGCTGTGATGGCCTCCCAACACAGGTGATGCACGTGAGGTGACAGCTGCTGGGTTGGGTGTAAGTGAGGGAAGGTGACAGACAGCAGCAGTGACAGCCTTGCCATGAGTCTGCGAGGCAGGAAGTGACAAACCTACGAAGGGGTTGACCAAGGGGAAGTGACACCCACTGGCTGTGATGACCTTGCTACACAGGTGACTCATGGAATGGGACACTCCACCATCCAGAACATGCCTGGGTGGTGGTGACACCCAGTGGCTGATGGCCATGCCACATGAGTGACACACAAGAGTTGAAACAGCAATGGGCAGGCTGTGCCAGGGCTGAGATGACCCTCAGCAGTCAGGATGGCCTTGACATGCAGGTGACCCCTGTCACTGCCATCCCACCAGAAGGCTGTAACGGAGGCAAAGGTACACCTGCTACACATGACAACAACACCATGTGGGTGACACACAGCAGGATACACCCATCGTGCTGAGTGTGAACAAGGGAAGGTGACACCCAGTGGCTCGGATGGCCTCGCCACGCAGGTGACATGTGGGAGGTGACACAGCTGAGGTGGAGTGTGAATCACTTGATGTGACAGCAGGTGGCCTTGAAAGCCTCACCATACAGGTGACACACACGAGCTGACACCCTGTTCGGCTGTGTGTGACTGAGGCGAAGTGATACCTGGCGATCGTGGCGGCACTGTCAGACGGGTAGCATGCATGTGGTGACACTCTGATGGGGGTGTGACGGAAGCCAGGTGACACACTCTGCCTATAACAGCCTCGCCATGTGGGTGACACATATGAGGAGACACCACACAGGGCATGGTGTGACCAAGACAAGGTGATACAGCAGCCATGACGGGCTCCAGATATGGCTAGCTTGTGCATGGTGACATCCCCCAAGTGGGGTGTGACGCAGCTGAGGTGACTCCCGGTGACCATGATGTCCTTGCCATGCAGTTGACATGAGTGAGGTGTCACCCTGCTGGGAAGGGGGTGACCAGGCAGTGGTGACACCCGATGGCCGTGAAGGACCCACTTGGCGGCTGATCCATGTGAGATGACACCCCGCCGGCTGGGTTATGACAAGGCCAAGGTGCCACCTGGTGGCCATGATGGCTTCAACACATGGGTCCCATGCGTGATGTGCCACCTCACCTGGAAGGTAGTGCCTGGGCCAATATGTCACCCAGGAGCCATGAAAGCCTCAGCACATGTGTGACCCATGTGAGGTAACAGTGCAATGGACTGGGGGTTCCTGGGCCGACGTGACAACCTGTGGCCATAAGGACCTCCCCACACAGGTGACTTACATGGTGTGGCATCTTGCCAGCAGGGAGTTATGAGGCTGAGGTGGCACCCGGCAGTTAGGAGGCCTCGCCACATGGTTGGCACATGCGAGGTCACCCCTGCAGGGTGGGGTGTGAGCATGAAAAGGTGACACCCATTGTCTGTGTTGTTCTCAGCACACGGGTAAACCATGGATGCTAGCAGCCTGCATGGCAGGGTGTGGCAGGGCCTAGGTGTGACACAGGGGCTGTGATGGCCTCACCATGCAGGTGACCCACATGAGGTGACCCCCAGATGGTGGGGTGTGAGCAGGCCAAGATGACTGCTGGCAGCTGTGAGGGCCTTGCCACATGGGAGACCTGTGCAAAGTGGCCCCATGACAGGGGGAGTGTGCCTGGGATGATGTGTCACCCTGCAGCTGTGATGCCCTCACCAAGGGGGTTACCTGCATGATGGGACACCCCACTGGGCAGGATGTGACCGGACCAGGGTGACACCTGGCAGCCATGGTGACCTCGCCACATGGGTGAGCCATGTGACGTGGCACCCCACCAGGCAGATTGGTACTGGGCTGATGTGACACCCAGTGTCCATGATGGCCTCCCCAAGTGGGTAGCCATGTGAGATGGCACGCCCCCTCATGGGGTGTGACTAGGCCAAGGTGACAACCAGAGCCTCTGACAGCCTCAGTGGATGGGTGGCACATGTGTGGTGACCCCCTGCCTGGTGGGATGTGACCATGCCAAAGTGAAACCTAGCAGCCTTAATGGCCTTGCCACATGGGTGACCCATGCATGGTGCCCCCCTGCAGTGCAGGGTGTGTCAGGACCTAGGTGACACCCAGCAACCATGGTGGCCTTGCCATGCAGTAGACCGAAATGAGGTGACACCCTGGCATGCGGGTTGTGACCAAGGATAGGTGACACCCAGTGACTGTTATGGCCTTGCCACATGGGTGGCATGTGACAGGCACCACCCCAGCAGGCAGGGTGTGACAGTGCCAAAGGAACACCCAGTGGCCATAATGGCCTTGCCACATGGGTGAGCCAGTGTGGTGATACCCTGCTGTGCGGGGTGGCACAGCTCCGAGGTGACACCCAGCAGACATGTCAGCCTGGCCATACAGTTGTCCCATGTGAGGTGACCCCCTGCCGGGAGAAGTGTGACCAGACCAAGCCGACACCCGGTGCCATGAAGCCTTGCCGTGTGGGTTAGCCAGCTGAGGTGGCGTCCTGCCATATGAGGTGTGACCAAGGCTAGGTGACACCCAGTAGCTGTGATGGGCTTGCCACGCAGGTGATCCATGCTAGGTTACACCCCACTGGGTGGGGTTTGACCCAGCCAAGGTGACACAGGGGAGCTGGTATGGCCTGGCCATTAGTTGAACCAATCGACGTGCCATCCAAAAGTGTGGCGTCGGAATGGGCCAAGGTGAGAGTTGCCAGCTATGATGGCCTAACCATGTGGGTGACCAACATGAGGTGGCATCTTGCTTGCCAGGGTGTGTCCAGGCCTTGATCACACCTGGCTGCCGTGATGGCCCCGCCAAATGCATGACCACACGAGGTTGCATTCCACCTGGCAGATAGTGCCCAGGCCAGATGACACCCAGTGGCCATGAGAGTTTTGCTGCATGGGGGACCCATGTGAGGTGGCACTCCACCAGGCGGGGTGTGACTGAGCCAAGTGGACAGCTGGTGTCTGTGATGGCTTGGCCATGCAGGTGACCAGCACAAGCTGGCACCTGACTGGTCAAGGTGTGACAGGGCTGAGGTGGTTAATGGCAGCCAAGGCAACCTTGTCATTTGGGTGACCCCTGCAATTTGGCACCCCACTGGGCGGGGTGTGAGCAGGCTGAAGTGAAACTTGGCCGCAGTAATGACCTTGCGACGTGGGTGACCCCTACAAGATGCCACTCCACCAGCAGTGTGTGACCGAGGTGAGGTGAACCCACCAGCTGTGATGGCCTTGCCATGTGGATGACACAAACAATCGGAAACCTTGCTGGGTGGGCTGTGACCAGGCTGACTTTAACCCAGCGGCTGTGGTGGCCTCACCATGCAGGTGCCCCGTGCAAGATGCCAACTCGCTGCATCAGGTGTGACTGGGCCGAGGTGAAGCCGGCAGCTGTGATGGCCTCCCAACACAGGTGATGCACGTGAGGTGACAGCTGCTGGGTTGGGTGTAAGTGAGGGAAGGTGACAGACAGCAGCAGTGACAGCCTTGCCATGAGTCTGCGAGGCAGGAAGTGACAAACCTACGAAGGGGTTGACCAAGGGGAAGTGACACCCACTGGCTGTGATGACCTTGCTACACAGGTGACTCATGGAATGGGACACTCCACCATCCAGAACATGCCTGGGTGGTGGTGACACCCAGTGGCTGATGGCCATGCCACATGAGTGACACACAAGAGTTGAAACAGCAATGGGCAGGCTGTGCCAGGGCTGAGATGACCCTCAGCAGTCAGGATGGCCTTGACATGCAGGTGACCCCTGTCACTGCCATCCCACCAGAAGGCTGTAACGGAGGCAAAGGTACACCTGCTACACATGACAACAACACCATGTGGGTGACACACAGCAGGATACACCCATCGTGCTGGGTGTGAACAAGGGAAGGTGACACCCAGTGGCTCGGATGGCCTCGCCACACAGGTGACATGTGGGAGGTGACACAGCTGAGGTGGAGTGTGAATCACTTGATGTGACAGCAGGTGGCCTTGAAAGCCTCACCATACAGGTGACACACACGAGCTGACACCCTGTTCGGCTGTGTGTGACTGAGGCGAAGTGATACCTGGCGATCGTGGCGGCACTGTCAGACGGGTAGCATGCATGTGGTGACACTCTGATGGGGGTGTGACGGAAGCCAGGTGACACACTCTGCCTATAATAGCCTCGCCATGTGGGTGACACATATGAGGAGACACCACACAGGGCATGGTGTGACCAAGACAAGGTGATACAGCAGCCATGACGGGCTCCAGATATGGCTAGCTTGTGCATGGTGACATCCCCCAAGTGGGGTGTGACGCAGCTGAGGTGACTCCCGATGACCATGATGTCCTTGCCATGCAGTTGACATGAGTGAGGTGTCACCCTGCTGGGAAGGGTGTGAGCAGGCAGTGGTGACACCCGATGGCCGTGAAGGACCCACTTGGCGGCTGATCCATGTGAGATGACACCCCGCCGGCTGGGTTATGACAAGGCCAAGGTGCCACCTGGTGGCCATGATGGCTTCAACACATGGGACCCATGCGTGATGTGCCACCTCACCTGGAAGGTAGTGCCTGGGCCAATATGTCACCCAGGAGCCATGAAAGCCTCAGCACATGTGTGACCCATGTGAGGTAACAGTGCAATGGACTGGGGGTTCCTGGGCCGACGTGACAACCTGTGGCCATAAGGACCTCCCCACACAGGTGACTTACATGGTGTGGCATCTTGCCAGCAGGGAGTTATGAGGCTGAGGATGAGGTACCCGGCAGTTAGGAGGCCTCGCCACATGGTTGGCACATGCGAGGTCACCCCTGCAGGGTGGGGTGTGAGCATGAAAAGGTGACACCCATTGTCTGTGTTGTTCTCAGCACACGGGTAAACCATGGATGCTAGCAGCCTGCATGGCAGGGTGTGGCAGGGCCTAGGTGTGACACAGGGGCTGTGATGGCCTCACCATGCAGGTGACCCACATGAGGTGACCCCCAGATGGTGGGGTGTGAGCAGGCCAAGATGACTGCTGGCAGCTGTGAGGGCCTTGCCACATGGGAGACCTGTGCAAAGTGGCCCCATGACAGGGGGAGTGTGCCTGGGATGATGTGTCACCCTGCAGCTGTGATGCCCTCACCAAGGGGGTTACCTGCATGATGGGACACCCCACTGGGCAGGATGTGACCGGACCAGGGTGACACCTGGCAGCCATGGTGACCTCGCCACATGGGTGAGCCATGTGACGTGGCACCCCACCAGGCAGATTGGTACCGGGCTGATGTGACACCCAGTGTCCATGATGGCCTCCCCAAGTGGGTAGCCATGTGAGATGGCACGCCCCCTCATGGGGTGTGACTAGGCCAAGGTGACAACCAGAGCCTCTGACAGCCTCAGTGGATGGGTGGCACGTGTGGAGACCCCCTGCCTGGTGGGATGTGACCATGCCAAAGTGAAACCTAGCAGCCTTAATGGCCTTGCCACATGGGTGACCCATGCATGGTGCCCCCCTGCAGTGCAGGGTGTGTCAGGACCTAGGTGACACCCAGCAACCATGGTGGCCTTGCCATGCAGTTGACCGAAATGAGGTGACACCCTGGCATGCGGGTTGTGACCAAGGATAGGTGACACCCAGTGACTGTTATGGCCTTGCCACATGGGTGGCATGTGACAGGCACCACCCCAGCAGGCAGGGTGTGACAGTGCCAAAGGAACACCCAGTGGCCATAATGGCCTTGCCACATGGGTGAGCCAGTGTGGTGATACCCTGCAGTGCGGGGTGGCACAGCTCCGAGGTGACACCCAGCAGACATGTCAGCCTGGCCATACAGTTGTCCCATGTGAGGTGACCCCCTGCCGGGAGAAGTGTGACCAGACCAAGCCGACACCCGGTGCCATGAAGCCTTGCCGTGTGGGTTAGCCAGCTGAGGTGGCGTCCTGCCATATGAGGTGTGACCAAGGCTAGGTGACACCCAGTAGCTGTGATGGGCTTGCCACGCAGGTGACCCATGCTAGGTTACACCCCACTGGGTGGGGTTTGACCCAGCCAAGGTGACACAGGGGAGCTGGTATGGCCTGGCCATGGAGTTGAACCAATCGACGTGCCATCCAAAAGTGTGGCGTCGGAATGGGCCAAGGTGAGAGTTGCCAGCTATGATGGCCTAACCATGTGGGTGACCAACATGAGGTGGCATCTTGCTTGCCAGGGTGTGTCCAGGCCTTGATCACACCTGGCTGCCGTGATGGCCCCGCCAAATGCATGACCACACGAGGTTGCATTCCACCTGGCAGATAGTGCCCAGGCCAGATGACACCCAGTGGCCATGAGAGTTTTGCTGCATGGGGGACCCATGTGAGGTGGCACTCCACCAGGCGGGGTGTGACTGAGCCAAGTGGACAGCTGGTGTCTGTGATGGCTTGGCCATGCAGGTGACCAGCACAAGCTGGCACCTGACTGGTCAAGGTGTGACAGGGCTGAGGTGGTTAATGGCAGCCAAGGCAACCTTGTCATTTGGGTGACCCCTGCAATTTGGCACCCCACTGGGCGGGGTGTGAGCAGGCTGAAGTGAAACTTGGCCGCAGTAATGACCTTGCGACGTGGGTGACCCCTACAAGATGCCACTCCACCAGCAGTGTGTGACCGAGGTGAGGTGAACCCACCAGCTGTGATGGCCTTGCCATGTGGATGACACAAACAATCGGAAACCTTGCTGGGTGGGCTGTGACCAGGCTGACTTTAACCCAGCGGCTGTGGTGGCCTCACCATGCAGGTGCCCCGTGCAAGATGCCAACTCACTGCATCAGGTGTGACTGGGCCGAGGTGAAGCCGGCAGCTGTGATGGCCTCCCAACACAGGTGATGCACGTGAGGTGACAGCTGCTGGGTTGGGTGTAAGTGAGGGAAGGTGACAGACAGCAGCAGTGACAGCCTTGCCATGAGTCTGCGAGGCAGGAAGTGACAAACCTACGAAGGGGTTGACCAAGGGGAAGTGACACCCACTGGCTGTGATGACCTTGCTACACAGGTGACTCATGGAATGGGACACTCCACCATCCAGAACATGCCTGGGTGGTGGTGACACCCAGTGGCTGATGGCCATGCCACATGAGTGACACACAAGAGTTGAAACAGCAATGGGCAGGCTGTGCCAGGGCTGAGATGACCCTCAGCAGTCAGGATGGCCTTGACATGCAGGTGACCCCTGTCACTGCCATCCCACCAGAAGGCTGTAACGGAGGCAAAGGTACACCTGCTACACATGACAACAACACCATGTGGGTGACACACAGCAGGATACACCCATCGTGCTGGGTGTGAACAAGGGAAGGTGACACCCAGTGGCTCGGATGGCCTCGCCACGCAGGTGACATGTGGGAGGTGACACAGCTGAGGTGGAGTGTGAATCACTTGATGTGACAGCAGGTGGCCTTGAAAGCCTCACCATACAGGTGACACACACGAGCTGACACCCTGTTCGGCTGTGTGTGACTGAGGCGAAGTGATACCTGGCGATCGTGGCGGCACTGTCAGATGGGTAGCATGCATGTGGTGACACTCTGATGGGGGTGTGACGGAAGCCAGGTGACACACTCTGCCTATAATAGCCTCGCCATGTGGGTGACACATATGAGGAGACACCACACAGGGCATGGTGTGACCAAGACAAGGTGATACAGCAGCCATGACGGGCTCCAGATATGGCTAGCTTGTGCATGGTGACATCCCCCAAGTGGGGTGTGACGCAGCTGAGGTGACTCCCGATGACCATGATGTCCTTGCCATGCAGTTGACATGAGTGAGGTGTCACCCTGCTGGGAAGGGTGTGAGCAGGCAGTGGTGACACCCGATGGCCGTGAAGGACCCACTTGGCGGCTGATCCATGTGAGATGACACCCCGCCGGCTGGGTTATGACAAGGCCAAGGTGCCACCTGGTGGCCATGATGGCTTCAACACATGGGACCCATGCGTGATGTGCCACCTCACCTGGAAGGTAGTGCCTGGGCCAATATGTCACCCAGGAGCCATGAAAGCCTCAGCACATGTGTGACCCATGTGAGGTAACAGTGCAATGGACTGGGGGTTCCTGGGCCGACGTGACAACCTGTGGCCATAAGGACCTCCCCACACAGGTGACTTACATGGTGTGGCATCTTGCCAGCAGGGAGTTATGAGGCTGAGGTGGCACCCGGCAGTTAGGAGGCCTCGCCACATGGTTGGCACATGCGAGGTCACCCCTGCAGGGTGGGGTGTGAGCATGAAAAGGTGACACCCATTGTCTGTGTTGTTCTCAGCACACGGGTAAACCATGGATGCTAGCAGCCTGCATGGCAGGGTGTGGCAGGGCCTAGGTGTGACACAGGGGCTGTGATGGCCTCACCATGCAGGTGACCCACATGAGGTGACCCCCAGATGGTGGGGTGTGAGCAGGCCAAGATGACTGCTGGCAGCTGTGAGGGCCTTGCCACATGGGAGACCTGTGCAAAGTGGCCCCATGACAGGGGGAGTGTGCCTGGGATGATGTGTCACCCTGCAGCTGTGATGCCCTCACCAAGGGGGTTACCTGCATGATGGGACACCCCACTGGGCAGGATGTGACCGGACCAGGGTGACACCTGGCAGCCATGGTGACCTCGCCACATGGGTGAGCCATGTGACGTGGCACCCCACCAGGCAGATTGGTACCGGGCTGATGTGACACCCAGTGTCCATGATGGCCTCCCCAAGTGGGTAGCCATGTGAGATGGCACGCCCCCTCATGGGGTGTGACTAGGCCAAGGTGACAACCAGAGCCTCTGACAGCCTCAGTGGATGGGTGGCACATGTGTGGTGACCCCCTGCCTGGTGGGATGTGACCATGCCAAAGTGAAACCTAGCAGCCTTAATGGCCTTGCCACATGGGTGACCCATGCATGGTGCCCCCCTGCAGTGCAGGGTGTGTCAGGACCTAGGTGACACCCAGCAACCATGGTGGCCTTGCCATGCAGTTGACCGAAATGAGGTGACACCCTGGCATGCGGGTTGTGACCAAGGATAGGTGACACCCAGTGACTGTTATGGCCTTGCCACATGGGTGGCATGTGACAGGCACCACCCCAGCAGGCAGGGTGTGACAGTGCCAAAGGAACACCCAGTGGCCATAATGGCCTTGCCACATGGGTGAGCCAGTGTGGTGATACCCTGCAGTGCGGGGTGGCACAGCTCCAAGGTGACACCCAGCAGACATGTCAGCCTGGCCATACAGTTGTCCCATGTGAGGTGACCCCCTGCCGGGAGAAGTGTGACCAGACCAAGCCGACACCCGGTGCCATGAAGCCTTGCCGTGTGGGTTAGCCAGCTGAGGTGGCGTCCTGCCATATGAGGTGTGACCAAGGCTAGGTGACACCCAGTAGCTGTGATGGGCTTGCCACGCAGGTGATCCATGCTAGGTTACACCCCACTGGGTGGGGTTTGACCCAGCCAAGGTGACACAGGGGAGCTGGTATGGCCTGGCCATGGAGTTGAACCAATCGACGTGCCATCCAAAAGTGTGGCGTCGGAATGGGCCAAGGTGAGAGTTGCCAGCTATGATGGCCTAACCATGTGGGTGACCAACATGAGGTGGCATCTTGCTTGCCAGGGTGTGTCCAGGCCTTGATCACACCTGGCTGCCGTGATGGCCCCGCCAAATGCATGACCACACGAGGTTGCATTCCACCTGGCAGATAGTGCCCAGGCCAGATGACACCCAGTGGCCATGAGAGTTTTGCTGCATGGGGGACCCATGTGAGGTGGCACTCCACCAGGCGGGGTGTGACTGAGCCAAGTGGACAGCTGGTGTCTGTGATGGCTTGGCCATGCAGGTGACCAGCACAAGCTGGCACCTGACTGGTCAAGGTGTGACAGGGCTGAGGTGGTTAATGGCAGCCAAGGCAACCTTGTCATTTGGGTGACCCCTGCAATTTGGCACCCCACTGGGCGGGGTGTGAGCAGGCTGAAGTGAAACTTGGCCGCAGTAATGACCTTGCGACGTGGGTGACCCCTACAAGATGCCACTCCACCAGCAGTGTGTGACCGAGGTGAGGTGAACCCACCAGCTGTGATGGCCTTGCCATGTGGATGACACAAACAATCGGAAACCTTGCTGGGTGGGCTGTGACCAGGCTGACTTTAACCCAGCGGCTGTGGTGGCCTCACCATGCAGGTGCCCCGTGCAAGATGCCAACTCGCTGCATCAGGTGTGACTGGGCCGAGGTGAAGCCGGCAGCTGTGATGGCCTCCCAACACAGGTGATGCACGTGAGGTGACAGCTGCTGGGTTGGGTGTAAGTGAGGGAAGGTGACAGACAGCAGCAGTGACAGCCTTGCCATGAGTCTGTGAGGCAGGAAGTGACAAACCTACGAAGGGGTTGACCAAGGGGAAGTGACACCCACTGGCTGTGATGACCTTGCTACACAGGTGACTCATGGAATGGGACACTCCACCATCCAGAACATGCCTGGGTGGTGGTGACACCCAGTGGCTGATGGCCATGCCACATGAGTGACACACAAGAGTTGAAACAGCAATGGGCAGGCTGTGCCAGGGCTGAGATGACCCTCAGCAGTCAGGATGGCCTTGACATGCAGGTGACCCCTGTCACTGCCATCCCACCAGAAGGCTGTAACGGAGGCAAAGGTACACCTGCTACACATGACAACAACACCATGTGGGTGACACACAGCAGGATACACCCATCGTGCTGGGTGTGAACAAGGGAAGGTGACACCCAGTGGCTCGGATGGCCTCGCCACGCAGGTGACATGTGGGAGGTGACACAGCTGAGGTGGAGTGTGAATCACTTGATGTGACAGCAGGTGGCCTTGAAAGCCTCACCATACAGGTGACACACACGAGCTGACACCCTGTTCGGCTGTGTGTGACTGAGGCGAAGTGATACCTGGCGATCGTGGCGGCACTGTCAGACGGGTAGCATGCATGTGGTGACACTCTGATGGGGGTGTGACGGAAGCCAGGTGACACACTCTGCCTATAATAGCCTCGCCATGTGGGTGACACATATGAGGAGACACCACACAGGGCATGGTGTGACCAAGACAAGGTGATACAGCAGCCATGACGGGCTCCAGATATGGCTAGCTTGTGCATGGTGACATCCCCCAAGTGGGGTGTGACGCAGCTGAGGTGACTCCCGATGACCATGATGTCCTTGCCATGCAGTTGACATGAGTGAGGTGTCACCCTGCTGGGAAGGGTGTGAGCAGGCAGTGGTGACACCCGATGGCCGTGAAGGACCCACTTGGCGGCTGATCCATGTGAGATGACACCCCGCCGGCTGGGTTATGACAAGGCCAAGGTGCCACCTGGTGGCCATGATGGCTTCAACACATGGGACCCATGCGTGATGTGCCACCTCACCTGGAAGGTAGTGCCTGGGCCAATATGTCACCCAGGAGCCATGAAAGCCTCAGCACATGTGTGACCCATGTGAGGTAACAGTGCAATGGACTGGGGGTTCCTGGGCTGACGTGACAACCTGTGGCCATAAGGACCTCCCCACACAGGTGACTTACATGGTGTGGCATCTTGCCAGCAGGGAGTTATGAGGCTGAGGTGGCACCCGGCAGTTAGGAGGCCTCGCCACATGGTTGGCACATGCGAGGTCACCCCTGCAGGGTGGGGTGTGAGCATGAAAAGGTGACACCCATTGTCTGTGTTCTCAGCACACGGGTAAACCATGGATGCTAGCAGCCTGCATGGCAGGGTGTGGCAGGGCCTAGGTGTGACACAGGGGCTGTGATGGCCTCACCATGCAGGTGACCCACATGAGGTGACCCCCAGATGGTGGGGTGTGAGCAGGCCAAGATGACTGCTGGCAGCTGTGAGGGCCTTGCCACATGGGAGACCTGTGCAAAGTGGCCCCATGACAGGGGGAGTGTGCCTGGGATGATGTGTCACCCTGCAGCTGTGATGCCCTCACCAAGGGGGTTACCTGCATGATGGGACACCCCACTGGGCAGGATGTGACCGGACCAGGGTGACACCTGGCAGCCATGGTGACCTCGCCACATGGGTGAGCCATGTGACGTGGCACCCCACCAGGCAGATTGGTACCGGGCTGATGTGACACCCAGTGTCCATGATGGCCTCCCCAAGTGGGTAGCCATGTGAGATGGCACGCCCCCTCATGGGGTGTGACTAGGCCAAGGTGACAACCAGAGCCTCTGACAGCCTCAGTGGATGGGTGGCACATGTGTGGTGACCCCCTGCCTGGTGGGATGTGACCATGCCAAAGTGAAACCTAGCAGCCTTAATGGCCTTGCCACATGGGTGACCCATGCATGGTGCCCCCCTGCAGTGCAGGGTGTGTCAGGACCTAGGTGACACCCAGCAACCATGGTGGCCTTGCCATGCAGTTGACCGAAATGAGGTGACACCCTGGCATGCGGGTTGTGACCAAGGATAGGTGACACCCAGTGACTGTTATGGCCTTGCCACATGGGTGGCATGTGACAGGCACCACCCCAGCAGGCAGGGTGTGACAGTGCCAAAGGAACACCCAGTGGCCATAATGGCCTTGCCACATGGGTGAGCCAGTGTGGTGATACCCTGCAGTGCGGGGTGGCACAGCTCCAAGGTGACACCCAGCAGACATGTCAGCCTGGCCATACAGTTGTCCCATGTGAGGTGACCCCCTGCCGGGAGAAGTGTGACCAGACCAAGCCGACACCCGGTGCCATGAAGCCTTGCCGTGTGGGTTAGCCAGCTGAGGTGGCGTCCTGCCATATGAGGTGTGACCAAGGCTAGGTGACACCCAGTAGCTGTGATGGGCTTGCCACGCAGGTGATCCATGCTAGGTTACACCCCACTGGGTGGGGTTTGACCCAGCCAAGGTGACACAGGGGAGCTGGTATGGCCTGGCCATGGAGTTGAACCAATCGACGTGCCATCCAAAAGTGTGGCGTCGGAATGGGCCAAGGTGAGAGTTGCCAGCTATGATGGCCTAACCATGTGGGTGACCAACATGAGGTGGCATCTTGCTTGCCAGGGTGTGTCCAGGCCTTGATCACACCTGGCTGCCGTGATGGCCCCGCCAAATGCATGACCACACGAGGTTGCATTCCACCTGGCAGATAGTGCCCAGGCCAGATGACACCCAGTGGCCATGAGAGTTTTGCTGCATGGGGGACCCATGTGAGGTGGCACTCCACCAGGCGGGGTGTGACTGAGCCAAGTGGACAGCTGGTGTCTGTGATGGCTTGGCCATGCAGGTGACCAGCACAAGCTGGCACCTGACTGGTCAAGGTGTGACAGGGCTGAGGTGGTTAATGGCAGCCAAGGCAACCTTGTCATTTGGGTGACCCCTGCAATTTGGCACCCCACTGGGCGGGGTGTGAGCAGGCTGAAGTGAAACTTGGCCGCAGTAATGACCTTGCGACGTGGGTGACCCCTACAAGATGCCACTCCACCAGCAGTGTGTGACCGAGGTGAGGTGAACCCACCAGCTGTGATGGCCTTGCCATGTGGATGACACAAACAATCGGAAACCTTGCTGGGTGGGCTGTGACCAGGCTGACTTTAACCCAGCGGCTGTGGTGGCCTCACCATGCAGGTGCCCCGTGCAAGATGCCAACTCGCTGCATCAGGTGTGACTGGGCCGAGGTGAAGCCGGCAGCTGTGATGGCCTCCCAACACAGGTGATGCACGTGAGGTGACAGCTGCTGGGTTGGGTGTAAGTGAGGGAAGGTGACAGACAGCAGCAGTGACAGCCTTGCCATGAGTCTGCGAGGCAGGAAGTGACAAACCTACGAAGGGGTTGACCAAGGGGAAGTGACACCCACTGGCTGTGATGACCTTGCTACACAGGTGACTCATGGAATGGGACACTCCACCATCCAGAACATGCCTGGGTGGTGGTGACACCCAGTGGCTGATGGCCATGCCACATGAGTGACACACAAGAGTTGAAACAGCAATGGGCAGGCTGTGCCAGGGCTGAGATGACCCTCAGCAGTCAGGATGGCCTTGACATGCAGGTGACCCCTGTCACTGCCATCCCACCAGAAGGCTGTAACGGAGGCAAAGGTACACCTGCTACACATGACAACAACACCATGTGGGTGACACACAGCAGGATACACCCATCGTGCTGGGTGTGAACAAGGGAAGGTGACACCCAGTGGCTCGGATGGCCTCGCCACGCAGGTGACATGTGGGAGGTGACACAGCTGAGGTGGAGTGTGAATCACTTGACGTGACAGCAGGTGGCCTTGAAAGCCTCACCATACAGGTGACACACACGAGCTGACACCCTGTTTGGCTGTGTGTGACTGAGGCGAAGTGATACCTGGTGATCGTGGCGGCACTGTCAGACGGGTAGCATGCATGTGGTGACACTCTGATGGGGGTGTGACGGAAGCCAGGTGACACACTCTGCCTATAATAGCCTCGCCATGTGGGTGACACATATGAGGAGACACCACACAGGGCATGGTGTGACCAAGACAAGGTGATACAGCAGCCATGACGGGCTCCAGATATGGCTAGCTTGTGCATGGTGACATCCCCCAAGTGGGGTGTGACGCAGCTGAGGTGACTCCCGATGACCATGATGTCCTTGCCATGCAGTTGACATGAGTGAGGTGTCACCCTGCTGGGAAGGGTGTGAGCAGGCAGTGGTGACACCCTATGGCCGTGAAGGACCCACTTGGCGGCTGATCCATGTGAGATGACACCCCGCCGGCTGGGTTATGACAAGGCCAAGGTGCCACCTGGTGGCCATGATGGCTTCAACACATGGGACCCATGCGTGATGTGCCACCTCACCTGGAAGGTAGTGCCTGGGCCAATATGTCACCCAGGAGCCATGAAAGCCTCAGCACATGTGTGACCCATGTGAGGTAACAGTGCAATGGACTGGGGGTTCCTGGGCCGACGTGACAACCTGTGGCCATAAGGACCTCCCCACACAGGTGACTTACATGGTGTGGCATCTTGCCAGCAGGGAGTTATGAGGCTGAGGTGGCACCCAGCAGTTAGGAGGCCTCGCCACATGGTTGGCACATGCGAGGTCACCCCTGCAGGGTGGGGTGTGAGCATGAAAAGGTGACACCCATTGTCTGTGTTGTTCTCAGCACACGGGTAAACCATGGATGCTAGCAGCCTGCATGGCAGGGTGTGGCAGGGCCTAGGTGTGACACAGGGGCTGTGATGGCCTCACCATGCAGGTGACCCACATGAGGTGACCCCCAGATGGTGGGGTGTGAGCAGGCCAAGATGACTGCTGGCAGCTGTGAGGGCCTTGCCACATGGGAGACCTGTGCAAAGTGGCCCCATGACAGGGGGAGTGTGCCTGGGATGATGTGTCACCCTGCAGCTGTGATGCCCTCACCAAGGGGGTTACCTGCATGATGGGACACCCCACTGGGCAGGATGTGACCGGACCAGGGTGACACCTGGCAGCCATGGTGACCTCGCCACATGGGTGAGCCATGTGACGTGGCACCCCACCAGGCAGATTGGTACCAGGCTGATGTGACACCCAGTGTCCATGATGGCCTCCCCAAGTGGGTAGCCATGTGAGATGGCACGCCCCCTCATGGGGTGTGACTAGGCCAAGGTGACAACCAGAGCCTCTGACAGCCTCAGTGGATGGGTGGCACATGTGTGGTGACCCCCTGCCTGGTGGGATGTGACCATGCCAAAGTGAAACCTAGCAGCCTTAATGGCCTTGCCACATGGGTGACCCATGCATGGTGCCCCCCTGCAGTGCAGGGTGTGTCAGGACCTAGGTGACACCCAGCAACCATGGTGGCCTTGCCATGCAGTTGACTGAAATGAGGTGACACCCTGGCATGCGGGTTGTGACCAAGGATAGGTGACACCCAGTGACTGTTATGGCCTTGCCACATGGGTGGCATGTGACAGGCACCACCCCAGCAGGCAGGGTGTGACAGTGCCAAAGGAACACCCAGTGGCCATAATGGCCTTGCCACATGGGTGAGCCAGTGTGGTGATACCCTGCAGTGCGGGGTGGCACAGCTCCAAGGTGACACCCAGCAGACATGTCAGCCTGGCCATACAGTTGTCCCATGTGAGGTGACCCCCTGCCGGGAGAAGTGTGACCAGACCAAGCCGACACCCGGTGCCATGAAGCCTTGCCGTGTGGGTTAGCCAGCTGAGGTGGCGTCCTGCCATATGAGGTGTGACCAAGGCTAGGTGACACCCAGTAGCTGTGATGGGCTTGCCACGCAGGTGATCCATGCTAGGTTACACCCCACTGGGTGGGGTTTGACCCAGCCAAGGTGACACAGGGGAGCTGGTATGGCCTGGCCATGGAGTTGAACCAATCGACGTGCCATCCAAAAGTGTGGCGTCGGAATGGGCCAAGGTGAGAGTTGCCAGCTATGATGGCCTAACCATGTGGGTGACCAACATGAGGTGGCATCTTGCTTGCCAGGGTGTGTCCAGGCCTTGATCACACCTGGCTGCCGTGATGGCCCCGCCAAATGCATGACCACACGAGGTTGCATTCCACCTGGCAGATAGTGCCCAGGCCAGATGACACCCAGTGGCCATGAGAGTTTTGCTGCATGGGGGACCCATGTGAGGTGGCACTCCACCAGGCGGGGTGTGACTGAGCCAAGTGGACAGCTGGTGTCTGTGATGGCTTGGCCATGCAGGTGACCAGCACAAGCTGGCACCTGACTGGTCAAGGTGTGACAGGGCTGAGGTGGTTAATGGCAGCCAAGGCAACCTTGTCATTTGGGTGACCCCTGCAATTTGGCACCCCACTGGGCGGGGTGTGAGCAGGCTGAAGTGAAACTTGGCCGCAGTAATGACCTTGCGACGTGGGTGACCCCTACAAGATGCCACTCCACCAGCAGTGTGTGACCGAGGTGAGGTGAACCCACCAGCTGTGATGGCCTTGCCATGTGGATGACACAAACAATCGGAAACCTTGCTGGGTGGGCTGTGACCAGGCTGACTTTAACCCAGCGGCTGTGGTGGCCTCACCATGCAGGTGCCCCGTGCAAGATGCCAACTCGCTGCATCAGGTGTGACTGGGCCGAGGTGAAGCCGGCAGCTGTGATGGCCTCCCAACACAGGTGATGCACGTGAGGTGACAGCTGCTGGGTTGGGTGTAAGTGAGGGAAGGTGACAGACAGCAGCAGTGACAGCCTTGCCATGAGTCTGCGAGGCAGGAAGTGACAAACCTACGAAGGGGTTGACCAAGGGGAAGTGACACCCACTGGCTGTGATGACCTTGCTACACAGGTGACTCATGGAATGGGACACTCCACCATCCAGAACATGCCTGGGTGGTGGTGACACCCAGTGGCTGATGGCCATGCCACATGAGTGACACACAAGAGTTGAAACAGCAATGGGCAGGCTGTGCCAGGGCTGAGATGACCCTCAGCAGTCAGGATGGCCTTGACATGCAGGTGACCCCTGTCACTGCCATCCCACCAGAAGGCTGTAACGGAGGCAAAGGTACACCTGCTACACATGACAACAACACCATGTGGGTGACACACAGCAGGATACACCCATCGTGCTGGGTGTGAACAAGGGAAGGTGACACCCAGTGGCTCGGATGGCCTCGCCACGCAGGTGACATGTGGGAGGTGACACAGCTGAGGTGGAGTGTGAATCACTTGATGTGACAGCAGGTGGCCTTGAAAGCCTCACCATACAGGTGACACACACGAGCTGACACCCTGTTTGGCTGTGTGTGACTGAGGCGAAGTGATACCTGGCGATCGTGGCGGCACTGTCAGACAGGTAGCATGCATGTGGTGACACTCTGATGGGGGTGTGACGGAAGCCAGGTGACACACTCTGCCTATAACAGCCTCACCATGTGGGTGACACATATGAGGAGACACCACACAGGGCATGGTGTGACCAAGACAAGGTGATACAGCAGCCATGACGGGCTCCAGATATGGCTAGCTTGTGCATGGTGACATCCCCCAAGTGGGGTGTGACGCAGCTGAGGTGACTCCCGGTGACCATGATGTCCTTGCCATGCAGTTGACATGAGTGAGGTGTCACCCTGCTGGGAAGGGTGTGACCAGGCAGTGGTGACACCCGATGGCCATGAAGGACCCACTTGGCGGCTGATCCATGTGAGATGACACCCCGCCGGCTGGGTTATGACAAGGTCAAGGTGCCACCTGGTGGCCATGATGGCTTCAACACATGGGTCCCATGCGTGATGTGCCACCTCACCTGGAAGGTAGTGCCTGGGCCAATATGTCACCCAGCAGCCATGAAAGCCTCAGCACATGTCTGACCCATGTGAGGTAACAGTGCAATGGACTGGGGGTTCCTGGGCTGACGTGACAACCTGTGGCCATAAGGACCTCCCCACACAGGTGACTTACACGGTGTGGCATCTTGCCAGCAGGGAGTTATGAGGCTGAGGTGGCACCCGGCAATTATGAGGCCTCGCCACATGGTTGGCACATGCGAGGTCACCCCTGCAGGGTGGGGTGTGAGCATGAAAAGGTGACACCCATTGTCTGTGTTGTTCTCAGCACACGGGTAAACCATGGATGCTAGCAGCCTGCATGGCAGGGTGTGGCAGGGCCTAGGTGTGACACAGGGGCTGTGATGGCCTCACCATGCAGGTGACCCACATGAGGTGACCCCCAGATGGTGGGGTGTGAGCAGGCCAAGATGACTGCTGGCAGCTGTGAGGGCCTTGCCACATGGGAGACCTGTGCAAAGTGGCCCCATGACAGGGGGAGTGTGCCTGGGATGATGTGTCACCCTGCAGCTGTGATGCCCTCACCAAGGGGGTTACCTGCATGATGGGACACCCCACTGGGCAGGATGTGACCGGACCAGGGTGACACCTGGCAGCCATGGTGACCTCGCCACATGGGTGAGCCATGTGACGTGTCACCCCACCAGGCAGATTGGTACCGGGCTGATGTGACACCCAGTGTCCATGATGGCCTCCCCAAGTGGGTAGCCATGTGAGATGGCACGCCCCCTCATGGGGTGTGACTAGGCCAAGGTGACAACCAGAGCCTCTGACAGCCTCAGTGGATGGGTGGCACATGTGTGGTGACCCCCTGCCTGGTGGGATGTGACCATGCCAAAGTGAAACCTAGCAGCCTTAATGGCCTTGCCACATGGGTGACCCATGCATGGTGCCGCCCTGCAGTGCAGGGTGTGTCAGGACCTAGGTGACACCCAGCAACCATGGTGGCCTTGCCATGCAGTTGACCGAAATGAGGTGACACCCTGGCATGCGGGTTGTGACCAAGGATAGGTGACACCCAGTGACTGTTATGGCCTTGCCACATGGGTGGCATGTGACAGGCACCACCCCAGCAGGCAGGGTGTGACAGTGCCAAAGGAACACCCAGTGGCCATAATGGCCTTGCCACATGGGTGAGCCAGTGTGGTGATACCCTGCAATGCGGGGTGGCACAGCTCCAAGGTGACACCCAGCAGACATGTCAGCCTGGCCATACAGTTGTCCCATGTGAGGTGACCCCCTGCCGGGAGAAGTGTGACCAGACCAAGCCGACACCCGGTGCCATGAAGCCTTGCCGTGTGGGTTAGCCAGCTGAGGTGGCGTCCTGCCATATGAGGTGTGACCAAGGCTAGGTGACACCCAGTAGCTGTGATGGGCTTGCCACGCAGGTGACCCATGCTAGGTTACACCCCACTGGGTGGGGTTTGACCCAGCCAAGGTGACACAGGGGAGCTGCTATGGCCTGGCCATGGAGTTGAACCAATCGACGTGCCATCCAAAAGTGTGGCGTCGGAATGGGCCAAGGTGAGAGTTGCCAGCTATGATGGCCTAACCATGTGGGTGACCAACATGAGGTGGCATCTTGCTTGCCAGGGTGTGTCCAGGCCTTGATCACACCTGGCTGCCATGATGGCCCCGCCAAATGCATGACCACACGAGGTTGCATTCCACCTGGCAGATAGTGCCCAGGCCAGATGACACCCAGTGGCCATGAGAGTTTTGCTGCATGGGGGACCCATGTGAGGTGGCACTCCACCAGGCGGGGTGTGACTGAGCCAAGTGGACAGCTGGTGTCTGTGATGGCTTGGCCATGCAGGTGACCAGCACAAGCTGGCACCTGACTGGTCAAGGTGTGACAGGGCTGAGGTGGTTAATGGCAGCCAAGGCAACCTTGTCATTTGGGTGACCCCTGCAATTTGGCACCCCACTGGGCGGGGTGTGAGCAGGCTGAAGTGAAACTTGGCCGCAGTAATGACCTTGCGACGTGGGTGACCCCTACAAGATGCCACTCCACCAGCAGTGTGTGACCGAGGTGAGGTGAACCCACCAGCTGTGATGGCCTTGCCATGTGGATGACACAAACAATCGGAAACCTTGCTGGGTGGGCTGTGACCAGGCTGACTTTAACCCAGCGGCTGTGGTGGCCTCACCATGCAGGTGCCCCGTGCAAGATGCCAACTCGCTGCATCAGGTGTGACTGGGCTGAGGTGAAGCCGGCAGCTGTGATGGCCTCCCAACACAGGTGATGCACGTGAGGTGACAGCTGCTGGGTTGGGTGTAAGTGAGGGAAGGTGACAGGCAGCAGCAGTGACAGCCTTGCCATGAGTCTGCGAGGCAGGAAGTGACAAACCTACGAAGGGGTTGACCAAGGGGAAGTGACACCCACTGGCTGTGATGACCTTGCTACACAGGTGACTCATGGAATGGGACACTCCACCATCCAGAACATGCCTGGGTGGTGGTGACACCCAGTGGCTGATGGCCATGCCACATGAGTGACACACAAGAGTTGAAACAGCAATGGGCAGGCTGTGCCAGGGCTGAGATGACCCTCAGCAGTCAGGATGGCCTTGACATGCAGGTGACCCCTGTCACTGCCATCCCACCAGAAGGCTGTAACGGAGGCAAAGGTACACCTGCTACACATGACAACAACACCATGTGGGTGACACACAGCAGGATACACCCATCGTGCTGGGTGTGAACAAGGGAAGGTGACACCCAGTGGCTCGGATGGCCTCGCCACGCAGGTGACATGTGGGAGGTGACACAGCTGAGGTGGAGTGTGAATCACTTGATGTGACAGCAGGTGGCCTTGAAAGCCTCACCATACAGGTGACACACATGAGCTGACACCCTGTTTGGCTGTGTGTGACTGAGGCGAAGTGATACCTGGCGATCGTGGCAGCACTGTCAGACGGGTAGCATGCATGTGGTGACACTCTGATGGGGGTGTGACTGAAGCCAGGTGACACACTCTGCCTATAACAGCCTCGCCATGTGGGTGACACATATGAGGAGACACCACACAGGGCATGGTGTGACCAAGACAAGGTGATACAGCAGCCATGATGGGCTCCAGATATGGCTAGCTTGTGCATGGTGACATCCCCCAAGTGGGGTGTGACACAGCTGAGGTGACTCCCGGTGACCATGATGTCCTTGCCATGCAGTTGACATGAGTGAGGTGTCACCCTGCTGGGAAGGGGTTGACCAGGCATTGGTGACACCCGATGGCCATGAAGGACCCACTTGGCGGCTGATCCATGTGAGATGACACCCCGCTGGCTGGGTTATGACAAGGTCAAGGTGCCACCTGGTGGCCATGATGGCTTCAACACATGGGTCCCATGCGTGATGTGCCACCTCACCTGGAAGGTAGTGCCTGGGCCAATATGTCACCCAGCAGCCATGAAAGCCTCAGCACATGTCTGACCCATGTGAGGTAACAGTGCAATGGACTGGGGGTTCCTGGGCTGACGTGACAACCTGTGGCCATAAGGACCTCCCCACACAGGTGACTTACACGGTGTGGCATCTTGCCAGCAGGGAGTTATGAGGCTGAGGTGGCACCCGGCAATTATGAGGCCTCGCCACATGGTTGGCACATGCGAGGTCACCCCTGCAGGGTGGGGTGTGAGCATGAAAAGGTGACACCCATTGTCTGTGTTGTTCTCAGCACACGGGTAAACCATGGATGCTAGCAGCCTGCATGGCAGGGTGTGGCAGGGCCTAGGTGTGACACAGGGGCTGTGATGGCCTCACCATGCAGGTGACCCACATGAGGTGACCCCCAGATGGTGGGGTGTGAGCAGGCCAAGATGACTGCTGGCAGCTGTGAGGGCCTTGCCACATGGGAGACCTGTGCAAAGTGGCCCCATGACAGGGGGAGTGTGCCTGGGATGATGTGTCACCCTGCAGCTGTGATGCCCTCACCAAGGGGGTTACCTGCATGATGGGACACCCCACTGGGCAGGATGTGACCGGACCAGGGTGACACCTGGCAGCCATGGTGACCTCGCCACATGGGTGAGCCATGTGACGTGGCACCCCACCAGGCAGATTGGTACCGGGCTGATGTGACACCCAGTGTCCATGATGGCCTCCCCAAGTGGGTAGCCATGTGAGATGGCACGCCCCCTCATGGGGTGTGACTAGGCCAAGGTGACAACCAGAGCCTCTGACAGCCTCAGTGGATGGGTGGCACATGTGTGGTGACCCCCTGCCTGGTGGGATGTGACCATGCCAAAGTGAAACCTAGCAGCCTTAATGGCCTTGCCACATGGGTGACCCATGCATGGTGCCCCCCTGCAGTGCAGGGTGTGTCAGGACCTAGGTGACACCCAGCAACCATGGTGGCCTTGCCATGCAGTTGACCGAAATGAGGTGACACCCTGGCATGCGGGTTGTGACCAAGGATAGGTGACACCCAGTGACTGTTATGGCCTTGCCACATGGGTGGCATGTGACAGGCACCACCCCAGCAGGCAGGGTGTGACAGTGCCAAAGGAACACCCAGTGACCATAATGGCCTTGCCACATGGGTGAGCCAGTGTGGTGATACCCTGCAGTGCGGGGTGGCACAGCTCCAAGGTGACACCCAGCAGACATGTCAGCCTGGCCATACAGTTGTCCCATGTGAGGTGACCCCCTGCCGGGAGAAGTGTGACCAGACCAAGCCGACACCCGGTGCCATGAAGCCTTGCCGTGTGGGTTAGCCAGCTGAGGTGGCGTCCTGCCATATGAGGTGTGACCAAGGCTAGGTGACACCCAGTAGCTGTGATGGGCTTGCCACGCAGGTGATCCATGCTAGGTTACACCCCACTGGGTGGGGTTTGACCCAGCCAAGGTGACACAGGGGAGCTGGTATGGCCTGGCCATGGAGTTGAACCAATCGACGTGCCATCCAAAAGTGTGGCGTCGGAATGGGCCAAGGTGAGAGTTGCCAGCTATGATGGCCTAACCATGTGGGTGACCAACATGAGGTGGCATCTTGCTTGCCAGGGTGTGTCCAGGCCTTGATCACACCTGGCTGCCGTGATGGCCCCGCCAAATGCATGACCACACGAGGTTGCATTCCACCTGGCAGATAGTGCCCAGGCCAGATGACACCCAGTGGCCATGAGAGTTTTGCTGCATGGGGGACCCATGTGAGGTGGCACTCCACCAGGCGGGGTGTGACTGAGCCAAGTGGACAGCTGGTGTCTGTGATGGCTTGGCCATGCAGGTGACCAGCACAAGCTGGCACCTGACTGGTCAAGGTGTGACAGGGCTGAGGTGGTTAATGGCAGCCAAGGCAACCTTGTCATTTGGGTGACCCCTGCAATTTGGCACCCCACTGGGCGGGGTGTGACCAGGCTGAAGTGAAACTTGGCCGCAGTAATGACCTTGCGACGTGGGTGACCCCTACAAGATGCCACTCCACCAGCAGTGTGTGACCGAGGTGAGGTGAACCCACCAGCTGTGATGGCCTTGCCATGTGGATGACACAAACAATCGGAAACCTTGCTGGGTGGGCTGTGACCAGGCTGACTTTAACCCAGCGGCTGTGGTGGCCTCACCATGCAGGTGCCCCGTGCAAGATGCCAACTCGCTGCATCAGGTGTGACTGGGCCGAGGTGAAGCCGGCAGCTGTGATGGCCTCCCAACACAGGTGATGCACGTGAGGTGACAGCTGCTGGGTTGGGTGTAAGTGAGGGAAGGTGACAGGCAGCAGCAGTGACAGCCTTGCCATGAGTCTGCGAGGCAGGAAGTGACAAACCTACGAAGGGGTTGACCAAGGGGAAGTGACACCCACTGGCTGTGATGACCTTGCTACACAGGTGACTCATGGAATGGGACACTCCACCATCCAGAACATGCCTGGGTGGTGGTGACACCCAGTGGCTGATGGCCATGCCACATGAGTGACACACAAGAGTTGAAACAGCAATGGGCAGGCTGTGCCAGGGCTGAGATGACCCTCAGCAGTCAGGATGGCCTTGACATGCAGGTGACCCCTGTCACTGCCATCCCACCAGAAGGCTGTAACGGAGGCAAAGGTACACCTGCTACACATGACAACAACACCATGTGGGTGACACACAGCAGGATACACCCATCGTGCTGGGTGTGAACAAGGGAAGGTGACACCCAGTGGCTCGGATGGCCTCGCCACGCAGGTGACATGTGGGAGGTGACACAGCTGAGGTGGAGTGTGAATCACTTGATGTGACAGCAGGTGGCCTTGAAAGCCTCACCATACAGGTGACACACACGAGCTGACACCCTGTTCGGCTGTGTGTGACTGAGGCGAAGTGATACCTGGCGATCGTGGCGGCACTGTCAGACGGGTAGCATGCATGTGGTGACACTCTGATGGGGGTGTGACTGAAGCCAGGTGACACACTCTGCCTATAATAGCCTCGCCATGTGGGTGACACATATGAGGAGACACCACACAGGGCATGGTGTGACCAAGACAAGGTGATACAGCAGCCATGACGGGCTCCAGATATGGCTAGCTTGTGCATGGTGACATCCCCCAAGTGGGGTGTGACGCAGCTGAGGTGACTCCCGATGACCATGATGTCCTTGCCATGCAGTTGACATGAGTGAGGTGTCACCCTGCTGGGAAGGGTGTGAGCAGGCAGTGGTGACACCCGATGGCCGTGAAGGACCCACTTGGCGGCTGATCCATGTGAGATGACACCCCGCCGGCTGGGTTATGACAAGGCCAAGGTGCCACCTGGTGGCCATGATGGCTTCAACACATGGGACCCATGCGTGATGTGCCACCTCACCTGGAAGGTAGTGCCTGGGCCAATATGTCACCCAGGAGCCATGAAAGCCTCAGCACATGTGTGACCCATGTGAGGTAACAGTGCAATGGACTGGGGGTTCCTGGGCCGACGTGACAACCTGTGGCCATAAGGACCTCCCCACACAGGTGACTTACACGGTGTGGCATCTTGCCAGCAGGGAGTTATGAGGCTGAGGTGGCACCCGGCAGTTAGGAGGCCTCGCCACATGGTTGGCACATGCGAGGTCACCCCTGCAGGGTGGGGTGTGAGCATGAAAAGGTGACACCCATTGTCTGTGTTGTTCTCAGCACACGGGTAAACCATGGATGCTAGCAGCCTGCATGGCAGGGTGTGGCAGGGCCTAGGTGTGACACAGGGGCTGTGATGGCCTCACCATGCAGGTGACCCACATGAGGTGACCCCCAGATGGTGGGGTGTGAGCAGGCCAAGATGACTGCTGGCAGCTGTGAGGGCCTTGCCACATGGGAGACCTGTGCAAAGTGGCCCCATGACAGGGGGAGTGTGCCTGGGATGATGTGTCACCCTGCAGCTGTGATGCCCTCACCAAGGGGGTTACCTGCATGATGGGACACCCCACTGGGCAGGATGTGACCGGACCAGGGTGACACCTGGCAGCCATGGTGACCTCGCCACATGGGTGAGCCATGTGACGTGGCACCCCACCAGGCAGATTGGTACCGGGCTGATGTGACACCCAGTGTCCATGATGGCCTCCCCAAGTGGGTAGCCATGTGAGATGGCACGCCCCCTCATGGGGTGTGACTAGGCCAAGGTGACAACCAGAGCCTCTGACAGCCTCAGTGGATGGGTGGCACATGTGTGGTGACCCCCTGCCTGGTGGGATGTGACCATGCCAAAGTGAAACCTAGCAGCCTTAATGGCCTTGCCACATGGGTGACCCATGCATGGTGCCCCCCTGCAGTGCAGGGTGTGTCAGGACCTAGGTGACACCCAGCAACCATGGTGGCCTTGCCATGCAGTTGACCGAAATGAGGTGACACCCTGGCATGCGGGTTGTGACCAAGGATAGGTGACACCCAGTGACTGTTATGGCCTTGCCACATGGGTGGCATGTGACAGGCACCACCCCAGCAGGCAGGGTGTGACAGTGCCAAAGGAACACCCAGTGGCCATAATGGCCTTGCCACATGGGTGAGCCAGTGTGGTGATACCCTGCAGTGCGGGGTGGCACAGCTCCAAGGTGACACCCAGCAGACATGTCAGCCTGGCCATACAGTTGTCCCATGTGAGGTGACCCCCTGCCGGGAGAAGTGTGACCAGACCAAGCCGACACCCGGTGCCATGAAGCCTTGCCGTGTGGGTTAGCCAGCTGAGGTGGCGTCCTGCCATATGAGGTGTGACCAAGGCTAGGTGACACCCAGTAGCTGTGATGGGCTTGCCACGCAGGTGATCCATGCTAGGTTACACCCCACTGGGTGGGGTTTGACCCAGCCAAGGTGACACAGGGGAGCTGGTATGGCCTGGCCATGGAGTTGAACCAATCGACGTGCCATCCAAAAGTGTGGCGTCGGAATGGGCCAAGGTGAGAGTTGCCAGCTATGATGGCCTAACCATGTGGGTGACCAACATGAGGTGGCATCTTGCTTGCCAGGGTGTGTCCAGGCCTTGATCACACCTGGCTGCCGTGATGGCCCCGCCAAATGCATGACCACACGAGGTTGCATTCCACCTGGCAGATAGTGCCCAGGCCAGATGACACCCAGTGGCCATGAGAGTTTTGCTGCATGGGGGACCCATGTGAGGTGGCACTCCACCAGGCGGGGTGTGACTGAGCCAAGTGGACAGCTGGTGTCTGTGATGGCTTGGCCATGCAGGTGACCAGCACAAGCTGGCACCTGACTGGTCAAGGTGTGACAGGGCTGAGGTGGTTAATGGCAGCCAAGGCAACCTTGTCATTTGGGTGACCCCTGCAATTTGGCACCCCACTGGGCGGGGTGTGAGCAGGCTGAAGTGAAACTTGGCCGCAGTAATGACCTTGCGACGTGGGTGACCCCTACAAGATGCCACTCCACCAGCAGTGTGTGACCGAGGTGAGGTGAACCCACCAGCTGTGATGGCCTTGCCATGTGGATGACACAAACAATCGGAAACCTTGCTGGGTGGGCTGTGACCAGGCTGACTTTAACCCAGCGGCTGTGGTGGCCTCACCATGCAGGTGCCCCGTGCAAGATGCCAACTCGCTGCATCAGGTGTGACTGGGCCGAGGTGAAGCCGGCAGCTGTGATGGCCTCCCAACACAGGTGATGCACGTGAGGTGACAGCTGCTGGGTTGGGTGTAAGTGAGGGAAGGTGACAGGCAGCAGCAGTGACAGCCTTGCCATGAGTCTGCGAGGCAGGAAGTGACAAACCTACGAAGGGGTTGACCAAGGGGAAGTGACACCCACTGGCTGTGATGACCTTGCTACACAGGTGACTCATGGAATGGGACACTCCACCATCCAGAACATGCCTGGGTGGTGGTGACACCCAGTGGCTGATGGCCATGCCACATGAGTGACACACAAGAGTTGAAACAGCAATGGGCAGGCTGTGCCAGGGCTGAGATGACCCTCAGCAGTCAGGATGGCCTTGACATGCAGGTGACCCCTGTCACTGCCATCCCACCAGAAGGCTGTAACGGAGGCAAAGGTACACCTGCTACACATGACAACAACACCATGTGGGTGACACACAGCAGGATACACCCATCGTGCTGGGTGTGAACAAGGGAAGGTGACACCCAGTGGCTCGGATGGCCTCGCCACGCAGGTGACATGTGGGAGGTGACACAGCTGAGGTGGAGTGTGAATCACTTGATGTGACAGCAGGTGGCCTTGAAAGCCTCACCATACAGGTGACACACACGAGCTGACACCCTGTTCGGCTGTGTGTGACTGAGGCGAAGTGATACCTGGCGATCGTGGCGGCACTGTCAGACGGGTAGCATGCATGTGGTGACACTCTGATGAGGGTGTGACGGAAGCCAGGTGACACACTCTGCCTATAATAGCCTCGCCATGTGG